>NW_005842064.1:352985-391220 GCF_000455745.1 Alligator sinensis | reverse complement strand
AAAACCAACCTGGGGGGAGAGGGTAAGAGATGGGAGCTACTCCTGAGGGGGTGATGCCATCTGGGAGTCTTGCAGGTGGCAGAACCGCGCTGGAGGTGCCAAGCTGGCGTGTAGCCAGCACTGTGGGATCCAGGGAGTCAGGATTCAGGTCCAGAGGCTGTTCTGCTCTTCCAGCTCCCAAGGAGGAAAAAACCCCACAAAAGCAGGGCTTATTCTTTTTGGACCAAAAGAGGAGGAAAAACAAAAAAAGGGGAGGGGTGGGGAGTGCTTCTAAGTCTGAGCATCACCGTAGAACCATCTCTGGGACTGTTTGTGTTGCTGCCTTTCTGTGCGGCATGTTTCTGATGGGGCTGAACAGCTGCTGCTAGGTCTCCTACCCAAATCCAGCCTCCTGTTTGTGTTGGAGATGCAGGTAGTGAAACTGATGAGAAACGGAACCAGGCTGGTTTAATCTCGCTGTCTACTCAAGTGAAATGTAGGCATGGCAAGTGAAGGCAGCTTGGATGTGCTGGTAATACAGGGAAAAGAGCATTGGAGTGTAGTGGGGAGGGGAGGGGAGGGGGCTGAAAAATAAACTGCTATTCAGACCTGCCCCGCTGAATACTGAAAACGACAGCGTTGATTGAAGAAAGCACCATTAAAACAGGGGGAATAAGAATATTTATGGGTGCGGAGATGTCTTCCACTCATGGAGGTGCTGGGTACTTGGGAAATGCATACCACTTTAATCGCTGTTTTCCCCCATAGCGTCTCCAGATCCAAATTTATTTTAATTTAAAAAAGAGTAAAACACAAGTCTGTGCTTGGGCTCTGCCAGCATTTCCCTGATTAGCTGGAAGTATAGGAGTACCTCTGTGTGTGCCTACTGCTCTTTCATGTAGAACCTAGAAAGCGTAACTTAAAGAGAACTCCTGTCTATGAATTCCTTCTTGCTTTTCTCTGCAAAGAAGCAGTATTTCTACCTTTTTATGCACACTTTCCCAAGCTTCAGAGATTTGTTTCTCTCTCAAGTTGTGAGTGCAGTTGAAGATGATGAAGGGATGCATACTCAAATTCCCTTTGAAGCCAAGGTCTTCTTTCTTTCTGCAGTTTCAGCTCAAAGGCTAGCAATTCTGGAAAGCTTGAGTAAAAGCCTTTCTGCAGTTTTTCAGGTTTTGGAGCCTGGAAATGTTAATACACTTCTTCCCAGTTCAAAAGAAACATGCCTGCTGCTTTTTCCTGGCAAGTGGTACATACATATGCCATGTTTTTAAAGTCCTGAAAGAGGAGTAGGATTTTAGCCAACATTAGGAAGGGTGGTAGGAAGTATTTCAAGTTAAAAAGCATGAAAGTTGCACTTAAGTCACAAACCTGTAAAATGTAGTGACTGCACTTGGACTGAATGTATTCATATTAAATAGGTCAGATAATCTTTTTGGGTCATCATATATTTCCTGCTTATGCTGACCTAATCTTCTCTCTTTAAACTGTTTACATTTAAACCAGTTTAAACTCGAAAGCTTCTACAAACAAGCCTTCCCCCTCTATTATTGCACTTTCTAAAAGGATTCTCAGGAGCATATCCCTCTTGCTAACAGCACTGCCATTTCCATCTGAAATGGTTGCTGATGCTCTTGTTTGCTTTACAACTCTCACAGTACCTGGGCACAGCCTTCAGAACATCTCACCCAACACTAAACACCTTTGAAAGGCAAGGAACAAAAATGTATGAGTCAATTGGACACTAAGTACCAGGCACTTGACAGACAGTGATTTCATGGTCCATTATGATGTACTCGATTCTCTGCACATCACAAATGATAATGACCCTTCTGAACAACCTTGTTCTTCTGTTACCAGGTTTTTACTGTATCTCTCTTGCCTGTTGGTTACCTGATCATTTCTCTTATACCCTGTTTTTATTTACATATGGTGTTTTGCACAAGCTTTTTTTCCATCTATTATGTAGCTTTGCTGTGTTCCCACAGTCCTGAAGAAGGATACTATCATATCTATAAGCTTGCCTCTCCCAACCGTGCAGTTGGTCCACAAAAAGATACCATCCACAAGAATTCTCGCTTCTTGCCCAACACCCAGATTCTTTGTCTCTGAGTTACTGCAATAATGCATGTTCTGCAGTGTCGTTGATTCTGGCTTTTGCTCCTGCATCTGCTATTCTTGTCCCACGAAAGCAAGTTTTGTATACGTTTTTGTGCTGGGCCTCCTTCTTTGTGGCCTTTTATTGGAGTTTAAATTCTTTTCAAGCAGTTGAGGCATGTGTATTTTTGGTTTAATTGCTGACATGAAGGCCCTTCTCCCTCCAGTGTTTTATTTATCCTTTATAAAGAATTCCAACCTCACCCCAACTTTAAGGTCTTAAGGTGATGTCAGGTGAGAGTGGGAAATATCAGTAGAAATCTATTTTGATCTTTGTCAGAAAATTATTTTCAGTGCACTGAGCTCTTTTCTAGGCACAAAGCAAAAGAGAACTGAAGCGGAGGATTAGGAAGGATACTGCAGCAGTGAGATCTGTGTAGACTGAAGAAGCATCATTGCCAGATCATTTTACAGATGGGTTTAGTCTCCCCAGAAATGCATAATTTGAGGGGACAGTGCATAAAGTGGTGGCTCTGTTCTGTAGCCTTTGTGTTGATGAATGTAGCGTTTGATGAACCTGGCTGGTTTGACAGCCCTGGAGATGGAAGAACAGGTGTTTCATGGATAGTGGCATAAGGCTTATTTTTGTACTGTGAGTTCTAAAGCTGAGCATTTGTCTGATGTTTAGGAGCAGATTCTGAGACCTGGAATTAGTAGCCAGGCAGCATTTTGCACTCATAGCACCCTATATAGTAGATAGATGTTTGTAGGCTGCTGAGCTCAGCTCTGGGGAAGCCTTGCATAGGAACAGCTTCTCGGTAGGCTGCGTGTACTAATCCAACAGGGGTCATCTTGGGACAGACCTCTTCCGAACATATGAGAGGGTTTTTAGGGGAATGCAATATTGACTGTTGGTCACGTGTATTCATGCCTTGACAGCAGTTGGATAAAGTGGTTCAGAAGTTCTGTAAGTGGCCCCTGTTAGACCACTTGCCTTCTGCGTACTGGTATGTTGTTCTTTCCTTCTGTGGCAAACATTGGTCCTTTCTGCTTTGAATCATGTTGTCCAAATCTCTGTGCAGGAGCTAGTTCACAGTCGCTTCATTCTTTCCAGTTCTTTCCTTGCTCTGCTTCTCTGTCTGTAGGACATCAACATTAGGACCAATCGCCAGTCTCTCTTCAATCTATTATCTTCTTTAATTTACTGTCTTTTTTTATCTACAGTTCTGAACCGTCTCCACCTCCCTGTTTCTTTGCCTCTTCTTTTTGTATGTTTTTCAGTTCAGGACCCATATATGAAATACATTGCACCAGCTAATTTTTCTACTGGTCAAAGAGTCTCCAGAAAGTGATCTTTGATTGGATTCCCACACCTTTCAGAGCCCCATAGGTAGCCCTTTTAATTGTGACCAGGGGATGGCTATGTCTCTGCAAGTCAAAAGCAGGTCACACAGCAGCCATGCTATTGTGACACAGCCCTTCATTTGGGGGCTGTAAATATTTTCCTAAACTAGGAGGCTGGTTGAATGGTCTCTCTGAACATCCTTAGGTGCACGATGTTCTAGGCAGTGCAGAATAGCCTCTAGGCGGTAATTATATTCTCTAGCATTTGTGACTGGAATTCGTGAGTGCTCTGCTATGAGAGATGAGGCCAGTTCATTTTCAAGTAGGTTGGGACTTGCCTGCCAGCCATATTTGGAGCTTTCCAGGAGAAGTGGCTGTCTCCCTTCCTCCCTTTCTGCTTTGCAAGGCCTCTGTCTCCTGGAATTCTCTCGCTCGCTGTCCAACTGCGTCATGGGTTGGCCCTTGCCTGCCATGGAGGCACTTATCCCACCAGTTGCTGCAGGGATGCTGGAGGAGAGAGGCCCTTTCTGCTTTCCTGTCAGAAGAAGTGAAGTGCCTGAAGAATTCCAGCGGGCTCTGAAAGTGAAACCTGATCCCTCAGCTTCCTGCTGCATTGCTGGCTCCTTCTTGGGGGATTAGCGGTTGACGCTCTGAGCCTTTGCATTGTTATAACGTGCACCAACTGAGGTGGTGCTAACCTGCCTGGTCTCCCTCCTCGCTGAGTCTGTGGGCAACTTGAAGCCTTCCATTCCTCTTAAAGCCAAGCAGAATTGGGGGTCATCTCAGCACCTGGCTGTCTTAGGCCTGAATAACCCACTGGAAATCAGTGACTAAGCAGCTTGTAATGTGGGATTTTTGGTGGTGGGAGAAAATGTTTGGCTGTAGGAGCCTTCTTGGTGCTGCAGCAAAACCAACCTGGGGGGAGAGGGTAAGGGATGGGAGCTACCCCTGAGGGAGGTGTTGCTGTCTGCAGGGACTTGCAGGTGGCAGAACTGGGCTGAAGGTGCCAAGAGGGTGTGCAGCCAGCACTTTTGGATCCAGAGAGTCAGGATTCAGGTCAAGGGGCTGTTCAGCTGTTCCGGCTCCCAGCTGGGACCATGCTGTAGGAGAGGCATCCCCTCTACCTCCTCATGCTGCGCAGCTTGAGGCCATGTCTCTTCATTTAATACTTGGGTGAATTAACTTTGTCTTCACTGGTGATGGGAAATGCAGCAGAGCAAGTTTCTTTCCTGCCCAGCTTGCCCTCTACTTTGACCTGGAAGGGCCAACTGAAACCAGCTAGGGTAGATCAACCTTCACAGCCTGCTTGGTCATTGATCGCTCTGCTGAGCTGTCAGTGTGCAGCAGGGAGATCGGGTAGAGGAGAAAGCTTCCAGTGGGAAACGCTTGCTTGAAACTGGTCTCTTTCTGATTTGCCACTGAGCAGCCCTGAGATGGTACTGCACAGCTGTGTCTGGGTTCCATTGCCAGCTCTGAACACCATGCCCATAAACAGCCCGGGGCTTTCAGCAGTAAGACATATTGCCCCCAGGGCAGGAGGCATCTGGGATATCCCCCCTTCAGAAATGCCAGGCCTCTTGAGGGTGTTTGAAGCTGAGCCTGGTGTGTGTGGTGAGGGCTGCCTGATGTCTCTGTCTAGGGAGGACTGCAGGTAATCTGGGTTTGACCTCTGTCTTCCAACAAACCCTGTTTGGTTTGCTGCAGCAGAAACAGCAGAAGGTATGGCACTGGCTGGAGGGTCCAGAACAGAGCAACTGGTGTGACTTTTCTGCAGAGCTGAGTTTAAGAGATGCACTCTCAGGGTCAAAGATTTAAATACATGTGAGTAAAGTTCTTCCTTTAGCAGTTGCTGCTTTCCCCTTTCCTTTTACCAAGACCCTGAATTAAGATCACAGGAAAATAGGGCTGGAAGGGACCTCATGAAGTCTTCTAGTCCAGCTCCCTGCTCAAGGCAGGATCATCCTTTGCTAAACCGTCCCTGTCTGTCTGACCTCCTCTTGTGGAATCTCCATCCCTGGAAATTTTCAACATGTCTGGGTAGTCTGTTCCAGTGTTTAGTTAAAAAGTTCTTTCTGATCTCCAACCAAAATTTCCTCTGCAGCACCTTGAGGCCATTGTTCCTAGTCCTGTCCTCCACAGCCACAGAAAAAAGGCTATCACTGGTATCAAATCCCCCCTCAGTCTTCTCTTCTCCAGACTAAATAACCCTAGTTCTTCCAGTTCTTTCTGCATAAATCATGCTTCCTAGGTGATTTTTTGTTACTCTGCTGGACTTTTTCCAATCTGCCCACATCTTCCTTGAAGTTTAGGGCCTAAAACTGGACACAACTCCGGGTGTGATGTCATCAGTTCTGAATACAGGCAACCCCTGTTTAGCCGAACATTAAACGAAACGCGCATTAAGCAAAACGAAAATATTTGACGACCTCAGATGGGGAATGCAAGTGTTTTTAATGACCCAAGATGGTGACCGTGAGGGTTATAATGAAGCTTGCTGAGTGTTAAGCGAAATCAGGGATCAATTTAAAATGAGCGTTGTAGCCAAATAGCACTAAGCAAAACAGCATTAAGCAGGGGTTGCCTGTAGAGTGGAAAAATCACTTCTTGCTTGCAGGTGGCACTTCTATTAATGCAACCTGAGTACACTCTTGCCTTGTTTTACAAGCCCCTTTGCTGTACTTGGAAACCTCTAAAGAGAGAGGAATCAGGGAGATCAAAGAGGTAAATAAGACCAAAAAGTAGTTTCTGGTGTGCTGTAGACCACCTTGTCCTGATCTGCCACTGACTGCAGCTCCCAGTAAAATGTCTCTTAACCTGAGGCACCTTTGGCAAGTTGAAGCTGCTGCAAGGTCCATAACAAGTCCTGTGTGGGCTACACCTGTGTAGCCCACTTCAGAGGATGTCAATTCAGTGGCAGCTGCCCAGCTTAGTACTGCCTCATTCTCTCTTCATCACTCTATACCCCAAGGTTCAAGAGACTGTAGTTTTAGTTACTGAAACACCTCCCTCAGTGAAGTGTAAAAACTTTTCCTTCTTGCATGGCTTCTGTACTGTCTTGGCTACAACATCCTATCCCTCAATGAAGACAGATGTCCCAAGACCTCAACAGATTTCAAGTTTGTTTAGACTTTTCAAGCTAACTCCAAATCATAACTTGATGGTTAAAGAGTCTTGTACAGGACTTAAAATAACATTTGCTGTAAAAGCTAAATCTCTTGACTCACGAGTGGGTCAGACTTGTCACCAGCCATTTGCTTGGCAAATCTTGTTTTGTCAGGTCTGATGAGAAAACACGTTTTTGGCTTTCAAGCTGCAGTAGCTTTGTGGGCAGCTGCACAGCAGGCAGTTCATCAGGACAGAATATGTCCTGATGGAAGCTGGAGATCCTAGCTTCCCAGCTCTGTATTCTTCCCAGCTCTGTTTGTTTCCATTGTGCCATAACCTCATTACTTCACCCCTACATGCCTCTCCTTTCTGTCTGTTAAGTGTGGGTAAATAACACTGATCTTCTACATTTGGATACTGTGTGTAGCATATTGTATTACTGACCAAGGGACTGATGGCTTTGTCTGCCTGAACTTCTTCCCTATCAGTGCAGGTCCTAAAAGTCAGGCCTTTTCCCCCTTATGTTGGGTGCATCCATCCAGCTTTCTTGGGCATGATTACAAAACTGCCAGTCATGTCCGAACATTTTGTACAAATGAACAGCATAGGGCCCTCTGTAAAAACCCTTCCCCATGTTGTGGTCGTGTCGTGTCGTGGTCGTCGTCGTCCCCGCCCCGGAACATTTGCTTACCTGATCCTGCCTTACAGTCTTGTTAGATTTTTCATCTGCCAGATCTTCCCCAGCCTGTGGTGCATCTCTGCCCTAGTGCTATGACAGAATTTGTGTGCAAGTGACAGCTCAGAACATGCAGGTGACATTGTTACCTATAATGCTGGGTTTTTTGCATGGGGTCTTTTCCAGCGCAGATGCTGATTGTAATCTGTGTGCGAGGGTCCCCTGCAATTCCTGTGAATGGTGGAGGGGAGACTCCTGTTGTGAGCTGCTATACCTTGTGCAGCAAAGAGAGTCAATGGGGGCTGGGCCTGTTGGTGCTGCCCTCATGCTCCCTATAGCTGTACTGTTTTAGCTGGGGGAGGCGGGAAGGAAGCTTGGCTTGTTACAGGGTTGGTCCCTAATGCTTGACTATATGCCTTGTGCCTAGGAAATGCAAAGCAAAACCAGTGTGTGGAAGAGCACACACCAACTGCAAAGACTTCCTCAGCCTGACTAAGGGTTTTTAAACCTGAAAGCTTGCTAAAAAATGGTTTTTTCCAATTATTTAAGTTGGTCTAATAAAAGATACCAGATTCACCCAAAGAACCTTGTCTACCTATGTCCTTAGACCAACATGACTACAACCTACATCCCCAAATCAGAGTATTGGCTTCCTTCCAGCTCTTTGCTGATAAGGAAGCTATGTCCAAATGACTAACCTAAGGCCACAGTAAACAGTTATAGAGGGAAATGCTGAACCCCAGGCTGTCTGCACTGCTTCTTGTTGAGCTAAAAACACCCAAGACCTTTTGCATTTAACTTAATCGGCTAGTGAGGGTAAATGATGCCTTGTGCCTGGTGAGGTAGAAAGGTAGCTTGGGGAAGGTGTGGATAGATCGGGGACGGACGGACGGACGGACGAAGAGGGCAGTTGCTTATCAGCGCATCTGACTTGTTACTGCAGAGGAGAAATCAGTGTAATGTGAGCAAGGGCTTGACTTGCACTAAGTAGTTGAGTGGACCAAACTTCAAAATCAGAACATTGATGCACCACCAGTGATCACAGTAGGTGAAAACATATTGGATATTATAAGTAAATTTATAGACTTTGGCTCCATTGTTACCAACGGCCTGTTACTTGAGGCTGAGCTGAATACTCATTTGGCAGAGCATCAGGTGTCAGGAGCATGCTAAGCAAATGAATGTGGAACAACAGCAAACTGACTGTTAAGACCAAGGTCAAAGTATATCATGCTTGCATCATCCATACCCTTTTGTATGGCACCAAATCCGGGGCCACATACTCTACTCAAGAAAAGTGCCTCAAGAGCTTCCACTTATGTTGCCTTCACCACGTTCTAGGAATGTCCTGCCAGGACAAAGTTTCCCATGCTGAAGTCTTGGAATGTGCCAACATTCTGGGCATCCATCGTCTTAGTGATGACTTTGATGGCTTGGCCACATGCAGAAAATGGACGATGGTCCTGTACCTAAGGATCTCTTGTATGGAGACCTCTTTACAGGAAAGAAAATCATGTGGGCATCCTTATCTCCATTTCAAAGATGTTTGCAAGAGAGAGATGAAGGCAGCAAACATTGGAGCCAAATGACTGGGGAATTTTGTTGATCAAAATGCTTGGAAGTAGTGTATTAAGCATAAAATGAAGGTTTTTGACTAATGAAATGCCCAACATGCTGAGGAAAGAGAACCTCTGGAAGATCCCTGCTTCACATTCAGGACTGTTTGATGTGCACTTCACACGTGATAAGTGCAGAAGAGAGCGTCATTTAAGAATTGGGTTCTTCAGCCATATTCACAAACGTTCAGTGAACTGATGTCTCATTTGGTGCAAATCTCTTGTCTCGCAGACAGACCGGTGCCTATAAAAGCTGTGTGGAAGAAGGCTGGTTGTGTGAGTAAGGCATTGGGCTGGTACCCAGATATTCTTAGCTCTGCAACAGACCCTTCGTGTAACCTAGGGCAACTCAGTCTTTGACTAATTTCCTCACTAGCACAATGGGGATATTTATTTACCTGCCTGAGAGGTGGCGTTCAGAAGGGAAATCTGTTAATGTTGATAAGGTGCCCACAGACTCCCAAGGATGTGAAGCCCAGCTTGATACCTCGATAATAGAATCAAATGAGGCAAGGTATGGTAGGATCCATTTGGGAAAGGAGAAGTCTGGGAGTGAGAATGGAGTTGGATAGGTCTGATTATGGGGGCTTTTTCAGGAGAACAGATGAGACTGAGCAGAAGGGCTTGAACAGCGCCTCATGAATAGGGGCTGATGTAATGACCAATACCATGGGAGGAGTGAGGTCCAGGGCTTGGAAAAGGGTATATGGCAATTAGGGGGTGGGGGGAGGAGAAGTTGAGCATAGCTTTGAGGAGCTTGAATTTGATGAGGAAGAGGCCATAGCCAGTCCTGTACATATGGGAGGCTGGATCTGCATGCATTTGTTTAATTGAATTCTCTGCCCTACAGTGAGCCAGGACTGTTCTGCCACGCTCTTGCCACCTCTTCGCTGCTTTGTGTATGTGCCTTGTTCTCTTTCAAAAGCCAGCATTGCTGCCTTGTGCTTTGACTCCTTGTAGCATGGTTTCTCTTGCTTCCTGGGGGAGTCATACCCCACCCTGATGTGCGTCTGTGTGTGTCTTCCTCCCAACTTTAGCAGCGTCGCCCGTAAGCTGAAAAGCTGGCCAGCACAATGGGAAAAAAGCAGAACAAGAAGAAAGTGGAAGAAGTCTTAGAGGAAGAGGAGGAGGAGTATGTGGTAGAGAAGGTTCTGGATCGGCGGGTGGTGAAAGGCAAAGTGGAGTATCTGCTGAAGTGGAAAGGCTTCTCAGAGTAAGTGGACATAATACATCCCCACCTGCTCAGTACAGGTACCAAAGGTTATGTGGAGGTGCTGTGGCTAGTGTCTTGCACTTGAGAGACCTGGCTTCAAGTCCCCCAGACTCCCTGTGTGACCTTAGACAAGGCATTTAAGCTCTTTCTGCCTAAGTTCTTCCTCTGTATGGCAAGGCTTACAGTCCAGCCATCACTTAGGAGAGAATGAGGAGAAACACACTGAAGGCTGAGAGGTGCTTAGATATTGTAGTAATAGGATTCATGTAAGTGCACAAGAGAGTACCCAGCTGGCTGAGCTGGAGTCAGAAACTTCCCCCTTGAGGAAACTGGGGTGGGCTGTCCACAGGCTCTGGCAGTCCTCAGCCTCTGGGTGCACTCGGATCTGGGCAATTAATCCAGTCTAATAAAAATGGGGACTTGACATTATTGCCTTACAGGCTTTATCTTCTCCCAGAAAGGCAGGTGCCAGGTTGTGACTGTAAAGTGGATGGGTTTAGAAGGGAAAGCAGAAACAGCTACCTGTGTGTGAGAGATGCAGCCTCCCCTCTCTTCTCTGCCTCCCAGATAGGTACCCAGGCCTGTTTCATGATACCAAATACAGCCAGAGGGTAATCCCTGGTAGAACCTTAGTGGCATTGCTTGTCCCTCCTCTACTGCCTATCCCCCTGCCGTGACTGGGAGGCTCTCAAAGTGACTCCAAGCTATCACTTTATTTCAGCGAGGATAACACATGGGAGCCAGAGGAGAACCTCGACTGCCCTGACCTCATTGCAGAGTTCCTCCAATCCCAGAAGACAGCACACGAGAGTGAGAAATCGGAGGGGAGCAAACGCAAGGCTGAGTCAGACACGGAGGACAAGGGGGAGGAGAGCAAACCAAAGAAGAAGAAGGAGGAGGTGAGGCAGGGCAGGGGTAATCCTCCAAACCTCTTGCTGCAGTCTTAACAGGTAAAGCAGAGATAGAGCCAGGCCCCTCACAGACCTGCTCCTGGCCTCTTGGGCCCTAGCCAAGTTTGTTTCCCTTTGTGAACTGGGAGTAATATCCACCAACCGCACAGAACAGTTGTTAAAGTCTGTGAGTGTTTTAATATCCTTCACTTAGCAAAAATTGAATTGCCCGGTCCTTGTAGGGGGAAGAGATCAGTTCTTATTTCCTGAGGGGGTGGGTGGGGATGGGACAGAGAACACTAGTGTGTGTGGCTCCAGTGAGTTGATAGATGCTACCCAGAGGGGCTCTGCTTGCATATGTGTGTGGAAAAAGTGGTCAAATTTCCGCCGCGCGCGCCCCACCCCCCCAGCTTTCTCTTCTTTGAATGATAGTCGTCCTTGAGTAGGATGGCACAGGATGTGGCACAAATAAAATTCTCCCTCTTGGACTTTTTCAGTTGGAGAAACCGCGAGGCTTTGCCCGGGGATTTGAACCTGAGCGGATCATTGGTGCCACAGATTCCAGCGGGGAGCTCATGTTCCTGATGAAGTGGTGAGCATGTTTCTGTGCATGGGGGGAGAGAGGGGAAGCTGCATGCTACCTGGCATGAAATCTCTGTCGGGGCACTGCCACCTGTTATGACTCGTGCTGGAGTGAATGTGGATTTGAAATGAACAGGGAGGACCTTTGGGGTTGTCTTTGTCTCTGCAATAGGCGGCACAATGCATTGGTTGATATTGCTGGCCTTGTGCTCAGAAGGCTTTTGCTGCATCTGAAATAGAAATGCAATGGACAGCTTCCCCTCTTTTGGCTGTGATGGAACAGGGCTTAGCTGCTGGTCAAATCAGAATTGGCCCCAGATGTGAGAGCTGTTTACCATGCTTTGTCTTGAAACCTGCACACTAGAAGGGGGCAGGGGTGTGGTTTTTCCCTCATTTTGTGGGCTGGGTACAGAACCAACAGTTGAGGAACCCAGTCCTGTGGGCCATCTTCCTGCTCTGCAGTCACTTGGCAAGCTGGCTAAAGGATCCCTTGCCTTACCTACTGCCTCTTGAGTTATCAGTCATCTGTGTCCCCTTCCTTCCCTGCTAACTGCACTTCTGTCTTGCACTGATAGGAAGAACTCTGATGAAGCTGACCTGGTTCCTGCAAAGGAAGCCAACATCAAGTGCCCCCAGGTGGTCATTTCGTTTTACGAGGAGCGGCTTACATGGCACTCCTACCCCTCTGAGGATGATGACAAGAAGGAAGATAAGAACTAACTCCCTGGCACCCGCTCTGGCCAGTTTTTATGTAAAGATCAGACTGTGGGTTTGAGCGCAAGTGAGTGCGCAGCTCTGCTTGGTTGGGAGCGTGCGTGGAGGTGGCTTGAGAAGATGCCCTTTGAAGAGACAGTATGGTTTCTGTGCCCTGCAGTTGCCCAAGTGCTCTATTCAGCTCCATGCTGCAGATAGTTTCAAACCAGCCCAAACATGGGGTGGGGGGAGGGGGGGAATTTTAAAGCTGTTCATTCTGGGGCTTGCTGGAAAGGAAGCAAAGACAAACACACACAAAAAAAATCGCCCCTTCCATGAAGGACTCTCACTGGTGATGGGTGGGCTGGGGAAAAGGGAGAGCAGATGGATACTGCTTGTTCTTCAAAGACCATCTCGGCAACCCACAGCCTTCTTCCCAATAGTGTTAACTCTGCATTTTTATGGCGTAGCATGTGTGTAGTTTTATTTTTCTTTTTACTATTTACTGGTGTATCATTTTGGGGTGGGGGAGGGGAAATGGGTCTTTTGTTTAATCTGGGGTGGGGTGGGCAGGGGGAGATGGTGACAGTGTTCCAGATCCATGTCCAGCATCTTTTTTTTTTTTTTTTTTTTTTTTTCTTTTCTTTTCTCTTTTTTTAAAGAAGAAAACAACCTTTTTCTTCACAAAAAACCCCAAGTATTGGTAACAGAACTAGGGGGCCAGGGACACTGACATGAGACTGAAGCTGTGAATGTCCAAAACTCTAGAGCCAAGTTTCTCAAATGCCTAGAGCGATTTTTGTGTGTGGAGGGGTAAGGGTGGTGGGCGGTAGGGAGTTAGGGCTTTATGAATTGTCTTCAAACAGAACTGCCAGGGTGTTTGACATGGAAGTGGGTGGGCAGGGTATGGGGTGGGAGCGGCTATTGACCCCTTAAATGCTTGTCTGCCCTTGTTTCTGTTAAAGGTGCTATTTTTCAAAATTGGGGGGGGAGAGATGCTTCCAATTTCTTGTTGACTTTCTTTTTAAACGCAGCGTGTTCGTGTCCAGCCAGCAGCATCGGGATCCTCCTCTTTGTACATATTTTTTTTTCTCCCCCTCCAATTTTAATCCCATTCATTAACATAGGAGGGAGATGAAATCAACGACAGCACAAGCTTAAATGGATTCCAAATTCTCCCGTAGCAAACGATTGTTTTAAAAGCCTAAGCGTTGGCCCTGGAGCCAGGTGTGTTGCCCTGATCCTCTGCTGAACTTTTTTTAATCAAACAGATTTATTAAAAAAAAAAATGAAAGAAAAAAAACTCCCAAACCTCGAAATATTTAAATGTCTGGAGTTGTGAGAGGCCTGACAGACTCTGGGCACCTCCTTGTAGGGTGGTATGTATCTAGACTTGCATTGTACAAACCTTTTTTTAAAGCATGTGTTTAGGTTTCTGTGAAAACGTTGTTTAAATGTAAAGTAAGTGTTTGGATTTTAACTTCATACCAAGCTCTGTCAGTTTTTTTTGTCTCAATAAAACTTTAGATTTATAATCCTGATTATTTCTCTCTCTCTCTCAACAAGGGGAGCACTCTTCTGCTGTTGTACGTGAGCCCATCATAAAGTATAGAGCAGTTTATGGAGAGGAAGGCAGAATGTTTCAGCAACCTACTGTGGACAGGCCTAAATTACTGGTACCACTTGGGCTTGTAATCCTTTCTCTGAGCTAGGTGACCACAGCGGCAGAAACTTTGCAGCAGACATTCAGCAAGTTCTTATTTACTTGGCTTTCCATCTGAAGACGGCAAGTGTCTTAGAGGTTAGTGTCTAGTAGCTACTGAGTCATCTTTTTTTCACAGGCAAGATTGGTACCTGGAGACCCTTTCTTTTTTTAGCTGGGGCAGCAGGGAGGGGGAGAGGGCAATCAGTAGCCAGCAACTAGTGTAATTAGATGTAGTTTGCCCTCATGGCCCTTACCCCTGCTTGAGAAGTGTGTGAGATGTGAATTCTCACTTTCTCTCTCTTTCCCACTCTTTGCCTCCCTTTTGCCTGAGATCAGATACCTGTGGGCCACGATTCCCAGATGGTCCTTGGGAAACGGCCGCAGTTGCGTGTTGAGTGGGGCACCGGGTGGTGACACCAACCCAGACACGCTCGGGGATGCCAAGTGCGAGAGGGAGATGAGATAAGCACCACAGACAATGGGGTTTGAAATAAAACTTGATATTTACTTACAGAACTGTCGACACAACTTGAAGGGTGATATAACTTGGAGGCGATGAACTATATACAGCAACAAGGGATAAGTGATAGGTGGCGGGTAGAGACTGCAGTATACAAGTACGATGTCTGGTTGGGACAAAGTACAGTGCGTTCCGGATTTAGCGATGCAGTAAACTATAATGCTTGGAGCGACCGGAGCAGCTTCTGCTATAGACCTAGGGGTCTGGCCAGGCCCCAAGACGGGTGATCAATCTGCCTTGAGAGTCAGAGCCTGGGGACCACGCACCGAGGCGTGCGGTCCCCTATATAACTTTTTCGGCCAATCACGAAGCTCCCCTGATGGTACATTCTGGAACCCATGGACATGCTGGCCAGCCAGCCATGCCCATTAGGTGGTCTTTGATTGGCTAGACCACAGGTGATCACGCCCTGATCACGCATCGCTCGCATGTTGGGTCAAATTGCTGATACACTCCGCCACCACATCACTATTTACAATGGTTGCGTCACTTAACACTTCGATACAATAATCTGGCGGGGTCACTTTGCTTGTTGACAATACCAGGTCACTGGAACAGGCTGAGTTCAGTTTCCCATGTTGCACAGAGTAGGTTTTTAAGTTCCTTTGTCTCTTTAAGTATATTTTGGAACACATTATAAGCATTTGAAGTCTCACTGCTTTCAATGTGCCTTGCATTCATGGTATAACAAAATGGCCCCTAACTAAGGCCTGGCCTATTATGAGTGACTGAAACAAACTTCTCTACTAACTCCTCCACCCCCACACCAAAAAAGCTCAAATAAATATCAAGCATAGTGCCCCATACAATGTCTAGTTAATTTCAGCTGTTTTGATTCAGCCATTTGCTACACTGTTGGAGAATAGTAAAAGTGCTGCTGCATGTTTTGAAGCCTTAGCAACTTAGAAAACTGTTTCACTCTTTCTGCAGCTAAAGCTCACTTCCCATCCATGGGGCTGCATAAGAGTGTTGAAGTTGATGCAGGTTAGTGCAGAAAGAACTAGTTAATTTCCAAGATATTGATCACTGGAGCAGTCGGGGTTGGCTAAACAGAACCCTTGAGTAAAACAAAATTTTGCGGTCAATCAAAATCCAGATTATACATAAAAGTGCAGTCTATACCCAGTGATACAATGAAATGTCTTCTGCTGCCCCGGCAGCAAGCAGAGACCTCCATTAAATCTGTATTAATTGCTTAAGATGGAAGGTGTTATGTCCACTTAATTGAACATAATAAGGCTGAGATTCCTTGGGGAGGTTCTGGTGGTATAAATCACAGCAGGTAGTTGAAGCGGTTTTAGTGTTGCTGGAACCAGGGATAGCAGAACCAGACTCATAGAATCATATAAAATTAGGGTTGTACCGGGACCTCAGGAGGCCATCTAGTCCAACCCCCAGCTCAAAGCAGGACCATGCCAATTGAGTCATCCTAGCCAAGGCTTTGTCCAGTTGGGTCTTGTGAACTCTCCATCCTTGGAGATTTTTAACTTCTCTGGCTAACCTGTTCCAGTGTTTTACTACCTCCCTAGTGAGAAAATTCTTCCCAATATCTAACCTAAACTTCCCTTGCTGCAACTTGAGACGGTTGCTCCTTGTGCTGTTGTCTGTCACCACTGAGAACAGTCTAGCTCCATCCTCTTTTGAACCCTTGTCTCCTGATAAGGTTAACAATTTAGACTCCGACTGAAGCAGGGAAGGACCAGTAGTTGATCTGGGTTCAGTGTCTGGCTTTGCAACTGACTGACATCTTGAACTCAAGCAAGGTGTTTCACAGTTTGCCTCAGTTTCCCCATCTGAGCAGATAATCGTTCAGCATTGCAGTGGGCCTTGGAGATGCAGCCTTACTGTTCCCTGGTCTGTATCAAATGGAGCCCCGCTGCTCCTGGTAGCAGGTTGGCCCCCTTGCTGCTTATGGGCCTCATTTAGCAGTAGAGCTCTGATGGACCCTTTCATGGGAGTGGCAGTGGTTTCCTTGGTAGCCTCTAGCTGTAGCTTCTAATTTGACGTGGCTGGGGAAAGTGAGTCTGCCCTCTGTTGTCAGGTGCTTAATGAGACTGTTCACGTTGAGCTGTCTGACCTCACTGCAGAATAATAAGGGAACAGCCTGGCACTCGTTAAAAGCACAGCTCTTGTTGTGATCCTAGAAGTGGCATTATTGGGGGCTAAATACTTCCTGCTTCTGGAAAGAACCAGCTCTGCTTTACCTGATTATTGACTGGCAGGCAGCCCGAGGCCTCTGACACTGCTTGCAGTGATTTGAAAGCAACAGCCGCTAAGGTGGGTAGCTGTTTGAGCCCCTTCTCTCCACCTCTTGTCTCTACTTACAGAAGCCATGGCCTGGCTGCTGAAAGCAAGACTTTGACAGCCTCGGGCAGGGAGCCCAGAAGCAAATGGGTCTGTCAGACTAATTTTCATCTCGGTCATGCTGCTTTGCAATTGTACTGGTGTTAGAGGCAGGAGGACCGCTCCTTGCTTGTCTGTGGCCTGCCAGACGGGCAAGCTGGGTGGGGGGATGGGGGAGATCTTCCAAATTGCACAGGCACGACCTGGAATTGTAAGATACAACCCATGGGGAAACAGACTGAATAGCATTGAGCCCGTCCTGGTGCTGTGCTCTCCTGGGAATCGGCAGAAAACAAGAAGGACCATTGTGACTGGTTGAAACTCTCAGGTTTCTAAGGTAAGAGACTCGGGTGGAACCCCAGCTCTTTTTAATTTGCTCTATGACCTTGAGAATCTGTCTCTCTCTGGACCTCTTAACATAAGAACTAGGGAATTAATTTCTGTCAATCTCAGGTCTTAGATTCTAGGGTCAGAAGGGACCTCAGTGGGCCATCTAGTTGGACCCCCTGCCCCTGGCAGGTAAGAAAAGGATCACCAAACCTGGGATTATGATCCCAGCTAGGTGTCTGTCCAGTCTCCTCTTGAAGACCCCCAAGGATGGGGCGAGCACCACCTTCCTTGGGAGCCTATTCCAAATCCTGGCAACCCTGACCGTGAAGAACTTTTCTAATGTCCAGTCTAAACCTACTTTGCAGTAGCTTATGGCCATCGTTCCTTGTTGTTCCAGGGGTGCCCTGGTAAACAGATCGTCGCCTACTTCATGTTGCTCCCCCCTTATGAATTTGAATGCCGCCACAAGGTCCCCGCACAGCCTTCTTTTGGAGTGGCTGAAGAGGTTAAGGTTATCTTTTGAGCTTTGAGATCCTCTGCTGAAAAGCCCTTATATTGTAAAGCCTGCTACAGAATGAAATACAGGCAGTGTCTTGGGTACAGTGTGATCTGCGCAGAGACTTTGCAGCTCTCTGCCTCTTTCCAGTATGTGGTTGGTTTCCCCTCTCCTATGTAGGGTCAGAGACCTAACTGGCTACAAAGATGAGTCATATGTGAGACTACTTGCACATAAATAAGTACAGCAGTTTTGGGGGGTGAAGGTGATGGAAAGGGGCTGTTTCTGTTTCTCCTGTTGGTTAGGCATTTCACATCAGTAGGGGAAACCACCTCTTTGGAAAAGGTTATTAAACCACTAACAGTTTCCGGGTGTCTCAGCACCAGGTGCAAATTTTGAAGCTACCTTTCACAGCCTAAGTTCTCAATTAATGTCTAGTGTTTTTTAAATTAACCCTCCAATGTTGTTAGCTGTAGAGAAGACCTTAAAACTTTAAAAAGAGAAAGTACTGAAGCTAAAGATCTTACTTAAAAACTCTCCAGATGTCTGTTTTTAAATACGTTACATTTAGTAAACCAGAACTTTAAAAATCCATTTTGCTTCTCTAATGAAATGGAACTGATGTGACTGGTTTCATTCTACCTGGCTTCCATGTACTAACATTTAGCCCTTTTTCGTATCCTTTATGAGAAATTTGAAACCACAAAGAAATCATTCTTTTTCTTCCCATGACAACATTTTGTATTGGGCAATATAATACCACTCCCCCATCCCCTCTTCAGTCTTCTGCGGGGAAAATGGGCTGTGGTTCTCAACCTTTTTAGAGTCGAGGTACCCCTCAGAAAATGCTACCTCATAGTTTTCACTTGTATTTTGACTACAGAGCAATTTTTCTATTGTAAACAACTCAAAGATCACAGAGATCTGATTGTTAACACTGAATGCCTATTTAAAATCTCTAGGTTTATCTTGTGAATCATGTTTGCACTCTTTACAGTGCTAATATTGCATGGCACCTCCTGGGCACCATTGAAAGAATCTCAAGGCACCCCAGGTCTCCCTTCCCTGGTTGAGAATCATTGATATAGGTAACTTGGGAAACTCCTATCAGTTGCTAGCTTCCAAAACCAGTTTCCCAAGGCCACATTCTATTTTCCATCTCTCAAGGTAAATGCACATAACACCCCCCTCTTCCCCCCCAGTCACACTTTTTTCTTTTGGTAGAATAAACTGCTGCTTTTAGTAGATCTGTCAGATGGAGTTCCCTGCCCCCTGTCCTTTCTCTCCCCACTTCCCACCCCTCCTCCCCCCCAGTTCTGATTTTTGGTTAACAGTTGAATTTTGAAACTCATTCAGTGGTTTTAAAATAGTGGGATGATGGGGTTTAGGACTTACAATTAAATGTAACAGCGTAACCCCAGATATGAAATGTTGCTAAGGTAGGAGAAATAGAAAACAGGATGTGCTGTAAGCAGGAGTGAAACTGGCATGCCCTTCTGTTACTCACTGAAGTAGATAATATAAACAGCTAGTAACAAGTAAATGAGATTACTTCAAAGTGCTTAATTTCTGGTATTAAAGTCAGGAATAAGGGGACCTCCCCTACATTCCCCAACATGCTGGTAATGGAAAAATTTAGATTTCAAACATCAGTAAATTTACTAAAGAACATAGCTTAAGACTGGTTGTGGATATTCATACACTAGCCAAAGCTATTTTTTGATACAGCTATTAAAATTTATTCAGTTCTTGTAACATTCCATCTTTCTTTTCTTTCATGGAGTGTTTCTTTTATTATTCCATTTTTTGATAAATAGAAGCAGGAAGGATGGGCTTGTGGAAATACTCAAAAGTTCTGCTGTTTTATTGACTTTCAATGTAGTGTGGGATACCACATTCCAAAGCACCTGTGTCTAATGTGCAGTGCTCCTGGGTCTACCTTTTGCTCTGCCCATGTACCCTGTATGATTTTAACCTGGTTCCTCAGTTGTGAAATAAGGGAATGTGCTTGTTACAGGGATATTGCAAGTCTCAACTAAATGTCAGGAAAGTGGCTTGAGGTCTTGGGACTGAAGAGGAGAGTATTACCAAATGAAGTGAGTAAAAGAGCAGAGCAGGAGGCCAGTGGTTGGACCCTGTTCCTTCATCACCTTTCCTTTTGTACATGCAGCATGAGCCGAGTCCCTTTCTCTTACTGTCTGTATAGCCCCGTTTCTCAGGACACCCCCTCCCTCAAATGCTTGCACTCTGTTCCCCAAGGCTACCTGCTGTGTTCTTCTCTGAAGGGGTGTGCCTGGGGGATAAGGGCTCTTTTCCCCACAAATTCCAGTTCTTGTATTGAAATGACATGCTGTGTGTGAAGGGGATACAGGAACCTTCCATCAGAGGCAGAGCCAGGAAAGCTACTTTCTGCCTACAAGAGGGCTTGGGCTGGGGCAGGAGATGGAGTGGTTGATTCCCCCCTTAGTCTGTTTATCATTGACCATTTTTAGTCTTGCTGCTCTGGTGGTGATTAATTGTTAGCTCTCTCTGGAAAGGGAGCAAATGTGTAAGAAGCACAAGAGGCTTGAGACCAGCCTGGCAGCCATCCCCCACTAGGCCTTAGGCCAAAAGTTACTACCAAGAATAAGCTACAAGAGGGTAGGGATATGAGGAAGTGTTAACCTAGTTGGGAAGCTGCAAGTAGAATTTTTCCAAAGCTCCCAACTCTCCCTGGCTTTCAATGGGAGGCTTGCTGCTTCCATCACGTTTGAAGGTATGTGGGGGGGGGGTGTGTGAAGAGTTTGCTTTTAAAATGCTCAGTGCCCCTCAATACCAGACAGCAAGGCTGCATATCTCAGTCCCATGCCCTGCTGCTTGACGCATCCCTTCCCTGAAATACTTTTTCATTTTTATCTCCAGCTACTTCAGTTTTTCTCCTCCTTTCACTGAATTGTTGCTCCAGCCCCCTTGTCTTAGTTCCATTCTTTCAGGAGAATGGAGGTGAACCCTTCTGCAAAGCACAGAGTAAGTGTAAATGATTGGTATTAAACTTTGCTTCATAACCAAGGACATAGTGTTACACTAACTGGAAGGGGCTCACTAAGAGAGCAGCACCTGGTTGACATTCTCTGTATGCCAGTGGATTTTTCTGGCTGGGCTTTTTGCCTAGCAGGAAGCAAAAAGTGTGCAAAGTGAAATGAAGCTGTGATAGCAGCATGGGTAAGCACAGCTGTGCTAAGCTTCACCCTAGCCAGCTCTGAAGCATGTGCTGCTGTATCTCTGCTGCTAGGGTTGCCCAGGCCTTTGTTTTACTGTGGAGACCTGCCCTTAATGTATGGCTTGGAGCTCCTGCCTTTCCCTCTGTGGATCAAGCCCACTGGTTCCCTTTAAAGCTCAGTGCATCACCTTGAGAAACAGCAACTGGCTGCATGCTAATTAGGGCTGTGTAAAGCTTCAGTTCCTGATTTGATCTGGTGGCCAAATCTGAATCCAGATCAAATCAGGAGACCCTTTAATTTATCCGAATTGATTCGAACAGATTCTGCAATTCAGATGTAGATACAGCTTCAAATGTTTTTTCTACGTACCTCTAGGTACTAGGAGCTCTTGACACTGCAGTGCTGGGGCAGATGCAGCATCCCACAAGTACTTACTTCCAGTCTATTTCCAGGTTTACTGGAGAGCCTGCCACACTGCTATGGAATGCTCCATCTGCCCCAGCATCACAGTGATCATGAGCCACGTTGCTACCTCAAGGTACGTAGAAAAAGCTTTTAAAGCTGTGCATGTACTCAAATCACTGATTCACCAGATTTAGCATCAAATTGTCAGATTCGGCTGAATCAAATCAGGGACAGTGATCTGAATCAACTGATCAAATCACTGTCCCTGATTGGGGCCAAATCCAAATCAAATGGGACCTATTTTGCACAGCCCTAATGTTAATGTGACAAATTGAAGTTGCCATTTACCATCAGATGAAGCATCTTATAACTCTGATGGTATCATCCAGATTTTCCCTGAGGGTGCAGCTTTGCCTGCAGAAGTAGTGACTGCATCCACTACTTGCTTGTTTAAGGCAGTGATTAAGCCACAGATCCTTTAAGAGTGCCATAGGGTCATCATGTCATTCACAAGATAAACTTAGAGACTGCAAATAGAAAGCCATAGCTGTGGTCCTTGCAAGTTCTACTCTTATTGTGTTACTGTAACCCCAAAAAGAGCAAAAATTAAGAGCTGGCACTTTCTGTGGAGAGGGGGAGGGCTTGAATCTAAAAAGACCGAGAACCACTGGTTAAAGGCTTCATCAAGTCTTTGTTTTCTGATATGCAGCTGGAAGTACCTTCTTTACTCTTCCCTTTCCATGCATCAGGCTATTGACTTGGAGCCTTCTGGAGAATTGCTGTAGCCAGGATAAGGTTCAACATCACTTTCACTTTCACAGCTGCACCTAGTTCCAGTCACATTTCCTCTAACTGCTAGTCCAGTTTGCTACTGGGGAATAGGGAGTTGGATGTACTGGGATTCCCCCTAATTTTTGAAGTATAGAGACCACTGATCATTGCCAACACCTGCACCCTTTTCTCTGAGGTTACCACCAGAAACAAACTTTACTATAAAATCCAAACTCTCCACTACAGCCAGCAGCTGAGACCTACTTCACGGACTTCTCCAGCTGGAGGCCTACATTTATTTTTAAAGGAAGAGTAACTAGGCTGCATCAGCAAGTTGGGCCAACAAGCCCTCAGCACAGTTTATGGGGGAAGGTAGGTTTGTCATAAGGATTGGTGCAGCCCCTGCTTCAGTACACCCCTTTTCTGCAGCCTCTTATGATCTGATCATCTTCTATTAAACTTTTTAACCCATTAAATCAAGTTGCTTTAGAAGTAGCTTGGCCACAAGTGTTCACACCTGTGGACACTGGGAGATGAGTCTTCAGCCCTGTCAGGAAGGAAGCTATATCACACTCATGCAGCACCCTGGAGGCATCAGAAGATGAAGGAGGAATAATTATCACAGGTTGAAGAGTCCTATGTTTCTCCTTTGGAGGTACCTGTTAATTTAACTGTGAAGAGAGCTCCTTTCAAAGGCCTTCTGTGACTAAAAACCACAGCACACTTCAGAAATAAGAACCAAGCCAAGGACATAATCAGCACCGTGGGTAGGCCTGGCTTCTGCTAAAGAAGTGTACCAAGTTTGCTCCCAGGACATACCCAATCTGGGAGCAGCTGCTGCAGGCAGGGGGCTTGCTTAAGAGTATCCCAGACAACTTCTTGTATAAAATATTTTAGCTCCCCTGGAGTTAAAAAAGAGAGAGAAAGACTTAATGAAACACATGCATGTACAGTGAATAAGCCATTTTATTTTTGTCCTGTGCTCACACAATCTCTCTTCTTTCCCTGACAGGTCACAGATCATTAAAATAAACATTCCTAAGAGGAAAATAATTTAAAACATACACTCAGGGCTTCATTCCAACCTCCCCACACCCAACCACATCTCTTGTGCTTCAGCTCATGCATAAAAACAAAGCCATTGAATCACAGAAGGTAGAGATGGAAGAGACCTATTTGGTTCTGGCTAGTCCATCTTATACTGTCCAGCATGAGACCATGGCACAGAAGATACACTAACCAAGTGCCCTACAGGTCTTGCCATAATGTATTCTGAGATGCAACTGCTTTTAGGATGCCTGGAACATGCATTTCTGACAGGTGTCTACTACCATGTTAGATTTCTCCAGGCACAGCAGAGCTTTGCTCAACAAGGCTCTTCCCCTGAAATCGCCACTGCCAGGTCCTCCATAGGATGCATTGTTCTGTTCAGTGCTATGCCCTCATCCCACCCGCTATTACATGCACAGGACTGGCTAGGAAAGCCATGTTAAGCTTTTCAGTTGCTGGTTAAGTCAGTACGCTCCCAGCTGTGCTATACTGTAAATACAGCTTCTAGGATTGTCTTGGTCTTAGAGACCAAGACCAACAGTGATCAAGGCACTACCCCCACCCCCCTCCTTAAAACAAAGGAAGTGAGACCAACACCTAGGGACAGAAGAGAATCCTATAATGTGATCACACAGTTACACTGAGTCTGTATGGCAAAGAGAACATTGACCAGCTTTGAACATTGGGGCTTCTCCCTTTACTCAACACACTCTAGACCCTAAAGGGAAAATGGGGCTGAAGCCCAAACACTCAAAGTGCAGTTAAACAGGAATCCTAACATGTCTAGTTCTATAAGTGACAAGCCCACGTCATGGGGTAGGAACCAGCTGCTCCCCCAGTTGTGTTGTATACTGACCAGAATTGCCACACACCAACCCCACGCACATCTCAGGCTACCCAGCAGCCAGTTCCCCAAAGCTCTTGCCCGGATAAGCCAGGAATTGGCTGCAGGGGAGCTTTAGACCACAGCCCACCCCCTCCCCTTTTAACCCAAAGCAATTCCTCAGCCAGTCAGCGGGAGAAGACAGCATTTGCATGCAGGCTACTGCGTGCCATCTCATCTAATGCATCTCGGAGTCCCAGCAAGGTGCTGGCTCGTCGGCAGTGACATGCTTTGTGAGTTTGGTGGGGGATGCATTATTGCATTGGTTCTGTTAACCCTTTCCAGTTCCACCTATTCCAGAAGTCCTAAAAGCCATAAGATAGCCAATGCTTAGAAGCTCCTCCAGAGATCCTAATGGGTCTCCCATTAAACTCCACCCCAAGCCCTCCACTAAGACTTTCAACTGGAAAGAGTTAATAAGTCTCACACCTTTTTGTGTTTCCATGTGTGCACTGGTCTGATCTAGGAAGGGATGTTGGTTAATCTGGAATTAAGTCAGATTTAATCTCTCACACTGATGTCAAAACTGGTTCAAGGGGGGAAAAAACCCAACTACCTGAAATCACAGAACTTTGGAAGTTCGGAAAAAAATGTCTCTCCTATAACTTTTTGTTTTTTAAAGTTCATTTACTTAGATCCCGTCTTACTTAAAGCCAGTCCCTAACAGCAGTTGCTCCATCCTCCGCTGATTCTCACCACCAGTGATGCCAACTTGTTGCCTGTGCTCAAAGGATTCCAGGTTGTAGAGGGCGCTGGGCTTGCCCAGTGCACCATTCATTCCTCCCCAGTCACTCCCCAAGAGGAGCCATCAGAAGCACAATGTGCAGGTCCTGCACCCTCCACGTGCAGCAGTCTCTTCCTGTACACTGGCCGGCAGCAGTCATGTTTGAGAAGATATATTGGATAAGAAGGCATGAAAGTTCCTCTAAGTACTTCCAGGCTCAGCCCTTCTCCAGTTTCTAACTTTAGAGAGTTCCCCACTCCTCCCCCTTGCCTCACTTCCTCCTGTCTTTCTGTTTCCTCTCCTGCCTCCTGGCCTGCTGGTCAGCCAAGGTGCGAGGTATCAAGATAACACTGCCATCACTGGCATACTGTAGAGCATACTGGTTTGGAGAATAGGGCTGGCCATTTTCATCACGCAGGCGCCCAAACACTTCCTGGTAGAGGTTCTGCACCTTTTGTTTCATCTGGCGGATGGACTTGAGAAATTCTACCTTCTCCCTGAGCAATTTGGACTTGTCCCTCTGCAAGTCCTCCACATCCCGTTCCAGGTTCAGGATGGTGTCCAGTTTCCTCTTGCGGCAGTTCTGTGCAGCCATCTTGTTCTTGCCCCTCCTCCTGATGTCCCGAATCAGGCTCAACTGTGCCTCACTGAGCTGGTACTTGGAGAGAAGTTCGTTGAACTCTTCCACAGGCAGGTTTATGATCTTATCATTGGTGAAAGGGATCTTCATGGCTCGAGCTCGATGCTCATCCCGGCTCATCTGCTTATCCAGGAACTCTGATGGCTTCTCCTTACTGCTTTTCTTCCCTGTGTTGGGCAGTTTGGGCTCATCAGGGTCCAGAGCTCCAGGTGCCATGTTATAGGTGTGGTTGTGGCCAACATGCTCCAGATAAGGCAAGTAGTGTAGCTGTGATGGGTCCTGATAACTCATGCGGCAGAACTTGCTGTACTCTGGCTGGTATCCAACTGCCCCTTCTGTTTCTTCAAAGTCTACATTTTCAGAGTCTGAGCTGTAGCCTACAGCTCCTTCCTCAGAAAAAGAAGAGGAGGAGGAAGAGGAGGAGGAGGAGGAGGCTTCTGAACTACTAAGTGAAGCAGGGCTATGGCTGGAATCCAGAGAAAGCCCTGAGTCAGAATCAAACTCTTCTTCCAGCTGAGAGGCTTGCACTGGGTTGAAACCTTCCTCAATAGCCAAGTCCATTAAACTGATCTCATCAAGCATGGCTTCATCTAGAAGACCCCCTAATGGATCCGGCAGCTCAGGACCACTTGTTTCATTGACTGTGCTATTTAGCTGTGAAGGAAAAAAGATCCCACTCAAGTTGGTAGATCCAAAGCTAGTGTTGAGGCCAGTAGAGTTGTCTGGAGCCAGCTGGAGCAGAGCTGAGTTGCTAGCCATGGAGGGGCTCTCAATCTCTGAGTTGAAGAGGGAAGAGAAGTCCTGTGTGCAGCTACCCAGAGATGCCTGATGCAGGCTGACATTCTGATTGATGGGAGTGTTTGGAGCAAGACTGTAGTTAGCAGTCAGCAGGTCTCCACTGGTGCTGTTGTACAGAGTTTCAGCAGCTGTGTTATTCACTTCCATAGCCTAAAAAGAGACAAGCAGCAGTTTAGCAAATGAGCCACCTGCTGGCATCATCTTTTCTCTCCCATCTCTGACACACTGCAGCCACCACCACCAAAAGCCACAAAGA
This sequence comes from Alligator sinensis, assembly GCF_000455745.1. Classification (NCBI taxonomy): domain Eukaryota; kingdom Metazoa; phylum Chordata; order Crocodylia; family Alligatoridae; genus Alligator; species Alligator sinensis. The sequence continues at coordinate 364,904 of NW_005842064.1, read as the reverse complement.
GAAAAGACAGCCTGCAGCGATCATGGAACAAGCTAGTTCCAGCAGCACTGGTACAGTATGTAGAACACAAAAGGCAGAAATTCTGTACCCAGACACACCTTTATTTTGTGTACTGAGACAAGAAAAAGGGGCAGTAGATACGAAGCCCACAACAGCAACTGAACCCTAGAGCACAACTGTAGAACAGCCACGACATGGCTGGCAAACCTGCTCCAGCATTCAGACAAAGAGCAACACCTTGAGCTACAAGGGCAAATGCCCCTACATAAATGCTCAGAATTCAGTATCTTGAGACATCTCAGTGTGGCAGTCTGGCTGTGTGTGCACACATGTAAAGCAGAATACCCACACATGTAAACACCTCAGCCTTGCGCTGGGTACCCTCTGGAGGTAGAGAAGGGAGTCATCATTACAAGTAACCATTGCAAAGTGACTGGCATGAACAAGAACCAACCTGTATTTCCATTATAGACATGAGGTCCTGCCACTGTTGCTCCAGGTCGAATGGGGACTCTGTCTCCGTCAGAAGAGGAGACAGGAGGCCGTTCTGGATAACTGAAGACACACTCTCGCTAGGCACAGCTTCGTTTAGGCTGGAGGCATCGGCAGGTGGAAACTGAATATGAAACAGCATTAGTCCACTGTGGAAAAGCATTAAGCTAACAACTCCCCACAAATGCTTTTTAGGTCCCAGGCAGGGAACTGCTTCCCTTCTGTTCATGACCCCCCCCCCCCCAATTCACCGCAAACACCCCCCCCCCCCTCACCAATTCACTGCAAACTAATGTGAAGAAGTCAGAAGCTTTCAGTTGTAACCACTGTTCCCCTTAGTTGCTTCACAGGAGCAGTGGAGCCTCCACAGATGGATTAACCCTATTTACTGCCTGAATTGGGGAAACAGCCACCACACTGCAGTGCTCTATCTGTCCCACCTACCAGCGAAGAGCAGGAATTTGTTTCCATCCCCATGCAGACTCACCTCAGAGTTCTCCCCAAAGGGGAAGGTGGCCTCCAGAAGTCTAAGGCACTCTTCCAGGGACAGAGCTGTCTGATCCTCCACACCAGGCACCTGGGCAACAAAGAGTCAATTTACTTCACAGCCCAAGGCATTTGGAAGTACCCAGATACAAGACAGAAGGTTTTAACCAGGGGCAGCACAGACCTGAGCACATAGCATATTCTTCAGAACCTTCATGTGTCCAACAAGCCAGAAGCCCCACTCGCTTTCGCAGAATTGTCACCATCAACCCACATGCCAGAGATCCTGATGACTCTGGAGCTAAGTAACACAACCCTAGGACAGTCCAGGGGCAGAAGGCACTCCTGCCTGGGTCCATTTCAGCTACGCATACTACAGGTGGAGACACTCCCTCAAGGCTCTGCCCCCTCACAAGCACGCACTTAAAGCAGAACAGGAGCCAGCAGCACCTGTTCCAGAGTGCTCACTGGAATAAAGCTTTGGTCAGCACTTATAGGGCTCTGGCCTTGCCTCGTTTCATGGTACTAGCCCTTCTGCCTATTGTCCGATACTGTTTATTGTGGCATCCCAAAGATTTGCTCAAGGCTGCTTAGTTATTCCTCCCAGTTCACCCGTTTTGCAGCTATGTCTAGCCTAGGAGAACAGACGTGCTCTCCAGCATCACACCCTGCCTTCCACAGGGATGACAAGCACCATGTCCTCTTCCTAGCTCAACAGCAGGCAGGAAAGAAAGAGCCTCAAAAGTCAGCACTCAGTGCCACCCCTAGTAAGAAGCTGGCTGCAGGCTCCCTCTCCCTCTGCTCTCCAGCAGGTGCACAAGACCCAAGACACTGCATCATGCTGGGAAGGAACAAGAGTGTGACCACCAAGGCCTACTTAAGGGGCTCTTACCTGTGCAGGGAAACTCTCCCCGGTTTCTCCATCAACTAGTACATTTCTATCCAAGATCTCATTCCCTCCGCTCCTCCAGCTGTCCCCACGCTCCCTCCCATCACTCAGCTCTTTGTCCACTTCGCTCTCCTTCTGACGGTGGCTGTAGTCAAAAATCTCTCGCCCAGCGCCAAGATCAATATCCTGTCTCCACAGGATGTCAATCAAATCGATGTCCTGAAAGACAGGCAGAATTTCATTCAGCACTTGGCCAGCTCCCCAACCACAGGAAAGACCCTCTTCTCCCTTGGCCCCTGGGGGAGACCCCTCATCTCTGAGGGACAGCGATGCCAATTTAGACTGGTACCTGCTGGCATCGTATTATGTGGCACACCTCCATGCCAGCACACCAACTGTGACACCCTCTTATGGCATACCATCTAGTTTCCTACCAGTGAGATCTTTCAATCAGCGCTAGACAATCCCACCCCCACACAATGGCTTCTTTCACAGACTGCTGCTGGGGACCCCAGACACCATTCCTTTCAATCCTGCCTCGCACAGAGCCCAGGCCCTGCAGCCCCTCCACACAAGAGCCAAGAGCTATCTGCCCTCCCTGCAGGGTCTCTAACAGTGGCTCTGCAAAGGGGATAGGCTGGAGAAAAAGCAGAAAACTCCAGAGAAAGAAAGACTTTCTGTCTCCTCCCTGCTCTCCATATATGCAGGTGCCTCCTCCCATCCCAGGAAAAAAGGAGTCTGCAGCTTTAACTTGGCTGGGCTGCACGATGCCGGCTGGCTGGCAAGGGCCAATTGTCATGCAGGATGGCTGCTCCATGGACGAGCTTGCATCAGCCTGTGGTGCCATTCTCGACATTTGCATAAAGGGGTGGAGTGCACTGGAGAGGAAAAACCCTGCATTTCCAGCCACCTGATGCAACTTGAGATCCTTGCTGCCGCTCTCCACACGCTACAGACAACAGAGATGCCAGCCATGCCCAGCCCTACGGCTACAACTGAGACACAGGCCCCTGCCCTGCCAGACCCCTTTGGGCTTCACCCTGAGCACCCTGCTGCGGCCCTGGTCTGCATCCCCCCCCTCCCGTTCTCTACAGCCCTGGAGTCCCCAGGCAAGGAATCTATAACCCTGAACCGTAACTGGACATGCCTGCTCCCCACTTCTACCTCACAGCATCATCAGGATCTGCCCCTTAGCATCAAGATACTGTCTGAGCAACCTTGGGACCACAAAACCCCACCTACTGCTGCCGAACCCAGGGTACAGCCCACACCCCCTCAATGGCAGCTGGGGCTGGTTTAGTCCTCTCAGGTCTCTTAATGATGCTGTGACCCAAAGCCTTACCCTTGCAATTACCACCTGGGCAGTACTGAGTCGTCCCCACCCAGCATCCCACATCCCTGCACAGATGGGCTTTGGTGCTACTGGAAAATTAACTGCAGACTGCTATCAGACAGTCTTTACTACCCCTCCCTGCCAGAACTGAGGGCTGGGCCATCTCTGCCTCCCAGACAAGGATTTTCTCCCACTTCCTTGAGACAGCAGTAATCTGGGAGCATTTTCATTTGCAGTTTATAGAAATGGAGCAGAATAACCCAAAGCAGCCCCAGGCTCTATAGAACTCAACCCAAGCTCCCCAAGCACCAGGTTACAATGGCACCACACACAGGACCCCTAATATTTAGGCTCCAAGCTCTAAACTCTCCCCTGATCCCATCCCCCTCCATTCAAAAAACACTCCCCAAAAACTAGCCTCTGCCAAGGCCAAAACATCAGGTGACTGAAATGCCAGCCTCAACAAGGACCCCTGAATGCCCCCAATATCCAGCACCTTGGCTGTACAACAGCTTTGACCATACGGAGTTCCCCAGTCTCCCCACCCCAGGGCATCAGTGCCTTCAGCATCTCTGCCTAGCCTGGAGCAGCACGCTATGCTGGGGCAGTAAAAGGGTTAAGGTAAGTGATACCTTTTTCATGTCCCCAGCTGCTGCTCATGGAGCTGTCCATGCAGATCATGGTCTATGTGGAGCGAATTCCGGGTAGGCAGAGCTGTGTGACCCAGGCAGGATGCCGCACAGACATCTCCAGTTTCAGTAACTGAGCTTTTTTTGGCAGGCTGGACCCTGGCTTGTTTGGAAGCCCCCTACAGCATGTGATCCACAGGTGCTGTGCTACAGCCAGCCCCCCACCCCCTCCTCCTGCTCCCAGCCGCGATCCAATCCTCTGCCCTGCTTGTTGCTTAGGCAGGAGTTAGCCCGAATCCCCACCCCCTGCTCATTGCTGAGGCTGCAGCGAGATGGAATCCCCACCCCATGCTCAACGCCCAGGCTGCAGCGAGCCTAAATCCCCTCCCCTCCCCCGCCTGCCTGTTACCTAGGCTGCAGCCAGAGCCAATCCCCTCCCCCAGGTCACCGCTGAGGATGCGGAGGGAGCCAGTCTCCTCCCTCTGCTTGTTACCTAGGCTGCGGCGAGAGCCAATCCCATGCCCTGGGTCACTGCTGAGGATGCGGAGGGAGCCAGTCTCCTCCCTGTGCTCGTCACCTAGGCTGCGGCGAGAGCCAATCTCCTCCCCCCCCAGGTCGCTGTGAAGGCTGCAGCGAGAAGCAGGCGTCCCCTCCTTGTGCTCCCTGCCTGGGCCTCTGTCTCCTTGAAGAGACGCTCCCACGCTAAGGTGCCCCACCCACAGCTCCCCAGGCTGGTGCAGTGGGCTTGGCAGCAGGGCACAGCTCCCCACCCCTCGCTCTCCACTCCAACTTACAACATCAGCTCCGAGCAGCAGGAGACACCCCCCACTGCCTGGAGATCGGGCCCCTTTGCCAGGAGTCTTTACATTCCCTCTGGAAGTTACCAGCAATGCAGCTCCCCTTTTCCTGATAAGCTAAGTTTCCTCCCCACCCCCTTATCAGAGGAGGAGGAAGAAAAGAACCAGATCAGCTTTGGCAAAGGACCCCCAGCCATGTCTTCCCAGACTCCACCAGGAAATGGGCCCCTGGCCTCCCTTTCCATAGCAAAAAAACCCCCAAAAAGGTCAGGACCAGAGGCTGGGAGTCAGTGCTGTCTGCACATGTGCAGTGATGTCACACGGAGGCTGGGCAGGATTTTCACATTGCATTTGCATCCCAGATGAGAGGACAAGGGCTTGGCCACCGAGTTTGGAGCAAGGACTCCAGGCTGGTGGGAGCCACAGCTTGTGGCCCAACACTAGATTCCTCAAGGGCAGCACGCAGGCCTCGCACTGTTCAGTTATGAAGTAACCTGTCCACAACAGAAGTTTCTTCTGAGTCTTTGGCACTTAAGCATTTATCCCTTATATCTTTTGACCTAATGACTGCAGATGATCTCGTATGCCGTATAAAGATTGAATTCTTTTTTGAAAGGCTTTTGAGCTTTTGCAAGTTCCACAAGGTCCTGCCTCCTGTCAGTGTTACATTAACTGCCTTTCCATTTTTGCTAGAAATCCCTTTGTTCCCATATTATGGGACAGGGTAACTAGGAATACCCCATATATGGTATCCCTCACACCCTCCTCATCTGTTTCCTCTCTGAAGCTGACATCTTCTCAAGTTCTACAAGCCTCTAGTCATTCAGTCACCAATGCCTGGATCCCTTCTGTTTCTGAAATGTCTTCAGCATCACCCACACAGCCCTTTTTGCTTTACCTTTGTGAATGTGCTCAAGTTCCCCGTGGGCCTTGGCCGAGAACTCCCGCACATCCAAAATCCTCACCTTGGACTCTTGGTTCTTCTCTAACCCAAGCCACTGGAATTGGGAAGTAGCATCAAAAAACCCCAGTGCCCCCTCAAGCTCCAGATGCCACCCACGAGGCATTTCTCCCCTCTTAGAACCAATACTTAAAAGGGGATGCAACTTACAGTCCTTAGAGGTCAAGACTGAGAGGTAAGAAGCCTCTCAGCTCCACTCCCGACTTGCTGTGTGATGCTGGACAAGGCATTGAACCTCTCTGCACTCTACCAAAAAATAACACCCAGCACTTGCACTGCTTCATATGTGGCTCTCGGAGCACTGTCACAGAGTGGGTGGAGGTCTCTGACCCCTTTTATTGAGAGTCAGAGAAGTAATTTACCTTCTTCAAAGGGGGAAATCTTTTTTTAAAAAAAAACACTCTGTTAGCATTAAATACTATTCCAGCTGTCAAAAAGAAGACCTGTATGACCCTGGGCTATCCTGGTTGAATGCTTGAACCACTTTGGGTCCAAGCAGGGCTGGGAAGATACGGCGTGGTCTCTATTGAGCCCTACAGATTTTTCTAGGTGATTAACAAAAGCACCCTAACTAAACTCCCTCAGCCCAAGAGTAACAAATCTCCTGTTACTCCTAACATCCAAGGTTAACAGAAACAGTATGTCCTGGGCTGGTCACTCTATCTGGTAGGTGTCCCTAGGAACTGACTGTAAACAAGACTGCTGTATGCAGACACAGCCAAGTGTAAGGAGATCTTATCCCTGTGCTAATACTCTGTTACCAGAGGACTGGCTGGACGGCAGCTTTGTGATACTGGGATAATACCAAACACTGACAGCTCATCACATGTTTGGCTTTTGGGTATTTTTATCCTCTTGTTGTGGAAATGTTACAGGGCCATGGTAATCCACAGGACCGGTCTTTTTCAAAGATCAGCCAGCAGGACAATTCCTCTCTTCCCCAGGTCAAAGGGGAAAAAACCCAGAGACTTGGGACCAAACCCCTTAAGATGCTGTAAGTGCATGTGAAATGCAACTGCAAACAGCACCCCCCTCCCCAGATACCCCACCACCTCTAAGATGACAGAACAAGATAAGCCACTAGAGTCCTGCACCACACCAAGGGGGAACACTTCAACCCCAAGATACTATATGCTTATTCTCAGAGCCAGATCTAATGTGGACTATGTGATCTGAGCAGTGTCTCAAATTTTAAGTGCCTGGAGAAATGGAAAACTGGTCTCCTCTAACCCTACCATTCTCTGCCTGCTCCCATCCTCTTGTTTGTTTCCTCAAGGGTATCAGGAGGAGACTCAATCCACACATCTCAGGTGAATACCAATTCCAGCATCTGCCAGGAACTGCACAGCACAGCACAGCACAAACACACCTAACTGCAAAGCTTTTAAGTGGCTACCAACCACACACATGAATGGGGTTTGGGGTTCCAGACAAAACAATGATCACTTTGATAATGCTCTGAAATAAGACTCCATGCTTGGTAGTTTCACGTATGCCATGTACAGCAGCAAGTACGGTCTTGCCCACCCCTTGGGGAACACAGGACGATGTGAAGTGCATGTGTACTTGGGAGAGGCGGGGCTAGAAGGCAGGATTTCCTAGTACTGAATGCCAGCAGTCCTGACCACCAGAGAAATCCAGGGAAGGCACTATGTCCCAAAGGAGGTCACAGTGCATCTTGTGGTTCAGTTGAGAAAAAAAAACAAAAACAAAAAAACCCAACTCTCTATCAGGTCTAAGCCAGGACAACGGTACAAACACAGATTGTCACGGGTGAAAGGAAAGCGCATGCTTGTATAAACAGATTACACAAGGAAGGGGTTAGAATCCACAACAAAAGAGGAGCAATTGGAACGAAACGGTGTACAAATATGGACACTTTCTGTAGGGTTGGTATGTGGATTATCCAGAAATTTCACTTGCAGCAATTCAGTTTGTGCTGGCCAGCACTGCAGTCTGCTCACTGCATCCTGCTCACTGCATCCTGCATATAGAAAACCGACAGTTGGAATGGCATTTTAAAATACAACTAAGGAGGCTTCAGGAAACCAGTAATGTTATCAACCTACAGACCACACAGATCAGCAACGGGATTCTTCTTACAATCCATACCCTGGCCCTTCTACAAATGAATCCAGAGATACTGACCTCCACCCTTGCATTTATATAGCACTTCCCAAAATATCTCCAGGCACAGCATCCCTATCCTAGAGCCCAAAACACAGAAGACAGAGGGCCTGGTGGTTAAAGCTTACAATGGGAGTCTGGAAACATAATTTGCTGTTTTCATGTTATATGACCTTGGACAAGTCATTTCAGCCTTCACCCCAGTTTCCCCATTTGCAAAAGAGGGATAAAAAAATACTTCTCTCTCCAAGCATGGAAGAAGCTAAATTTAGTATTTGTGGGAAGGGTTCTGAGTTGTCAGACAGAAGGTACTGTAATGACTACTCCAAGGTCACACAAAGTGAGCCTTGAAAACAGAAAGTGTAGCACTTACTTTCAGTTTCCTGCTCTAAACCCCAGGCTAAACTACCAGTGTTAGGCTCAACCTTTGCATCATCCTCTGTTCTTCCCCCAGTCAAATCAGTAGGCAGGAAAAGGTCTTCTTTTCAGGCAGGCTCTGCCCCACCCAGGCTTCCTGTAGCAATATCACGCCATTCAGTAAACATCAGATCTGAAGCCAGGTTCACCTTTTACCTCCTAGATGAGCCCTTGCACACCACTTAGGATACGTTTCTGTACATTTCTGAACAGAAACTAGCATATGGAAAGAGCAGGATGGAGACCCCAGGCAATTTCATCACAGCATATGGAAAGAGCAGGATGGAGACCCCAATCAATTTCATCCCCTGCCTGCAAAATTTCAAAGAGCTGTCCTGAAGCAGATTAGGGATCAGGACAGCAAAGCATGAAACTCTCTGTGCCCACTCCACCCTTCCCCAGACATAACATCTTGTCTGAGCTCCAAGCCACGACATTCAGGAGAGATTGTAGTTACCATGCAAACATTAAACCGTAGCACATGGTCGCTAAGAGCAGTGCAATATGGCCAAAGGGAAGGAAAAGCGGAACATGCCTTGACAAAGAAACCTAATGGAAAGAAAGCATAGCAGCTGCTGGGGGCCAAAACATGACTGTGTCATAGCAACCAGGAGAACACACTTCTTTGGGAAAAAAAGGAGCCAGTTTCTAATTCACCACCCTCCCCGCTCCTTTACGAGGAAAACCAAGCAGTAAACAGGATTTGGATAAAATCCAGAGAGGAGTATTTCACCCCCGACTTGACACATGGGATGTAACTGTTACCCAACAGAGCAGAGTAAACAGGGGGCAGTATTGGATCACGCCCACAAATACAAAGTTACAGTTGACAGAATGACTTCTTGACCGCCTTCCCCAATTTCAGACCAAGATCCCATAGATCAAAATTAAAAGAATCTAGATCCTGCCAAGTCCAGCTTAAGTTCAGTGCCCTGGGATTCACCAATCAGGGCCTGGCTTTCAGAAGCACCCAGTACACACAGGTCCCGCTGACTCCCACAGGAACCACTGAATGCTGAGCCCTTCTGGAAATCAGGCTCTAAGCTACTCCTTTCCTTGGGGTCCTCCAATAAACATTTTCCCTTCTTCCCTAGCACACATCTCACATAAAAAGGGAGCTGCCTACCTCTTTGGTCAAGTCTCCATTCACTGGAGGCGCCACCGCTCCTAAGTCTTCCAGTTCTTCACCAAATCCCTGCTCGGCTCCGTTCTCCCTTACACCATTGTCAGGATTGGGCCCGTCCTGCAAGCCACTGCCATTCTCTAGGGTGATGCCCGAGCTGGGCTGGGTGCTGGACACAGAACCCTCAGGATCTCGATGTACCAGCCAGGCATTTACTTCAGTGGTGGGCACTTCAAACCTGTCCAGGGCCCTCACTTGATTGAGGAGCCTCCGAGCGGTGAAATAATAGTCCAGGTCTACGCTTTTTGGATGGATGCCATATCCGTCCAAGGTGTTCCGCAGGTTGTGGAACTGGGTCTGAGTGTAAGCAGAGCTCTGACCCAGAATGATTTCCCTCAGAGGGGGAAGCTGCGAATTCAGGTAGGTGTCCACGTCCACACGAACTCCTATCAAGCTCAGTAGAATGGTGAACTGGATGAGTCCTTCAGTGAAATATTTCTTCAAAGAAAGCATTTCTGAAGGGGGGGAGGGGAAGCAAAACAAAGAGGGGTGGAAGGTTTAAAAACCCCCAGTCAAAACAGTCTGCACAGCAAGTTTTATCCACACACGCACACACACGTGCACGCACACACACAATGCAAGTGTTAAAAATATCACAATTCAACAGGAGTTCAAAGAAAATTAAAAGCCTGAGTTCTGAGGTCATTCCAGGGTTCCTTTTCAATTCCTAAGCGTTCAGAGGCCATCAGGTTACTCATGAGTCCATTTAAAAATCTAAATCTCCACAAGCAATAAAATATACCCTGGAAACAACCTCCACCCTTCCAGTGCTCTTTCCTCCTCTTCAGAACTTCAACTGTTTTATAACACACAGCCAATGCAGCTACTTATAAACCCACGTGACTTACTGTCTGAAAAGTCCACATACAGCAACTTCCTTTCGCCTTGCTGATGCCCGGCAGCAGCTCTTGAATGGGACGTGTTCTCCGGGACAGCTGCCTCTCCTCTCTCCCTCCTCCTGGCGTGAGACGTTTCCTGAAGGAGCTCGTAAAGAGTCAAAGTTCCAACCACCAAACAGATTCAAAGACTCCTCCGTAACTGACTGTGGTTTTGTCAGAAGCTGAAATATAACCAGAGAACAAGTATGATAACATGCTGATGAGAGACACCACCCTACACGTCAGATATGTAGCTACTATACTGGGAAACAGCAGCTTTACTGCTCTATCTGAACCAAACACAAAACCCATTTCACTCAAAAGGCTGGTTTCCTGATATAACATCCACAGAAGCACATACTGAACAAAGGTTGTTACCTTCTGTGTCAAAACCATGGAACCCCCCTCCCTGCTCTATTCTTAGTCTAGTACATCAACTTCCCCTCTCTCTGGAGCAGGATTCCTGCTCCAACTCTCTTTCACTCCCTAGCCCAGTTTTCAGTGATACTATAAACAACCATCAGGGGCTTTCCATGGGGAAAAAAAATAAAAATAAAAAAAAAATCAGCATTCGTGACTGCTGCACAGCCAATGAAAACAACATCACAGCACACCGGGGTTGGCTCTTTCCTATGCAGTCCTTTCTCCTCTGCTTCCCTGATCCCTGTAGAGCAGGGTTTTTTTTTTTCCTTTTTGTTTTTTTAAAGGCATACTGATAATGCCTTCATGCCACAAAGTGACCTTCGACATCAAGTCACCCACACCTCCAGTGCCCCACATACAAGGATGAAGGTCCCGATTTCTAGCAAAACACCATACCATTTAAACTTCCCCATCAGAGCCCACTCCTAGTTCTCTCCCACCAAGAGCCCCTATTGTTATTTCTTTTTTTTTCCAACTAGGTCTCAAATGCTGCCTCATGTGAAGTCACCCACAAAAAGGGCTGCAGGTTTGCTGTGACAGATTCCAGCCCTTGCGTGCCCAACCTGAGCAGAAGTGAGCAGGAGCAGGAGTTGGGAGCAGGTAACTTTGGTTTAAATTAACCTGTAATCACATCTCCCAGGTCCATCCTCTGCAGGCACAAGACCCCCTTGAGGGGAGAAGAAAACAATTTCAAGTCCCATGACACGCAATTACAGCCCCAAGCATCTGGTTTAGCAACGCTCTCTGTTCCAAGTGCTCACCGCTGATTAATAAGGGGGATCCCATCCCTGGCCCCTTTCCCTTGGCACTTGCAGGGGGAGTTTGAGTTCTTAGGATCACAGAGAAGCAGGGCTGGAAGGGACCTCCAGAGGTCATCTCCTCCCACCCCCTGCCCAAGCCTATCCAAACCATAATCTAAACTCTACATAAAGCAACCATCAACCCTGACACAACATAGACCTAACCTGCCACAGGTAAAGCAGGGGAATCAGGACAGTCAAGGCCCCACATCTATGAAACATTGTCAATACAAGCTCAAGAGATGCCAGGGGGAGGGCTGTGCCCCCCCCCAAACATCAAAGGGTCCATGAGTGTGCCCCCCCAACCCCCACATAACAGTCCAGCTGCTTTTGCCCCTACAATCCCAGCACGTGGGTCCAGGCTTTTTTGGGGAGCTCCCACATCATTCCCTCCACTGGCGCTTTTGTCCTATGGCAGCTTCCCCACAGAGATGCTGCCCTAGCCCAGAATCGTAGAATTGCAGAGAAGCAGGGCTGGAAGGGACCTGGGGAGGCCATCTAGCC
>NW_005842064.1:342164-352472 GCF_000455745.1 Alligator sinensis | reverse complement strand
GCCCACAGGGCCCCGAAGAAAGGTGGTTGAGCTATCCAATCAGAGGTCGAAAGTGTTCTTCCCCTCTCCCCCCCCCCGCACACCGCCCATCCAACAATCGGAGCCGCTTTCAGTGGCAGAGCGCTGGACCAATCAGAGGGAGAGCACCTGCACTCGCACGCCTCTGCCAGATGGAACGACAGCAGTGTAATCCAATTGCTAGGGGGGTATGCCGAACGACAGTGATCTCCACCAATCCACAAAAGCACCGCTTACTCCCGCCCATCAAGCGACTTGAGTGACGGCGAGAGCAGCCAATCACCTGGCAAAGATTGTCCCCTACGCCTTTCCCTCAGGCTGTAGCCACGGCACAGAGTGCCCCTAGGCCTAGCCTCAGGATCTAGGCTGGGGTGAGGCAGCCACGCCCCGGCCCGCCCCGCCCACGGGCAGCCCCTCGCGGGCCTCTCTGTCCCGCTCGCAGCAGGCCACCATCACGAGGACCCCCCCCCCTTGTAAGTCAGTGAGGGGCCTTGAAACCGAACTCACTACTACCGGGGGGGGCGGCTCGAAACTACCATCACCTGGACCACCAGGTCCATCAGCTAGCTTGTCCCCAGACAGGGAAGGACTCAAGCACAAGACACACAGGACCAGGTCCTGCCTCCCCCGACCCCTGCTTGGGGCGTGCGCAGGATGCCCCTGATCCCAAGGCCTCTCTCAACCTGTTCCCGGGAGGATCGGGTCACTGGGCACAACAGGCCTGTGTGCAGGGCCCCAGCTCCGGGGATCGCGTGGTTCTGTCAAAGCCTCGATTTTCAGGGACAAATAAAACCCGTTTTCCAGGGTTCCCAAGGAAAGCCTGAAAACCTTTTGTCTGGAACATCATGCAACAAGATGGCTCCCCAGCCCTCCTGGGCCATCCCTCACTGGCTCTGGCTCGAGATAAGTCACTGGTGAAGCAACATCTGCTCAAATCTGCAGACAGCCTAAAAAGCAAGGCAAAGGTGTAAGCTGCTCCTTTCATCTTGACACTGAAATGCTGCTATCCCCAAGGAAGGGGCAGGCCCTGGCAGGGCAGATGCCAAGTGTCCCCAATTTTCTCATCCCAGCCCTTTCCAAAACACTGTTACAAAATGTTCAAACTCCACCCTAACATGGCCCAGGGTGAAATCTCTGCGTGGAATTGCAACCTTTGATCCTACCTGGGGGGGTGGGGAACAGAGCTCAACACACATGGCCAAGATGCAGCCACCCAAATCATCCCCACCATGCAGCAGTATACAAGCCCCGATGACATACAAGATATCACAGTTGCCTCAAGGTAATGTTCCTTTGTACCACGGGGACATTTTGCTAGCAAGACAGCAACAATTCAAGGCTAAGCCCTCAGAAATTTGCACTGCAATATTCCACTCTGCTTTCTGGTGGCTCTGATTCAATGATCTCACAATGTGTTGTTGCCTCTCAACTTTGATAATGCATCCTCTTGCTCTTGGTTGCTCCAGTCGGCAATGATGTGTTAGTGTTTAGTTAGCTTATTCAAAGATCTTTACAATATTTTCTTATATAAGATTTTAAAGCAAGATCCAGAATCCTACTATTGGGTGGGTAACTTAATACCCTGATAAACACGCTAATCAGTAACAAGTCATCAGAGGACAATGTGATGAAGATCTTTTTATCTAACTCATGACAGACAGGGGTCACCAGGAGAGAAGGCTACATAGCCATTTGAAAGATGTGTATCACAATAGCACTGGATACAATCACAGTGACTGTAAATTGGAGAACCACGTACAGATGATAATGCACTACCTGATGGACCATCAGCACTTACGTAGGAGAGGCAGAACTAGCACCTACCAAACGTGGATATATAACCAGACTACAAGATAAGACAACAATTACAATACCATGCACAAGCCACTAAAAGTATCAAACTTAAAAAGCAGACTGTCTGGAAATGTTTTTCCAGATAATTGTTATTATCAACACTTGAAAGGACTAGAACTAGAAGAGATTAAATATTTGTCCAGTATGTTTACTTGGTGTTTGTGCATTTGACAGCAATTTATGCCTAGTCGATTTCACTGATCTCCTATTTTCCATCAGTTTCTTGCACTGTTTGTGTGGGTTTCTCTCACATTAAGGAGTCAGAGAAGACATTTTAAAAAGAAGGAAACTGATAGTAAACACTGGTAAAAAGATCAGTGGCAGATACAGGACCCAAAACTAATTAGCTGGAGTCTGAATTAAATGTGCACCTCTTTACTGAAGCACCATAACATTCAAGCCAGTTGCAGATGCTGAACAAAGGAACTTTCCCAAAACCATCAGGTTCAGACACTTAGGAACAAAGGAGTGGAAGGGGACTCCTGGACCATCAAGTCAAGTCCATTTACCCAAGGATTCTGCAAAGTTGCCACTTCAAGGCCTCGCACTTAACTACAATGTACAAACCCAAAAACTGCAAGAACATGGACCAAGAACTCCTACAACATGCCACAGGTCAAAAAAGCGGGAGATCAGGGCATGGCTGATGCCCTGCTATTGGGGTGATGGAGAAGTAATTGGTCCCCAGTGGGGACACCAGAGCAAGGCTGAATAGGCAAGCAGCCAGATTTCTTCTTGATAATTAACTCCAGTTCTATGAGGAAACAGTATAAAAATGACTGCAACCATCTCTCTAGGAATCTACATCCCTCAGAAGAGCTGGGGTATCTTCTTTATCCACAGCTAACATGGAAAATCTACCAGAGAAGGCTGCAGCTAGCTGCCTTTTGCAAATGAAGGCCTGCATTGCAGCCCATAGATGTGCCTTCTTCTAAATATCCATAGCTTTACAGCACAAAAACAAACTTTTTCCACATCTGTAGATGGGGCACAATTTCCCTTTTCAGCACTGACAAAAAAAACCTCACAAACAGCAAAGACTGAAAGCAGGGATGCCAGCTAATTGGCTGGGCTATTAGATGCATTTAGAACGCTGTCTTCCACCTTCTCAAAAGCCTCCCATTGTTTTTTGGACATTGCTGAAATGAATCTCAGGTTCCCTCTCACTCTCTTGTGAGCAGCTGAAGCAATTTACCATTGGGAAAACTGAGACAAAGATAGGTTAAAAGACTCACCCAAGGTCCTACAATGTGTCCGTGGCAAAGCTGGGCATGAGCTCTAGTAATCTTTCCTCCCAGTGCTTTGCCCTCACCATACTTCCTCATGCAGTAAGCATGTCTATAGTCCTTAATTTAGTGACTGCTACTTGTAGGATCCGTTTTTGTTCCATGCCTTTTCTTCCTGTCTTGAGCAATCTCTCTTAATCTCAGGGTCTTGTCTATAAGTGTTCTGCATTAGCATGGGAGTCAAAAAACATCTACAACAGGTTTCAGAGCCTGCTTTATGTTCTCCATGTTTGGAACCATGGTGTCTTCATAATACCTAGCCTTCAGAGAAGTGAAGTGACTTCTCAGAAGCCAGGTTCAGAGCTGGGAACAGAACCCAGGTCTCCCATATCTTGGTCCATTGGTGGCCTACAATGAATCCTTAAACCATGACCATTTATCTTCCTTCTCCATCTCCCCTCTGTAAAGGGTGGGGGGGAAGGGGAGGGGAGAGGAGGAAGAAAGGTTTGTGAGTGATGGGCTTAGTCTGATCATCAGTAGCATGATTATTCTATGAATGCAACCTGAGGGCCTCCCTGGTGATGGGTGCTCTATAAGCTATTTAAATAAATAAATAGAAATAAGTATTTGTGTTAAAAAAAAAAATCACCTTCCAGCAGATTATTTATATCTTTTCCAATTGATCCATGTTGCTAAGGCTGGGCGCTCTGCCCAAATCAATGATGGCTCCCAAGCAAACTTGCCAGCACTCAGGGGCACAGCTGCCAGACCCTGTCCAACTCTGTGCTGAGCTTGCTCTCTGCAATTGTTTGAAGCTGTGTGGATAATCATGGGCAGATTCAGTAGGAACCTAAGACACCACCCAGATGATTGCTATTTATACAGTGCTGCAGTTGCCTGGAGCAGCAACCACTGCCAAAAACAGATGCCCTCATTCTCAGCCCCAGAGGGCTGGCGGCCTAACTCAGATATACAGGATACCAAGACAACACATCAGGCATAGGGAGATGTAGAAGTGGTAATAGATAACTCTGAAGCTAGCAAGGATGCATTAGGTTGAAGGTTGGTAGCTGGTGCCCATCTCAGGAGTCTTTGCTCTAAAAGAAAATGACAATCTTAATTAAAAGTGATGTTGTAGCAGTGATGGTCCAGAAATTGAAAGACAAGGATTTCTTAGGGCGGTATCTTTTATTGGACCAACTATGTAGCTAGGATAGAGTTAGACAAGCTTTTTAATGCAAGACATTCTTCCTCAGGTCAGAGGATGACTCTTGACCTGAGGAAAAATATGTTGCATTCCAAGGCTTGTTGAACTATCCCAACCACATAGGAGGTCCTATACAAGATATCGCCTTAGAAATTCTTCAACCCTAATTAAAGTCAAAGTAGATGGAAAGCACATCCTTTCAGGCTCAGAAGGATGTATGGAGTCCCCTGCAAACAGCTGCGAAATGGTGGAGATTCAGGAACAGTCAGAGCTAAGCTATCTGGGCTGTGGAGCTTCCCTTGGCTGCACGTATAGAAGTTGAGATAGTGGTTTTACCTGTGCAAGCTAGGGGCAGAAAAGCTGAGAGAGGCTGTTGTGTGCGAGACCCTGAGAAGATGCAGAGAGACAGAGCTTCTGGAATATTGATCTCACTTTGGGATTCCTGAACTAAGCAACTGCCCAGCATTTGGTTTCTTTGTTCAGGAGGAGACTTTGTAGATACTTTTGCAAGTCAACAATATTATAGCAAGAACATACCTGGCTGTCACCAATGAGTTTATATTTGAAGAGAAACAATTCGCTAGGTTCCTAAATGCTGACCACTCAAAAGAAAGGACTGACAGAATACTTTGTGTGTTGATGTAGTCAGCCATTCCACTACCATTTGCATGGACAGGCACAGCAACCTCACATCCATCTCCACTGCTGACAGATGCACCTGGCAGCTACTGGGCTGTGATGGAATGGCTAGTCACTGGTCCAAGTTTTCCTGGGCAGGAAAGAAAAGAACCCAACCCCAGCCCTCTCCACCCACAGCCGGTGAGGTTGAAAGGAGCTGCATGCAGCCTCTCTACCGTAACAGAGGCTCTTACTGCCAGGAACAAGGTCAACACCCAAGCCTTCCTGGGTGCCAAATGTCAAAACCCAGCTAGCCAAACCTGTATTCACCTCTCCAACACCAGTTTGCAATAGTATAAGAGCCAAGTTACATATCAAACTAATCACCAGATTTCTATTCTGACTATACTGGGGACAGCTATATTATTACAGTAAGACATGCTGCAGGACACCAACCTGACACAACACAGTAGGATCCCAGCCCAAGAAGGAGGATAATACTGCAACACAGATCAATCAGACTCAGCAGTGGTAGTGGTGGCCCTGGCCCTGGCCCCTCCCAAGATCATCATTCATAGTCTATTCTTCCAAAAGCACAAGACAAATCCTAAAACCCTCCTTGCTCCAAGTTTTTGCACCTTCTCCCAAAGCTAGGATTAGCCAACTGCAGGGGAAAGCCTGGCACCTCTTCCAGCCTGGTATCTAAACAGTTGGGCAAGGTTTCTGATGATGAGCTACAGTTGCCTCCACTGCCTCCATGATTAACCCTTCCCTGTCTGGACTGCAATCAATGCCCATAGGGATAGGAGGAGGGAAGAGTTTAGGTCAGGTGGTCCCAGCTGCGTCACTGGTGACTCTTAAGAAATCATTTGCCACTTCTTCCAAACACCTCAAGCATGTAAAGGACACAAATATTACACACATCTATACCCACACCCACTCATCAGTGTGTTAATCACATCCCCTCACATAGTCCTTCTGGATTTAGCCCTTCCTCTCTAACCTGTGGCATGGCTCATGCAGCAGAAAGATTTGGATGCTCCTGGCTTAAATGGCTGTGCTGCACCAGAGGCCCTAGGAACGGAAAACTTTCATATGACTAAACAGGCTTCTTGTACGGTTGAAGGTATGCATATCCACCCACAGTGCTGCTGAGAGCAGAGATGGGACTCTCACTGTTTGGGAGCCAATGGGCTAGTAATTCCAAGTAGAGATAGGTGATTAGGTGGAAATGTTAGGGGACAGACAGAAGAGCACTTGAGAGGGATAGACGGATTAAACAACAAACCTTTTGAAAGTGGTCCACTTGGAACAGCTGGAAGGACACAGCTGGAAAGAGAATGAAAATCCTAATGAAGAAACTGGACAGCTCGGAGCAACGTGATTGCTCTCAACTGTGTGTCTAGGTTAGATCAAGTATGAGCTTGCTTAGCAATGGTCAGCACTCTGTTAACAGATGCAATTCCCTCCTCTCTTAATCTTCTCATGGAAAATAAGCCTTTATGTAACAGCATGAAAGCCCAGGTGGGGCCTTTGCCCAGAAAAGGTAATCTGGCAATTTGATGGGGCAATACCAATGCCCCCAAGGTACCAAGTACAAACAAATAGCAGGGGGGGTGTTTTGTGAGGGAGCATCCATATGCAAGTGTGCCATGGGGTAGGAATGTAAACTGGGTCATGGTGGCACTGAAGGAAGTGCCAGAGGGCTGTGAGGTCTCAGTTTGGGAATGAAGATTCAGGGGTTCTGAGTCTGGGGCCAATGCTCAGACCACTAGACTGCTGAATATAAGCATGGAGCGTCAGCTACTCAGTGGGAGTGATAACATGTCCCCAAAGCCTCAGTTACACTGGCCATGGGACTGTATTGATGAGCTGGGTTCAAATAAGCCTGAAAGGAAGGAGCTGAGCTCCACGGATTTCACATGTGGGCTGGTTGCATTATAATTAGGCTGACATGTTCAGTGGAGCTAACTAGATTTACAGATAGAAAGAGAAACAAGACTTGTTTCTTGTGTTAAATACCCTCAAGTAGGTGTGACCACATGAAATTCTTTCAGTAGCCTTTGGAGGCCCACATAGGAAGGAAGGGCAGATGAGGGGGTGTCTGATGCAATGTGATCCTGATGAGTTTATTTTTAGTTTCATTTCTGGGCTATTTGAAGGGCGTCACTAATGTCCCAGTCATGTGATGATGACTGATTAAACACCACGAATGCTCCCCTACATTAATATGAACTCTGGAGGTTTGGGGTTTTTTTTAATTTTTCATATTCCAAGGCAAATTGGCCAAATCAATTACAAATCTGTTAGTCCAGAACCAAAAGTGGCCCTACTACCAGCAAACATTTTCCACCCCCACCTGGGGCTTCAGATGTTCCCAAATCCTTTGGCAGGTATCCTACATGCCGGCCCAAGCCCAGAGTCTCGGGGTTCAGATGTCCCAGAGTTTTGCTTGCCCTTAGCCATAAGGCCGCAGGAGCAAGCTAGGGAGGAGTCTCCCATTTCCATAAAGTGGGCATAAAACCAAGGTTAACTATGCCTTACCTACACGGGTACTATCCCATGCCAGCAGAGTGGTCTTCCCCAGGTCCAACTAGGAAGCCATTGTGGTGATCACGGTAGTTCCCCTAGGTAAGCATAGACTACACTTGATCTGAGCCAAAAGACTGAGAAGCGATAATACGCTGGAGTTAATCTGATTTGGGGAAGCTAAGCATCAGCTGAGAAATGAATTCGATGCAGCTCATTGTGCAGTGCAAGCCAGGCAGAGGTCCACTGCAATCCATACAAGTCAGCTCACACAAGCAGTGTAGCAGTGCAGCTCTGCACCCAAGGCAGTGCTGGCTCCTGCCCTGCCAGTTGCAGCTGTGTAATCAGCTGCCACTGTGGCAACAGTTGCTTTGTGCCCCCCCCCGCCCCAAGGGTGGCACCTGGGGCTGCTGTCCCAGGTGCCCCCCTCAGTTTACGCTACTGACTTGCAGGATCAGAGCCAATGTGGAGATGTCCCTCTAGTTGTGAAACTGCACAGCCTCACTTACTCAAACCTTATTTACGTGAAATATGATCATGTCTCACAAAGCTCATTACTTGCCTTAACAGTCCCTCAGTTACTTAAGCCTTAGTTGCTCCAAATTAATTCCGTTTTCCCCAATCACATAATTATAGTTTGGGGCTCCATTCCATAGTTTGGACCTGCATTCAAGTTCTCCCCTGCTGTTTTGTCTTGGTATCTATCAGTTGCTAGGCTTTATTGATGGGTTGTTCATATGTCTAAGACAGGAGCACAAATAATGTCTGAGACAACCCTATGCCCTTGTACTGCTGGGCTGATAGCAGCATGAATCACCATTCTTCTAAAGGCAGGATTTAGCAATGCATACACTGGCAGTGGGATCTCATTCACCCAGAGGCTTTTAATTTAGCCCAGGGCATTCTGGCTAAAAGTCATCACCATCTGATGAGGAGAATGAATCTGATGGGTCTCAGATCACTTTCCATAGAATAAAACTATTCATTCCATCCAGGAAGAGCACACACCAACTGCAGATGCTTCCTCAGCCTGACGAAGGGTTTTTAAACCTGAAAGCTTGCTAAGAAATTATTTTCTAACTATTTAGTTGGTCTAATAAAAGATATCAAATTTACCTAAAGAACCTTGTCTGCCCATGTCCTTAGGCCAACACAGCTACAACCTACACCCCTGTTTCCATAGAATAAGCAGTCACAAAGCCTTGTCTCAGAGCAGCAGTTCTGGGTGGCTGCTACACACAGAGGCACTGTTGACTTCCAACTGCTGTTGCTGACACCACTGTCTCAGAACAAGAACCGGTCTCTCCCAGGAAGTTGAAAGAGAGAAAGTGTTGGCTTCTGTGGTTATTAATTCAGCATCTCTCACCTGTAACTCCACCATGATAATTAAGGCCTCTTTTCTCTCTCTCTCTCTCTCCTGCATCCTCTTTTCACACCACAAATCTTTCATGTGCTGCACTGAGGTGCACATTTTTAAGGCCCAACCCTTTCTCCCTGAAGCCAATACCAAAACTCTCAGAGCAGGGTTGACACTGCAGTCAAAGATAGAACTGCAACTCATGTTAACAAACCCAAGTTGGCTTTAAACTGGTCATGCAGGGGAGATCATGCTCAGGGGCAACCAGCATGGGTTCATCAAAGGCAGGTCCTGCCTGACCAACCTGATTGCCTTTTATGACCAAGTAACTAAATACTTGGATGATGGTGTCGCCGTGGACGTAGTCTTTCTAGACTTTAAGAAGGCCTTTGACACGGTCTCTTACCCCATCCTCATCAATAAATTAAGCAACTATGGCATTGATGCCTACACAGTTGGATGGGTAAAAAATTGGCTGATGGGGTGCACCCAGAGAGTAGTGGTGGATGGGTTGTACTCAACCTGGCGAGATGTGAGCAGTGGGGTACCCCAGGGCTCGGTCCTCGGGCCCACACTGTTTAACATCATCAGTGACTTGGGTGAGGGGGTGGAAAGCACGCTATTCAAGTTTGCTGATGACACTAAGATGTGGGGCAAGGTGGACACACTTGAAGGGAGAGAGAGGCTGCAAATAGATTTAGACAGACTACAAAAGTGGGCAGACGAGAATAGGATGGGGTTCAACATAGACAAATGCAGGGTGCTGCACCTTGGGAGGAGGAATCCACAGCATACATACAGGCTGGGGAGTTCCCTTCTTGAAAGCACAGAGGTGGAAAGGGATCTTGGAGTCATTATTGACTCCAAGATGAACATGAGCCGCCGGGATAACCACATTGAAAATTTCCCTGTGTGTATAAGCCTTGATAGCAGTGATTGGTTGATTAATGCACAGTACATTGTAAGTGCATTGTCAGATACACAGAGGTCAGAGATCAAAGTGCAGTGCTAAATTGGCTACTTTTATTACAGAAGCAAGGGCTTTTTTGAGTAATATCTTTTATTGGAGGAACTAAATAAATAAGTTGGGAAAGATGTTAGACATGCGTTCAGGTGCAAAGTTCCCTTCTTCAGATCTGGGAAAGAGGCAGATACAACAACACTCCAATCCTCTGAGTACAGGCATTCATGCTTGAAATCCCAACAGTAAGTTTATCGACATCATACAACATTTCCTGTTTCTTTTCCCTTAAGCCACAAACATATCATTACTACTGTTAGTTGAATCACTGTCTTCTGATAATAACAACATGCAAAGGAAAGGTCAGGCTAGATGATCTGTTCAGGTCCCTCCTGACCCTAGCTACTCTGAAACTATCCTGGATACCAATACTGAATCATCCTCAGTGGTGCCTTGAAGCATGACAAGGCATCAATCATTTTGAAGAAACTTGTCTTGCTATGGAGGTGGGTAGATGAGAGAAACAAAGGGCAAGAGT
>NW_005842064.1:340247-342142 GCF_000455745.1 Alligator sinensis | reverse complement strand
CTGGAAATATTTGCCATGTCAGCAGCTGAACCCGTGGATCTTGGATCAGCCTCAGTCGTCATTTCCAGACTCATTGATGACTGACTTCCCTACTTACTGGAAGACTGTCCTCATATCGAAGGGCCACTGCTACCACCAACCAATAACATGGCCAAGGTAGCATGGAGCTCTGTGCAGGCTATGAAACTCATTGAGTAAATGCTCGGGTGGCTAGTTTAATGATAACTGGGGTACATCTACATGAGCTGCACACACAGAACTATTTGCAGTGTAGACACACACACAGATTTCCATGGAGTTAAAGTGAGCCATTATTACTCGATGTATTCCTCCCCATGTTCCCTTGAACTGGGGGCCATATACTGTAAAATGAAAAGAGACAGTAACTTGTACCAGAGGGAAATGACAGGGCCAGGGCATGATACAACAAAGTGAAATACCTGCTGTAAGACTGCATATGGAGAGGGCATGCACGTGTGTGGCTGCAGAAATCACAGCAGGGAGATTTGATAGGAAGCTCTGAATAATAAACTTATTTAGCATACTGATAGCATAATATAGGCCACTGCCTGTGCGTGCTTCTGAGGAGGTGCAATTCAGGAAAGGGGGCTATGCTCTTTTAAGACACTTTTGCTCCTACACAGTTCTGGAAGTCAATGTGGTCTCTGATGTAAGGTAGGTCTTAGGGGCACCTCTAGCTTGTGGCACTTTTTCTTCTGCAGCTTCTAATGCTTTGGAGTGCAAAGTACTGCAGCCTGTTCCTATATTCTTGCCCTCTTCCTGCCCCTGGCACATCCAGTGTGTAAGAAGTGGTGAGGATTGGGCTAGGCCTGTAGAGACAAGGCCAGGCATATGCAGACTTGTGTCAATAAGAGTGACACTGATGTTGTTCACTGCTTTTGGCTTCTACATTTAGCCAAACTCAAATCAGAAATGAGTGGTATTGTTTAAACTGATTTTTGTCTGTCTCTCTCACACACCTACACACACACATGTACACACTACTGATTAAAACACTTCTATGAGTCCTTAATCTCTTCAGGGCTGGGGTTTCTTGACATTTAGATGTTTCCAGTATTTGTTAGCATTTCTTCCTGCACAATCAATTAATTTCTAGCCTGGTCCAAACTTCTGCACCCACATAAGCATCATGAGCAACTTCTCTCAGCTCTGTGACTGTGGAGGTGCTGCTTTCTGACTAAAACAGTTCCAAAGATGCCAAGCTGGATTCAGACCTAGAGTAAGCAAACTCCATTGACTGCCATGAAGATCATGCCCCTAGCCCTAACTTGGTCCCAGTAATCTCTACAGAGATTAAAAACTTTAGTGGGAATGAAACAAGTGACTGGAGGCCTAATATTTGAGTGTTTGCTCTGCCACTGACTGTTCCTGGGACACTGGGAAAATCACTTTACTGCTCTGTGCCTCAGTTTCTCCATCAAAGAAAAAAGTGACAATAGCAGCTACCTAATTCACAAGCCTGTTGTGAGACTCTTTTAGTGAGTTTTCTTCCTATGAAAGGGGATAGTGTAACCTACCAATTCAGTGGCCCGCATATGAGGATAAACGTCGACTGTTGATACTAGCTCACAACAAGATTCCTTTAACTCAGTGGAAGACAACCTGTTTGGCAGGTGGGCCACAAATTAGCCACGCACCCTCTTCAAGTGCCATTCTGATCTTCTTCCCCTACCCAATCCCCAACTCTGCTTTCTATGCTCAGCTCTGTGCTCCCAGCCTGATCTGCTGCTCTGCCTTCTGTTTCCTTCCCTGTGTTCCCTGCCTCATTTGCTGCTTTGCTTTCTGCCCTATCTGCCACTGTGTTTCTTGCCCCCTCCCTGATCTGCTACATGCCACACAAAGGCTGCCTGTGCAATTTGTGGCACCCATGCCAT
>NW_005842064.1:338021-340216 GCF_000455745.1 Alligator sinensis | reverse complement strand
ATTCCTGCTTTAGCTCATCTGCTGGAAATCTATGCCTTTAATCCAGGGAGTCTTGGTTTTGATTCCTACAGATGACCCATGAGATTGGTGAGGAAAGGGTCACACAAAAATTCAGACTTGGGCACACAATGGAGGTAGCCTTGAAAGCCACAATATTGCAAATACAAATGAATGGCAGCCATCTCAGAGAGATGCCAAAGGAAAATTAAAGTAGATGGGAGAAGCTTTTAATTTGCAGACAAAGGTCCAGGGACAGACATTTGCTAAAGATGGGGCTACATACAGCAGTCCTTACTCAAGCAAAACTCTAGGTAAAGTCAGTGGACACTAAGCCTCAGGGGAATCTGCAAGATTTCTCTGGAGTAGGAATACATGTAACCTAGACACCAATATGGAAATTCAGGGGAAATCCACCGCTTCAAATGCTCAGTGCCAAAGTCTCAAAATAGAGAATGCACCAAACTGCTCATCACCCAAGCATCTAAAGGGCTGCACACCCAGTAGCTTCCACAGATACTTCTGGACTGATTTTTCCCTAGGAGCATGCAACATGCACCCAACAAACTGAAATCTTCTGAGAGACTCTCCTTCAGTAATCAGTGCAGGATTGCAGCTCTTTCCATTCCATCATCTGATTACAGTTCCAAAGGTTAAAACAACAAAGAAGGAAGGTATATGGTGTTTCTGTGAGTCATTAGGAAACCCAGCAGACCAGTTACACCATCTAGGCAGAGAAGGGATGAGTAATTAGACTTGAATAACCTCATGTAAAAGGAGATAGCTTGGGGGAGGAGGAAAGGGGCACGTGGGTAGCTCTACTGATCCGTGGCAGGACCACAGAGGCAGTACAGAAGAATGAACATAATTACTGTGTGTGTTCCTGTGACGCCTTCTCATGTGGGCAAAGCCCAGACAAAGCACAGATTGCAGTCCTGGATTCTACTGAACCTGATCTTCCAGTTCACCTTTTAGATCCAAAACTCACACCCACTTCCTTTCCCTCACCCTGCTTCAAAGTGCAGTTCTTCTGAGGACTCCCGCCATCTCCATAGCCATACCCTGAGTGTGCGCCAATAAAAAGGGGATATGTGTGGAGGGGTTTTACCCGCCAGAACCCCTGAACATGGGAAAGAGAGACAGGCCCTCACCCTCATTACTTGTCCAGAAAAGCCTTGATTTCTTCTGTCTCACCTGATTACTGACAACAGGCTGATGAACACTCATGCAGGAACTGAAAAGGGGCTGATAGACAGACTCAGCAAGCAACCTCAATAGCCACTGTACCCCTCTGCTCCCCGCTACATAAACACCCATCAGCCAAAGCCCCAGTGATGCATGTATTAAGGAAACCTGCCCAAGACTTCATCTATCTGACCACACAGGACTCTGTGAACCTTGGTGCCTTTCCCCCTCCTCCCACCAAAACCTTTCTCCCCAACCACTAACTCCCATTTCTCTGGTGCACTTCGAGGCCACAGATCCTGCGCCTTTCCCTAGGCTGCCCCACTTCTCCATTCACTGCCCTGGATACTGATGCTGCCATCAGATCTCCTGCTCCTCTGCAGGGAGCAACAGAGCCCTGGACCTAGGGCTGAGCAGGAAGAAAGCTGCTAACTTGCCTTCTCCTGTGGGCTCTGCAGGGTCCCAAGGGGTTGCATTCACACCTCCAGGCAACCTGCCAGGCCACAACCCCAGGGGAAATGCACACCAGGGTGCACTTACCTGCAAGGCCAGAAGCTCCTGTCTTGCCAGGCTTTGGCGGGGGAGGCTGTTCTCCAGGTCTGCCTCCTGCCCTCAGGTGGGGGTGGGGGGAGCCCCTCCACTCCACATCTTTCCCGCCACTGCAACTTTCCAGCGGAAAGACTCGCCAAATCCTCTTTCTGCCCCCAACTGCTGCAAAAGTGGCTGCTTGATTCCCCGTTGTTGTTTGAGGGGCAGGGGGGGTCGCCCAAGCCCCAGCCCCTCTTCTTTCAGGCTGCGTGTGGGGGTGGCTGGGAAGATCCCGGGGGTGGCATGAAGCTGCCTCATGGCGCTAAGTGCCTGGGCCAGGCGCTCGGCTATGGGGGGATCCCAGCTCTGGCGGCCCCTTCCTGCCCCGGGAGCTGGGGGCAGCCCCGTGCCCCTGGGTGCGGGCAGGGGAGCTCCCCAGCGGGTGCAGAGGGCGCAGCTGGGCCACTCCCCCCGGGGGTCCCCCG
>NW_005842064.1:329704-337993 GCF_000455745.1 Alligator sinensis | reverse complement strand
TGCCGCCGCCGGAGCCATGGACCCCGCGGGGCAGCTGGTACGGGGCGAGGGGCCGCGGCCAAGCCCCAACTTCCCGGCCACCCGCAAAACTTTGTGCCGCCGGCAGCCCCGGGCGGGGATCCCCGGGGAGAGGAGTCCCGGGGGAGCATCGGGGGGATCCCGCGGGCGGGAATGGGGGGGGCCGGGCGGAGCCCAGGCGACATTGGAGGGATCCCGGGCAGGGGATCCCTCAGGAAGAGGGTTCCCAGCAGGGTGTGCGGGGGATCCCCGGCAGGGGACGGCAAGGGGGGACCCCGAAGGAGGGCTTGGGGGGGTGTTGTGCGCCTGGGGAAGGGCCCCAGAGAAGGGAGAGCCCCTGGGAGCAAGTTGGGAACAGGTCCTGGGGGGACGTCACTGTGAGCAGCTGCTAGGGGAGCCCCCCGGATGGAGGAGGAACGGGCCTGGGTGCCAGGAGGCTGGAGCAAGACCCTAGGTGAGTGTCCTGCTGCGGCTCAGGTGGGTGCTCGGCTGCCAGGCCTGTCTGAGACCAGCTCCTCGCCCCTGGGTCCGGTGACAGGGCCCCTCAGAGTCGTCTCAGCCCAGTTTCTGGGTCTCGGCCTGGTGCTGGACCCAGCCCCTCACAGTCCTCTCAGCCCAGGTTCTGTGGTACACTTGGACTCGGACTCTGGAGCAGTCAGTGCATGACAGAACTTGGGTTTGGATGGACCCACACACGGAGCTGAGCCACCCTCCTCCCTCACATCCCCCTGTGGCCTGGGACTGGGGGATCCAGCATGGAAGGGGGCACCTCTGGCTTCTCTGGATCAGGACAGGACCAGACACAGGCTGCGCCAGGCTCTCCGTGCCTTTTCTGTGGGTGAAGAGATCATGGCACTATGTACCCATTGCAGGAGGTCACCCTAGAGGGTTGTATCATTGTCCTGAGTCATGGTGCCGAGAGGAGGGAGGGTCCCTGGGTCCCGTGCATACCGTCATATAGCCCCTAGCTACACACTATCTTTATCTCAGTTTCAGGAGCCATCGCTCTACACAGTCAAGGCCGTTTTCATCTTGGACAATGATGGGCAGCGACTCTTGGCCAAGGTAAATGCCACCTATACCAGAACACATCCTTAATTCCAGGCCTCTGGCCTCCCAGTGAGGAGGGGATTTGGTAGGAGCTCGTTCCTATGGGAGGGGCAAAAAGGAACAACAAAACCAGGAGCATCTGGGAAGCTAGTTTCTCTCCCATGTGGTGCCACCATGTACCTGAAAAGGTATAAAAATAGTCATGTAATATGTGTAATAATCACATCCTTGGCAGTGTGGGCCAGCTTTGAGGTTACCTGTCAGGATTCATAGATTCATAGATGTTTGGGCTGGAAGGGACCTCAGCAGGTCATCGAGTCCGACCCCCTGCCCTGGGCAGGAAAGAGCGCTCGGGTCAGACAACCCCAGCTAGTGGCTTGTCCAGTCTCCTCTTGAAGACCCCCAAGGCAGGGGAGAGCACCACCTTCCTTGGAAGCCCATTCCAGAGCCTGGCAATCCTTACTGTGAAGAAGTTCTTTCTAATGTCCAGCCTAAATCTGCTCTCTGTCATTCCTGTATTCTGTCCTTAGTGAAATGTAAGCATGGGCAAGTCAGGGCATTTTTCAGTGCCTCGGTTTTCTCATCTGTAAAACATGGAAGATTCATCACAAGTCCATTGATAACTGCAGCTGGAGAGCAAGCTGAGCACAGGGGGCTACTGGTACAGATGCAGTAGGAGAGTCAGGACCTAGATGAGAATTTTAGTATCTTAAAATTATCTTATCTCCCAATACCTAGAACTCTGCCACAGATCTGCACTACGGCTTGCCAAAACCAACCTTTTCCATGAAGCTTCTAACTATATTTATCTTTCAATTAAGTGTTAACAACCCCCCCAAACACATGACATTAGTATGACCAGCAACAAACAAAACTGATCAGTCTGTCACTTGACCATACCTTTTCCTCCCAGTTGAAACTCTGAGCCCTTTAGAGTAGTGTCTTGTCCAGAAAGCTGTCTGTAAAACACGCAGTAATTTTCTTATTTTTACAGATTTACATAAATTTCCCTTTAAAATGAACATCCCCTACAGCATTGTATTTTCTGATTCCTCCTCTGATAGGCACAGAGCAATATTAATGCTGGCTGGGCAATAGGCTAGTTGATCTAGTAAGTTTCTATTATTTCTTGTTTCTCTAATTGCCTTGAAGCTCACAGGGAGATTGTTGCTGATTGTGATTTCTTCATTATTATCAGTGTTTACTTGCATTGCTGGTGTGCTATGGGGTCCCAGTCATAGAACAGGTGCTGTACAAGCCCAAAACAAAAAGATCCCCTCTACCCCAGAGCGTCACAGTCTGCATCCAAATGTTGATGGACTAAAACCAGGGAGAGTGTGTGGGGAGTACTGGGTACCATGACAGACAGAGCTCTCCTAACACCTACCCACTGTTAAGGGTTTTATAGGCACCAGAGTGAGGAAGTGTGGTAAGGAAGGATGTGAAGAAAGGCAGTGAGGTGGCTTGGGCATCCTGAGATAAACACCATCCCAGATCTGTGTACATGATGGTTTCTTAGCCAAGATGATTTTTAAAGTAGCTGTAGGAGGCAGTCATGGGGCTCTGCATTTGTTCTTCCTACATAACTTGCTCAATATTCATATCCCAAGGTCCAGTCATCCAAGGTCTATTTCCCCAGTATCTCTCTTTACTTGTCAGTATGTCTACGCTGTGTCCCTGGCATGCCCAGATAGGGATACAGGTTTTCCTCGCCAACCATGGTTTTGAGTATCCATGTTTAATATTCTATATACCATTTTGGCTACCATGGTATACAGTTTTGAGTAACCACGGCTTTCCGTGGCCGTGAATCAGTCCGCCACCTGCCATTTTTCCCATAAGCCTTTTGTCTTGCCAACAACAGTTTTGTCAACCACGAGAACTTTCAGGAATCTAACCCCAGTGGTTGGCAAGGGAAACCTGTATTGCCAAGCACTCCACCATGACCCATGTGCATGTGGCAGCTGGGAATCTGCTCCCAGGACATGCCTGGGTGACTCTTGAGGCTTCTTTCTCTGGTGTGTTTGACAGGGGCCATGAAGGGCAATGCCCCCACAGCAGCTTCATAACTTAATTGTTGATTTGGCTCATGCAGGTGGGCAGGGCATGTTCAAGAGCAGCTCTCTCCAAGAGCTCCAGAGAGGTGGTGTAGACATACCCTGTGTGCCCATACCATGGGTTCATCCTGCTGTAACTCTCTCACCTTTGTTCTCTGCAGTACTATGATGACACCTTTCCATCTATGAAGGAACAGAAGGCCTTTGAGAAGAATGTATTCAACAAAACCCACAAAACTGACAGTAGGTAGTGAAGGTTTGGGCAGGGGTGGAGAAGGCAGAAGGGAAGGATGAGCCTTCAAGCTATGGGCTGCTGTGGAGTTTGCCAGCAGCTGTTCATTCAAATCATCTATTTGGAAGGTTGGGATATTGCAGGTAGTGCCCTAGAGACAATGACTGTGATGGGAAAGCA
This sequence comes from Alligator sinensis, assembly GCF_000455745.1. NCBI lineage: Eukaryota > Metazoa > Chordata > Crocodylia > Alligatoridae > Alligator > Alligator sinensis. The sequence goes on along the minus strand of NW_005842064.1, from coordinate 334,456 downwards.
AAAAGAAACCTGCCAGGACTGCACTATATTATCACAACAGCCAGTCCAGGAGCTCTACAAGAAGCAGTTGTCACACCTAAGATCCTATTTGTAGCTCAGTCCCAGAAAAAATATAGCACACTGCAACATGTTTTCCAAGAGTGGGTAGGAATCACTAAGAGTTAAAACAGCCCTGGTTCAGTCAGTCTTTGCACCCTTCCAGAGCCCCTGAATGCACCAGGGCAACTAAAGTTGTGTGCAGGTGCCTTAGAAGTACTGTTGCTAGCTTGGGTACCTTAAAACTGCTGCAAGGAGAAGTGAAGTCAAAAAGTCTAGTAGGCATATGATGGCACCCGTTGAAAGTTGCAGGTGTGCTGCCTGTAGGTCCCAGCTTCCCACCTCTACACATGTCCTTGGGTTACAGAGAGAAAGGTTCAGTGCCAGCCTAACACTGCCCCCATATCCCTTTTTTGCCATTGTTTCAGGTGAGATTGCCTTTCTGGAGGGACTAACCATTGTCTATAAAAGCAGCATTGACCTCTTTTTCTATGTGGTGGGAAGTTCCCATGAAAATGAGGTAAGCGCCTCCCTGAGCCCCACACCCACAAGAGCATGAGGGAATAATGAAATAAAAGGTGCGGGGCAGGCATTTCAACACAGAGCTGCTTCTCTCTGCTTCTTTGACCAGCTTGGTGGGAACAGAGAGTTCTAGTTCCTCTAGAATGCCTTGAATGAGGAGGACCCTCCACACCCTCAGACCCTTTCCTAAGGATAGAAGGCTTTGTCTTCTCTCATCTGCCCCATGGAGACGTTGAGAAAGACACATCTTTCCCAACTGGGGTGCTTCTGGGACCCCAGTGCATGAGTGCTTTTCTAGGCCACTAATTGGCCTGTAGACATAGCTGTCTGTCTCTGGGCATGGCTGTCTGTCCAGCTACTAGGACTGCCATTTGTTAGGCATCCCAAGACACTTCACCCAAGCCTGGGAAATGTCCTCCCAGAAGGTACCAGGGGAGCTTCTTATAGAAGGGGTTGGTGGGAAAAGACATGTAACTCTGTACTACCTTCATGGGCTACTCCTCTTCTTCTAGCTGATGCTGATGGCTGTTCTCACCTGTCTCTTTGACTCTCTCAATCACATGCTACGGTAAGTACCATAACTCCTGCCAGAGCTCATGAAATTTCCCCAGGGAAAGGTCCCAACACCAAAACTAGCCCTAATAACAACAGCCAAGGGTCTCAAAGCTTTTCATAAGCATTAATGGACCAAGACTCATGGCCTTAGATTGAAAGCTGCTGAACTCAGGGGTACCTTTCTCTGCACTGGGTGGCTTGACCTCCTTTTCAGAGATGGAGAAACTGAGGCACAGAGCAGGGAAGTGATCCACCCAAGGCTGCACACAGTGAGTCAGTGGAAACCCCAGGAGTCCTAGCTTCTATTCCATGCTATAAGCACTGAACTGCCCGTACTCTGGTGGCTAGAAATAGAACCCCGAAACTGAACTCCTCAGAGTTGTTTTAACCATTAGATGTCTCTGCTGGGCAGGCATCGGTATTAGCTATCTGTTCCTGCTTCCTCCCAATGCAAGAACCTCTGCTCACATAAGCAGCTGGCATTGTGCTGCAGGGAGGGGAGAGTAGGCTGGGAGGCAAAGGAATCTCTGCAGGTATGCTGGGACTGAGCTATCTGGAGCAGCAATGTGTCTTGGTGGCTGGACAGGGAACATTCTGTCCCCGCCCTGAGCTCTCCTGGAGTCACTGGCTCATTTTATCCCACCCACAGGAAGAATGTGGAGAAGCGCTCCCTCTTGGACAACATGGACGGGGCCTTCCTGGTGGTGGATGAGATTGTTGATGGCGGGTATGGCTATGCATGCTTTTGCTTGGGTATTTTGCTAGGAGAGGAGAGGGTTGGAGAGAAGGGCTAATTGCACATTAAGGGGAGAGAAGCCAAATGCTCAGTCAGCTGCTTATGGTCCCAAGAGGAATAGCAAGAGAAAATGTTACCAGTTCAGTGGTAGCAGTGGGCTTTGATGATGCCAGTTCAAATCCAGCCCATGCCATTCTTAATCAAATACTATCTGATGACTGTTGGGGGACTTACGTGAAATCAAATTGGAAAGTCTCAGCCGAGCTCTTAGCAGGCCAATACTCTTATCAGACAGAACACTGCTGCAGTATGCTCTTGTTAGCCATATCCCAACCTTGATGCTCACCACTAGCAACAACACTCAGCTTGTAAGGTAGCACTTTTCATTGGGAGATCCCAAAACCATTTTGCAAAGCAGGTGAGGATCATCATCCCTGTTTACAGCTAGAGGAACTGAGTCATGGAGCATGGCAGGTGTGTATTCAAGGTCACCCAGATATGTAGTGGCAGAGCTGGGAATTGAACATGTGGCTCCTGAGTCTTAGTCAACATGCTAAGATAGTGGTAGGAAGCTGAGTTTTCCTCATTCTCGCAATAAGAAGGTTTCAGTTTTCAGGATGGCCAACCTGGCATCATGTTCCACGTTTAAATCCACCCTCCCTGAATGTGCAACATGAAAGCACCTTTGAGAGACAGACCTAATCTGATGGGAAAATCCTGTTACTCTTCTTGCTGTTAGGGTGATTCTGGAGAGTGATCCACAGCAAGTGATCCAGAATGTGAACTTCAGGGTAAGCCCTCCCCCAGACCCTGCCCCTGTTCTCTCTACCAGGGACTTTTCTCCTTTTGAGCCCTTTGCTCTAATCTTCTTCCTTTAACTCTTTCCATTCCAGACAATCTCAGAGCCCGCTGCATACGGGTTTGTTCTCTTTGATTACATCGCTGGTAGGTCAGAGCAGAGTGAATCTGTACCTCCCAGGTGCTAACTAGGCTACAGTCAGCTGTGAACCAGGTGTGAGGCCACTTCCTTCAAAGCATGTCACGAGTTGCTGTGGGGCCATCTGCTGAGCTAGGTGGAGACATAGCATGTCCTTTCTGCATGTTCCTGGCAAATCTGGGGTGGCAGTCAGGCTTGGAAGGATTATGACTCCATTAGTAAATGTGATTCAGTGTCAACATCTCCCTCCACCCAAAAATCATTAACAAATGATATTTACACGCATGAGACATAAAGAGACAAATTTTTAGAAAGAGCCCACCCACATCCATTTAGACACCAAAATACAAAATTAAGTGGACAGTTTATCCAAGGAGCTGCATAGTGTCAAGCACTTAAAAAATGGCTATAGACTGTCAAAAAACCAGGGTCTCCTTTGCCTTCAATCTACCTGACAGTTCTGCATATGAAATATTAATGACCCCATACAGTTTTTATCATCCAATCACTTGCAAAGCTGTATTGTTGTTAGGGTTTTTTTGATAAAACAGTGACTGGTATCTCTTTATTTCCTGCCAGGGCAGACTTTGTCAACGAAAACACACACATATATTCTCGGAAATAAATGTTGCTAGCTATTGAAATTGATTTAAGCTAATTGAATCATTCCAAGCCTGTAGTACTACTTTGTGCTTGCTTTTGGACATGTCTCATTTGAATTCTGGGTCAAAGGAGAGAGATAAATATCAGCAGAAGCAATGCTAATAGTGTGAAAATTTCATTGCCTTCTAAGGAGTTGCCAGTAATACATACATACGCAGACTGTGGTTACCTCATGAAGTTTGTGACAAAACAAAGCATGGTTCCTAACTGCATGGGGGGTGACCATGCAGTGGCTTTCTATGAGAGAGCCATTTGGTCATTATTGGCTTCTAACATGGTTGTCCTACTGTGGAGATGGGGTAGTTTGAGTCAGGTGTAACCAAATTAACCAGCCCTTCTGCTTCCTAGCTGTCTGGATGGGGAGATATCCCAGAATGCATTGCATGCATGTAAAAACACTCCTAGTTCTGTGCTATGGAAGCTGAGGCATTGTGAGATAAGCATGCATGTTTCCCAGCATGTCTTGGCACATGATAACAATGGAAGTGCCACTGAGGTTGATGCATAAAATGCAGTTATTTGAAGATACTGAAGGTATGTCAGTGCTGCAGCAATAGAGGGTACAGTCTCTTTATCAAGAAAATAAGCCCTTCTCACATGCTCCCACTCCTTTTACATATAACAGAAAGGACATGGGGGAACTCCTTGAGGGGTGTCCTAAGCTGCTGTTCACGAACACTCCAGAAACCTGGGGCTTAAGCATGGTGCTGGGTCCACCCCTCAGGGCATGCTCACTGCTTCATTTCTGGGGTTGATATGGGGGGGGAAGCAGGAGCAGGTAAGTGGGTTTGTCTCCTCTGTAGTGAAAATAAGCACCCTGCCACTGCAATGCAGACATAGCCTGAGCCATAATCTCTGTAGCAGAGCCAGTTGCCCTCACTGAGAGCTATGCTGGACATGGCTGTAACTGTAGATTGTCAGGGCCTGTGATACACGTGGAAGCAGCATTGGGAAGTGGACCATGCAAAACCAACTTCTCCTACAGCAACTAATCTGCATTGGCATGAATGGAGCGTCGGAGCCTGAAGCTGCCCAGGCATGTTGCTAAGCAAAGCAGGGGCAGTTCTGTTTGGTGGCAGAGTAAACAAATGTATCAGACAGGAATATATCTGTGTTTCCTAATCCACTCCTTCCAAGACTGCTGGAAACAGCTGTGACATGAGGTACTGCTATCTCTGTCTCTCCCTCTTCGTGTTTGTGTAAACCAAGTGGTGGGGCAGAGAATGGCATGGCCCCAAACTGCTGGGAATGGTTGGGATTCCATCACCATGATGTCATGCATAAGGAGCTCAGTGGGGAAAGA
>NW_005842064.1:279079-329693 GCF_000455745.1 Alligator sinensis | reverse complement strand
GAGTGACTTGCTTGGTATTTTTGTAGAGCTGAGAGTGCTCTTATCACTGGGACTCTTGCACTGTGTGCTTGTGAGAGAGGGTATAATAATAATAATAATAATTATTATTATTTTTCTAGATTGATATCCCACGCTATCCAGAAAGACCCAGAGCAGCTTGCAATAAATGACAAGCAGCCCACAGATAAGAAGCAACAGTGGACTCCCAAATGACACCCAGAACTTCAAAACTCCATAGGCAACGAAAATTGTCAGCATAGTGCTGTGCATTTTTATCTGAGGATCTTAAAGAATCTCATGAATTTTAAATTCATCTAATTAAAAGTCCCCCTCATCAGGGAAGGGTTCTGTCAGATGCACTACATCCATTGCTGAAACAATGAGGAGGAATGTGGCAGCTAGTTTAACAGCCCTACAGCAACACAGTATAGCAGGAAGTGCAGTTTTTGCATTCAGATGCAGCTGCAGACTGGATTTGGATGGGCAGGGTATAATTGCTTGAATAGGAGCATGGTGAGAGTGCTGGAGTTAAGCCCTCTAAATGCTATGGGGTCTTCAGTGCTTACAAGTGGTCACTTTTTCTTCCCCTGTCCCATACCTGTTCCCACTGCTCCAGGCATCTTCACTTCCCATAAACCGCCGTGTCCTTTTCCTTCTTTTAGGTGGATGACAGCCCTCTCTCTGAGCAAAGTGTTGCCCAGGTAAGGGTCTCAAGACCCCGTCCATTTCCTTTCTGGGTGCTGGCATGGGATTGAGGAGATGGAGATGGCATGAAGTGGACCTGCCGCTTACTTGCCAGGCAGGGGAAAACAATCCTGTAGTTTTGAGGGATTTTTGTCTAGCCCCACTCTATATTAACCACTGTGAGCATCAGGCAAGGCTGCTTAATGTAAGAGCAATCGGGTAGGTAAGTCACTCAAGGTGTCATATAGTCCCAGGTCCTACAGAGCTCCCAGACTGGGGAGGTTACACAGAACCATGGCAGGGAGCCTCTTGGGGCTGAGGTTGCATGGAGGGGTTTGTGAGAAGGTTCCATAGTAGCTGGAGCCCCTCCTGTTACTGAGAGCACTGGTGGTATTGGGCCACTTCGCACCTATTGCACCTGGTGAACATCCTCTGAAGCAGCCACAAGGGGATCCCACTCCACCTCCCTCCCAAACTGCCTGTCCTTATCTGGATTTAAAAACATTGAGGCATAGGGGGGTGAAGTGGATTGCCCAAGTTCACACAGCGAGTTGGAGGCAGGAGAAGAACCCAGGAGCCCTTAATTGTAATCTTGACCAATGACCCACACATCTCTCTTTCCCAAATAGAACCCAGGAATCCCGAGTCATAATGTCCTTGCTCTAACTACTGAGGCCCACTCCCCACCCAGAGCCCAGACTGAAATCCAGGAGACCTAATGCCCTATTTCCCTGTTTCAGTTATTATACCTCCACCTGCATCTGAAGCTTTAGGTAGAACCCAGGAGTCCTGACATCCAGTCATCCTGCTTAAGCATCAGACCATATTCCCCTTCCAGAGCCAAGTGATGATAACCCAGGAGTTCTGACACCCATTTCCATGTTTTCACCACTAGGCAGTGCTCAGGAAGTCAGTATGATACTGAATTAGAAACACATCAGGCCATGCCCTTGCATTAGGCTTTGCCTTTGCTGGGTCTAGCAATTCAGCTATGTGCTTGAGCACCCCTGGCAAACCCAGCAGGTTTGCGATGCCAGACCTATCTTCCCTGCTCCTCCTGGTCCCTCAAGTGGCAGGGCAGGACATGGTGAGGGGGAGGATGGTTCGGGGTAGGGTGTCACTTGGGGAAGGCTTGCCACCTTGCTTGCAGCAGAGAGTGGGGAAGGGTCTTCAAGTTGAGCCTGTCCCTTCCTTCCAGGACACACACTGTTCTGTGTTCTATCCCTCACGCGCTCTCTCCTTGCAGGTGCTTCTGTCCACACTAATCCTGCCTGCATGAGCCGCGGGGCTGAGTCTATGTCTAACTCAGCACTAACCACCACCTCGTACTGGGCAGAGTAAGTGACCCCTGCAGCCTAGGCCCACCTCTGCCAAGGCCTCTGCTACCTGCCTACAGAGGACCAGCAGAAACCTACTTAACTTATTTCTTCCCTTGCCTCCTAAAAGCCAGCTTGGGAGGACTCCCTACCCCAGTCTCTGAACCATATGTATGGTGAAGCCTGTCTGTACAGCCACCTTCTACCAGGGGTTCACAACGTTTTGTTCATGGAAAGCCATTTAATGGGTGCAACATTGTGTCAGGGAGTGCAGTCCACTAGCTCCATGTTCAATAAAAGACTGCAATACTGATGGTCACCATTTAAAAGTCCCTTTGTGAGCCACGTATAAATGCTATGTGGGCTGTGAGTGGCCCATGGGCTGTACTTTGGGAACCTTTGTTCTATACTCTCTGTCCATGGCTGACATAATGTTATCCCTAGTGAGATCACCTGTCGCTTCCATACTAACCCTCGCACAGTATCCCATAGCATGTGGGTAATGTATTTTTACCCAGAGATGTTTGCACAGCAGAGCATGTGGTCACAACTGGGAAGTAGATTTTAGATTGTGGGAAAACGTAGGTTAAAAATACTTTAAATAGCACCTAGAGAGCTCTCGATAATTGTCTGGTAGAAAGCTGGTTATAATGGCCCATCAGTCTGGAGGTCTTTTTCATGGCTGCTAGAAGGCTGCTGTGGGTATGCATAGTATTTTGGATACTGTTGGCCTGTGTGTATCCAGGGTAGAAGCTGGGTGATTGTGGCTTTCAGTGACTGATCAGCAGTAGCGTAACAATGGGTGGGCAAGTGGGGTGAAAGCCCTGGGCAATATCTTAGTAGGCAGAGGCTGGGGTGGGGGACGGACCTCATCCTGATGCCCCTGTTTCTCCCCCCTATTGCACCCTACATCTTCCCTGTAGCAACTCCTGCTCCACTAGTTTGTAGATGGTTGATGCACGTGTTGGTGGCAAAAAAAAGGTGGTAACATCTCCCCCAGCAGCAGTGAACCTCTGGCCATTGCTTCTGCACCACGCACCTCCACCATCCAGGGTACAGTAATAGCCAGTTTCACCTCTGCTAGGTCTGTGGTATGGATCAAAAGCCAGTTCCCAACAGCACCGTCTTTATCCCTCACAGAGACAAAACTATAGAGTAATTATAAACAGTCTAGAGTAGGTCAGGGATTGTTTGTGCTGGATGAGCGTTAACCATCAGTTCCAAGCAAGAGCTGCAGGCTGGCCTGATCTGCAACATTCACATACTGATGGGAAGTCCTGTCTGATCTGAAGGTGTTTGGCTCAAGTGTTCTTTGCAGACTCCATCTCTAGGCCTGGCAGTTTCTGATGATGGGCTCCCATCTGCTGATCAGGGCTTAGTGTCCAGAATTCAGCATAGTGGGTGTGCATAGGTCATGCCTAAAGTGTAGCTCACTACTTCGGGAGGGGGTACAAAATAGTTCCCATGCTGCTCCTCAGATGTCAGTTCTGCTGCTATGAAGAAGCATATCTACCACCTAGTGGCTGTTTGGAGCAAAGAAGGATTCAACCACCCAAATTGTCTGACTGAGGCACATCAGAAATCTCCCTCTTAGAGCCAGGCAGGTTTATGTTGGCATTAAATGGGTCTCCTGGTGCCAGTGAAGGAGACCTGCTGAGTTCATATGGAGTTGTAATCCGTTTGCAGAATCCCTGAGGCTGCAGGGCTTAATGTCTCTCTGTTTTTCTTCTTCTTACCCTCCTCCACCCCCTTAATAGGTTCTGCAATCTGCCAAAGAGCAAATTAAATGGTCCTTATTAAAGTGAAAGACCCAGAGGACAGCGCCTGGATATTTCCGATTGGATGGGTCTAAACTACGGCTACAAATGATTCCTCGGCTGATTTGATTAGCCATTTTCTAATTGGCACAATAGGTCTGACAGAAGATTTGGGGTAGGATGCAAGATGGCCAACATCAGCGGTGCCGCCCAAGAGAACTCTAAGCTTCCATGGACACGTCCACCCAGCTGGCTTCACCCCAGTCTCAGTGACATGAAATTTGCAAGCTAACAGGGGAGGAGAGTTTGGGAAAATTAACCAATAAATGGGCCAGATTCTACTCCTGTACCAGCGCAAATCTGGAGTGACTTCAGTGCAGAAGTTTCAGATTTACTTTGGTATGACTGAGAGTAGAATCTGGCCTGAGAATCTTAAGGAACTGTATAATTGCTGGGTATTGCAGCCAGTAATTATTTAAGGAATGAATAAGATGATTGATTACTGGTATTTTCAACACCTGAAGGCTTTCTTGGAAGAGTCAGGTAGCAGCTGAAGTAGAGTAGACTGGTTTTGAATCTTCCCTTTTGTCAGTATTGTGGACTAAAGAACTGTCCCCTTTCTTTTCCGCACCAATAACTCCCATTCATGGTACAGACCAAAGCCTGAGCATTCATTGAGAGGCTGGGCCCCTTAAACATAGGCCGAGACTTCCAAAACTGTGTAAGGGATTTGCTTGCCCATTTCTCACTAAAATGAATGGGACATGGGCTCCTTAGAATTATATTGGCTGCTTCCAAAATAAGCCAAGAGCCAGAGCTTTGACTATAGTAGGTGACATTCACCCTATGTGGAGGTCAGCATCCATCCCACTCAAATGCCTTGAAAGGAACAAAATAGGGATGAATGGGCATGGATGACTGTTTTCCCATTAGGCTGATATTTGGAATATCAAAGCATATCAATCATACAGTGGAAAATAATGCAGCCCAGGCTGCAATTAATTATGTAAACTCAAGCTTGCTAACCCTGGTTGTCGTCCCATATATTATTAAAGGTCCTTGCTGTGTTAAGAATCCTTTCCTCAAAACAAATCACTACCTTTCCTTTGTCAGCGCCCCAGATTCTAAATATCGAAAAAAAAATTAAATTCTAATGAAGGAGATCTGATTGGTTTTGAGTTGTTTCTCTCTCATTTTGCCTTGCTTCCCAGCTTCTTCTCCAGGCTGCAAAGTTGGGGTTGGCCACACCACATCAGAGGCCTGGATTTAGAAGTGAACCCATTTTCACATTGCAAATTTTTTTAAAAGGGGCCTTATAAATATTTCTATATTTTGTAACTGTTTTTTTCTTTTAAAATCTGGGATCTCCTTTATTTTCTATCATCCTTTTATCTAGTCAGTTGTGTGTTACTTAATTTATCAAGAGTTTGGTATGTTTCAGTTGCTTTCTGTAAGCTGTGCATGTCCAGCTTCTTTTATGGTCAACAAATAAAATTTTATATCCCAAGGGTCATTTTTCCCCTTTCTGTTTTTCCTGCCTGTAATGTATGGAGATGCAGGCATGTTCCTCTTACTGCCCTACACAGAATTAAGGCTATGTCACTTTTTCCATTACAAGGCCTGTTTTTGAGGGGTTTATAACTCATCTGTAAAATTCACTCTGGACACAGGCCCCCTGTCAGCCTGGGACATGTATATTTTTGTTAAATGTTTTTCTTTCAGAGGCAGCGTCTCTCCCGCAATGGGCTGTAAAGACCAAATTTGTTATTTTTACCATGAAATTCTGCTCCCTGCTGATTCATAATGTGGGATTGAGGGCCTTTGAGGGGTCCCTAAATATTTATTTTACTTAGGGACAGCAGGGTTGTTTCACGGCCTGGTATACATGAAAACTGCCCCACATATCTTTAGCCTGCACAACTGTGTGTGTCCTCTCTGCACTGTGTGCTAAGGGTCCCTGAAACCAAAGGCCTAAGGTTGGTTGGCTAACACCCAGCAGTCCAGAGGAACAGAGAATAGGGAACCACAGAGGATTTTTCACTATGAGCCACTGCAAATGTGTCTGATAACCTGGGTCAAAACATAAGTCCATGAGGCTGCTTCCTGCCTTTAAATGAACAAGCAATATTTTTGATCTGGACCGGGGCGGGGGGGAGGGGACGACACGGGACGACACGACTGGAAAAGTTTATACATCATTGCCAGATGGACAGGGCAGGATTAATGACCAAAAGGGACCTATATAAGGTGGAGAAGGGATTTACAGTATCAGTGGAACAAATGCAAAGGGTGGCATGTCCTGGGCCCAATGCTGTGCAGGGAATGACACTCCACTAAAAAGGAGGAACCAGCAGAGGAACTTTACTGGGTTAACTGGTTTCTCCAACTTATGCTAATTAACTGTTCATTCTACTCCCCCCATATCTCACTGTCTTGTCACCATTCCCACCTGCCCTGGCATCATCTCCCTTTGCCCAGTCCTTTTCACCTTCCTTTTACTTTCTATTCAGCTCCTTCCAAACTCAACCCATGATCAAGACTAGGTAAGATTGTGGCTTTCCCATGTCCTGGGCTGCCAGCGCTTTGTCTGCATTGCTGGTGCGTTCCCTTGTCCCGCTCCCTCCCTATGCCTGCCTTGTCCAGGCAAACTGCAGACTCTTTGGGGCAGGGCTCACCTGCTACTCGCCCGTGTGCAACACTACCTAGCACAGCAGCACCCTGGCCCTCAGGCACTGCCACCAGAAACCTGATTAATAATAATACCTATTGGGTGCAGGGCGTGAAATGGGGGGTGGGGAGCAAGCCCCTACATACAAGATGACAGCCCCTCTGCAATATTTGAAAATCATAACCTGCGGGGGCTCAGATCGGATTGCTCCTTCCAATGAACCAGTTTAATTTTTTTTGCAGACCCCCACAATGAGTCAAAATGTAATTTAAACCCTGATTGGGTGTGAAGCGGGAGTGAGGCAAACAGCCTAGGACTGGGGGATTATCAGGTTGGAGTTGAAGTCTCTCCCAACTGCCCCCACCCCCAGATTAAGAGGGTACCCTTTTTACCCACTCCTGGATTTTTCTTCCTCGGGGAGCAGACGCACTTTTGCGACGGTCCCTAACGCCTCGCCCTGGGTTTGTCGCTCCGTTTCATCACCCCGCCCCTTAGCCCCGGGCTGCCGGGCGTAGCCACGCCCCTTCCCTGGCAGGCTCCGCAAGCCCCACCCCCACCCCGGGGCCCGCCATTAGTGATCCTGCAGCGCCACCTGCTGGCGAGAGCCAGGCCTGCAGCCTCCATGTAGCCGTGCCCCAGGGACTTGCCCCCTCCAGAGCCTCAGTGCACCCACTCTCCACCCCTGCCCTCAGCGCCCCCAGCACCACCCGACCTTGGCCCTCTTCCCATAGACATCCTCCACCTCTGCCCCTTTCGCCATGGCCCAGCCCCAGGATCACCCAACACAACCCTTTTGCCATGTGCCCCTCTGCTGCACCTCACCCCACCCACTGCAGGCCCCTTTTGACCAGCCTCTTGCCCATTTTCCATCCTCTAGTCCAGGGGTGGGCAACCTGCAGCAAACATGCCACAAGTGTCACAGGCAGATTCTGTGTGCCACACAGTAGATTGGTTGGGGGTGAGGGCAGATAGCACAGCAGTGCATCAGGCAGGGAGCAGACACCAGAACAGCAGCTCAGGCAGGGGAAGGGAATGAGAGTGGCATTCAGAGGAGGACACGGGACTTCATTTGTGGCATGCCTGACCTAAATGTTGACCTCCTCCCCACCCCTGCCATAGTCCATCTGCTCTGTCCTGCAGATTGGGCCGAGGAAAGACTCGAAGGAGGAAAAGTGGTTTATTTTTTAGGAACAATTATTTCATCTTGCCCCCCCAACATGTCAGTAGCTTAGTTCTCACAAGCTCTCCTCCAGCCGCCCCCCACCATAATAAACCAGGGCACTCATGCCAGGCTGGAGTGGGGGTAGGCTCTAACATAACAAGCCAGAATGTGCCCGTAGCTGTGGCAGTCCTGGCAGCACTTGTGAGAGGATGATGTGGGTGTGGAAGGGTGTTTGAAAAATAGATTTAAAGCTTCCTGTGACCTGTGTACTTCATTTCAGCTGGGCACTGCTCTAGATGGTGCAGCAGTAGCAGCGGGGTGGTGGCTCTCTGCTCAGCTGTTCCTACAGTGGCCAGGGTTAATTACCGTCAGCAATGTTCCCACCCTATCATGTTAATAGGCACATCGCTGCCTTCGATGCAAACTTCTGCTGAGGGTGATGGAGCCTGAGATATGCAAGCTGCAGCTCTGGGCCTTTGCTGGGGAGCATGTTCCCGTGTTCCTGGGAAGTCTCCAAGTCTCTCCCACTGACTGTTTTTAGCTCCAAAGCCATCCTCCAGGATCTGTGATCTCAATGGGAGGTTTCCAGTCATTGTAGTTTGTGGCTCACACCATTGTATAACTTCCTTTGTAGAGGAATTTCCTCTGGCCCTCTGCCAGTGAGTGGGAAGAGAAGCCCTCTCACCCTCCCTCTGTCCATGTTCTCTTCTACATGCATCATCTTCTTTTTTCCTTCTTTTCTTCTTTCCTTTCTTCCTTGGCTGTTTTATTTTTCCTCCCTCCCCTAGCTCTTCATTCCCCTCCTGCTGCCTTTGACAAGTCAAGGCAGGGAGTGACATCTCCTGATGAGACAGCTCTCTGTCCTGTATAGCATCTGCCATCCAAGCTGGAGTTGCTTATTACTATATGAGGCAGTGGGTGGGCTGGCATAAACTCCACAGCCCAATGGCATAAATAGCCTAGGCAGGGGTTAGCTGTAGGCTCCCTGGAACCACCACAAGTTCAAAACACAGCAGGGCCCTTCATTCTTGCTGGGCAGAGACCTTTTGTTCTGTGTGTGTGGCCCTTTCAGAGGAGATGTGGGGAACCAAGGTCGTGTCTGCTTTGCACAGACATACAAGTCACAAGGCAGTGTACATAAGGTGAGGAAGGCAGTCTGCCCCAGGGGCCTTCGCCTTTCTGCCCCCACCTCTGTCAGGCACTAGATTATCTGCCCAACCCAGAGGTGGCTGCATTTTAGTGGGGCTGGATATTTGCAGCTGTGGAGCATTTCAGTATGGAAAACACTTTAGAATGTACAAGGTAACTGTTGGGCAATTATACTAAATGAGAAGTGAAAAGAGCCTGAGATTCAGTGGTATAGGGCTTGGAAGAATGGAGCTGGGATCTGAAACAGAGATGTGGGGAAGGCTGCACCAGAGAGCAAGTGCTGCAGAGAAGAAAGCTCTCACACCCACAAGGGATCGTGGAAAGGGGCAAGACACAGAAGCAGTTCCACAAAAGGAGATGCAGAGGTGAAGGCTCTTGCACTCTCTGGGGAAAGCAGGGGAGAGAGATGAGATTATCTGGTGGGTTTTCCAGTCACAGGAGAGCAGGGGTATTTTCTTTGAGCGTGTTACTGAACAGTCTAGAGCTCCTGCTGAGAGTGCGTTACTAACATTCTCCATGGAGCCAAGCTCCAGACACGGCCTGGATGCCAGCCAAGCCCTGTTCCCGCTGGCACCAGTCCCCCCAGACAGCTTCATTAGCTGATGGCATGTGGCCGGCTTGTCCCAGCTCAGAGACAAGAGAGAGCGAGCGTGAGGAGCAGAGTTGAACGGGAGGTGCGGGCAGAACAGGCAGAAAATGCTGCTGCTCCCCCACGTGAGCAGAGCCAAGCAGCTGCCGCTCTGCAGAACAGACCCAGCAGGGAAGGGGGGGTCAACAGCTCACAGTGCTCTTCCTCTGCCATCACCATCCAATCCCTCTGCCCCCCACAACTCGCTGCCGGTCTCATTCTCTTTGTTTTAGGCAATGTACCCCTGGTCCATAACTTTTACCTTCTGATAACACATCGATGTTAGGCCCAGCACTGCTGTTTCCCTGCAAGCTGAGATGAAAGGAAGCTGGGAGGCACTGGGGAAAACAGTGCAGCTAAAGGACTAAGAGCATGCAGTGCAGCACTGAGGCTCAGTGTGGGGTTTGAAGCTGGTGCAGGGCCACACTGGGATATGGGAGAAGTGTGTATTTTAGGAAGGTGAGAGGACATAGTGCAGCATTAGCATGTGTGTATGTGTGCGTGCAGAAGTCTTGCAGCTCAGGGAGGTATAGATCAGCAGCAATTTGTGTGTGGGTGGGAGTCTCAGGGTAGCATCAAGGACTGGGGAAGAAGCATCAGATAGGCCTGCATTCCCCAAGCCTGCACCTCTCCTTCAGTCCCAGCATGACTCTGCCCCCTGAACCTCAATACTAATCTGCATTTCCAAGCCACAGCATCCTCTTCATGTCCCTCAACCCAGGTGCCATTCTGAACACATACCCTGAATCCCAGTGCTGCATCTTTGCCCCAGCTGCCCTATTACAACACCGCTCTCTTCAACCCTGGGGCTGCATTTTGCACCCCTGCAGCTACACTGCCCTCACGGAGCTCCAGAGGCTGGGGACTGCAGGCAGCTAAGGTGCTGGGGGAGGACACACATTTGAAGGGTCCCCTTAAGTGAGAAGTGTACAGGGTAGGCTTGGGGGTGCAGCATGGCTGGGGGCTCCTCCGCCAAGTCTGTTTTTCTGCAATGCCTGTGAGCTCTGCTCCTGGCAGCACGAGGCAGGTGGATTTCATAGAGTGTTTCTCAAAGCCAGTCCTATCTGTATGGTGACCCTACAGCAAGAGGATCCCCCTGAGGCACCAAGCCATGCTCACACTCTCCCCTCACCAGCTCCTACCCTCCCCTAGCCACCTCTGTCTTAGAAGGATGAGTCCCAGGTTCCCACGTTCCCTACTTTTATAGCAACTTGCCTAGAAATCAGGTCCCCCTGTCATTGGCCAGGAGGCAGTGTGGTAGTCCTTGTCTGATTGGCCGCTGGCCAGACATTGATGGATGGCTTTCCCCGTGACAGGCTGGGAGCCAGGCAGCATCACTGCCAGCCTGTCTCCATTGGATGAGGTCTGGGTACCAAGCTGGAAGGAGCCTGGGCTGGGAGCTCAGCTGGCAGAGCTGACTAGCCTCCCTGGGGAGCCCTGAAGCCTAATTAAGCTGGATCCAAGACTATTCCCATCCCTACCCCGATCACCCCGGCTGGACTCAGGGGGGGGGGGGGGGGGTAATGCTCCCAGAGCACATCAGAGCCCCCCACACCACCCCACACTGGGAAGAACTGTCTTTGTATTCCTGTCCTCCACATGAGACCCCTCTGCCCTACATTGCAGGGGCTACCCACACACAAGACCCACACTATCTCTGTATCCCCCCACACATCATTTCTGCCCTAGACTGAGAGAGCTGTCTGTATCCCCCAATACCACAATCTTTCTGCCCCACAATGAGAGGAGCTGTCCTGTCTCCTACCACACCACCTCTCCAGGAGGTATTATTCCTGCCCCTTCCCACACAGATCCCCCTTTATGATAGTAGCCTATCCTCCCACACTCTCACTAGGTCTATCAGAGGATAAGGATGCCTGGACTTTTCAGTTCCCTCTGCCCTATACTTGGAAGCGCTGCCTCTGTACATCCCCCCCCCCATCTGGAGCCCCCCTCAGCTCCCCTCCTGGACAAGGCTGGTCCTATTGGAATGGTTTGCAGTGCCATCGCTGATCTAATCCTTTTTAAACTATCCAGAGGGGCAGAAAATGGTATAAGGTAGAGAAGGTGTTGGGGGTGGGGGCACCCTGACAGTGACTGGATAAATCTCTACAAACCCCTCCATCACAGAAATCAGAGCAGGGAGACTGAAGAAGAAAGATCCAGCTGGCCCCAGCAGATGGCGATGCAGGACTGGAGTCTTTGGGAAGTTCCCACAGAGAACAGCTTGCAGATACAGAGTCCACAAACACCAGATTGCTGGGTTTAGAGCTGAAGAGGGGAAGAATTGCACGAGGAACACACTGCAGAATCCAGACATCCCAGAATCATCTCTGCCAATGGCCCTGGGGTGGCCCTGATACCCAGAACCAGTTACTTTGGAGGTCCTGAGTCCATCCAGATGACCAGAAACAGCTAACTCCTTCCCAAGGCTGAATGCTTTGATACATGCTTAAGAAATGATCCTGTCTGAGTCTGCATTATCTAGAAAAGCAGTGCAAGGAGCATCAATTAGCAAGGGTGGCACAGAGACTTGGTACCATATCAGCACCTCTCAGTGGCAACTCCCAGCACTGCAGTGGGAAAGCCCCTTGCCAATGCAGATGCCTCTACTGCAGTCCTCAGGACTGTGTTGCCTCTGTGATTTATCAAACAAGGGGTTTCTATTACAGGCAGATCGAGGGCCCCTTTATGAACCTGGGGCACCCTGTGGGAAGCACATTGCAGCAGCTGAAAGGATATGCATTTCCTCTCTCTTCCCCAGTGACACATTGGGAGGAAAAG
The DNA here is from genome assembly GCF_000455745.1 of Alligator sinensis. Classification (NCBI taxonomy): domain Eukaryota; kingdom Metazoa; phylum Chordata; order Crocodylia; family Alligatoridae; genus Alligator; species Alligator sinensis. The sequence continues at coordinate 317,545 of NW_005842064.1, read as the reverse complement.
AAAGTGGCTCATAGAAAGGGACAATACAAGAAAGCAAAGATGTGGAGGAAAGAGAAGGAAATAGCACCTCAAGTGTTGCTATCTCCTCTGCTCCATGAACTGCCCTCAACCAAAATGCAATCATGGAACTGGTCTCTCCCTGAGGTGAAAGAGCCCATCCACCATTCATTGCGGAGGCCAGTGCAGAGTCACTTTACATGTTTTGAACCCTGTCTCTGTATTTCTAATCACCCCCATCACAGTAATGTATGCTCATGGCACCCCAGGAGGTGTGGGAGTACTATTATCTTTATTTTACATTCAAGGAGCTGAGGCCTGGATCCTCCTGAACAAAGAAGAGGAGGAGGGGAGGAAATCTCTGAACAGTGGCTGCACTGCCAGCTTCTTTCACTGTCTGCAACATGGTCCACACATTGTGACTGGTTTATACCCCCTACTCTGACCTCCCTGACAGAGGTTTGCTTCTGACTGACACACTGACAAAGACAGAGCTATAGACAATCGACTTGGAGGAGCCTGACAAAAGGCATCACATCCAAGAGGGGCCCCCAACATGTCCATCACTCAGTTGTAGATGATGGGATGTTGTAATGACACTGGGGAGGAGTCTTGGAAGAGCTCCCAGGTGACCAAGATTTGGGTTTAGCTCCTTGGGAAAGTGGAGGTGGCTCTGGATTTCAGCTCCCTGTGTGCATTGTGTTTGAAGAGGTACTGGAGAGGATGAGAGGGGAAGCCAGGAAGGAACAGCAGTGACTAACGGAACAGAAATTAGACCTCCCTTCCTACCCCAAAAGGAGCAGGTAGTATATGCTTCAAAGGAGTCCTTCCCATTTGATGGGGAACCTGTCCCGAGCATCAAGTGAGGAGCTCACTGGCCAGGATAAGAATTAATTGGGCCACATCCACTCTTACCTTTGAGGATGGTTCCATCATTTGGCTGGGAAGGAGAAATCTCCCAGAGGCTGCTTGAGCTGTAACTGTTCTGGAGACAAAGAGATGTGCTTTGTTTCAGGACAGTGAATCTGGCACATTTCACCAGCACTGCTGCATGTTTCCCTTCCACAAAAACAAGCTTCTCTGTGGCCCTATGCAATCCGTTGAAGAGCTTTTAACTCACAGCATGTGTATGCGCAGGGAACAGGGGAGGTAAAGTGTGGGGAGAAATCAGCTTTTTACAATTATCTCATCACACACTTAATCCTTAAAAAGTCCCTGTTGTGGGATGGAGACTGGCTAGTGGGAAATAGGAACTTGTAATCCTCCAGGCTTTCCTTGCCATTCTGTTCTATTTCCTATGTAGTTAATAGCACTCTGATAACGCTCCTTCCAGTGCCCCAAGATGGTGGGATTTCAGCGGAACCAGAGATTGGTTTTCTGATATTTGATGCTTTACATATAGCCCCAGCTCCTGGAGGCAAATGGTTATGTGAGAAGCTCAGCTTTCATTTGAAACAAACAAAAAGTAATTTTCTATCCCTTGTGGCTGTAGAATAGTGATTTTCAACCTTTTTAGACTTGAAGCACCCCTTGATAGACTCAAAATTCCCCTCAATAGACTTGAGATTTCCCTCAATAGACTCGAGGCACCTTTCAGAAAATGCCAGCTCTTAGTCTTCACTTGTTTTTGACTACAGAAAAATAACAGAGCAATTCTTCTTTTGTAAAGAGCCCAGAAAACCACAACAGGTCAGAATACTTTTGACACTGTGGTTTCCTCTTTGAAATCTCTGGGTTTATCTTGTGAATCAGTTTGCACACCTAACGTTGCTAACATTAAGTGGCACCCCACGGCACTCTTGAGAGGATCTCAAGGCACCCCAGGGTGCCATGGCATCTTGGTTGAGAATCATTGCTGTCGAGAAAAGCTTGAAAACATGAACCCAGTGTGAACAGCAGGACTCAGGAAACAGGGAGCAAAGGGAAAGAACCTTTCTTTTTTAAGACCATGATGATCTCTAAGCCAGTCTCAAGGTGTTGGGCATGCTGATCAATTTTAGAGACAGGCAGTCCCTGCCCTGAAGAGCTTACTGTCTAAACATGCAGTAGTTATGGAAGCGTTACAGGCAGGGGCAGAAAAGAGGAAGGAGGACTTCCTTCCATGTGCCTCCCTTCTCCCCCAGGGAATTTTTCCATGGCACGGGGCTTTCCAGCAGGCACTGGGCTGACATAGCTGGCTTACTGACACCCTTCACAAAGTTGTCCCCAGAGCAGCATGTGCCGAGAGAGTGAGGGAGGCATGCCCACAGTGCTCCTACAGCCTGGCCATTGCTAGTATGCCATAAGGGCATAGCGAAGCACAAACTGGGGCAGTCTTCTGAGTCTCCAGCAGCCCCAAGATCAAGAAAATGCATTTTCTCCCTGCTTTGCCCCTACACTGACAAACGGGAAGCAAAGGCAAGTGGAAGAGGTTACAGCTACATCCCATCAGCTGTGCACTGATGTGGCTCCTACAGCTCATAGTTCTGCACAAGGCCTCTCGGTCCATGGGGCCCACGTCGCAGCCCTACTCTGCCCTTGCCCATGGGCGGGCAGGAGCAGGTGTGTGAAAGGCAAGATGCTACCACAGCTCGAATATTTGTACCCTCCCGTCTGCCTGTCCCCTGAGTGCCCCTTCATTCCTCTCTCCAGCCTGTTTTCCAGCCTCACCCTTTCCCCTCCCACCCCATGGTGGAATCAGGCCTCAAGGGGGCAATGAATGCTGCCTGCTAATGAACGCTCGCTTGCTCTGCGTGTGGATGTGTGCATGAGTGGGAGGCGGGTGTCCTGTGGGATTCCCCGGGGGTGGGGGTGGGGGGTTGGGAAACAAGGGGATTTGATTATAGTCCGGGCCGTATGGCGAGTGCTGCGGAGATGGAGATAATCACTGAGCGAGCGAGACAAGGCAGAGCATCGACAGCAGGAGGTCTAGGTAGTCACCATAGCAACCGAGGCCTACTGGGCCACTTGAGCCTCGGCCTAGCTCCATTTCCACAGCCTAACATCTGCTTTCCCAAGGGCTGCTGGGAGTTGGAGGGGAGGGGGCGCACGGGAGGCATCTTGCCGTTAAAAAAAAATGGTGCGTGGGGGGGTGGGGGGTGCAAATTAGGCCGCGCGTCCAATGAGGGGAGGGGAATGTATTTATTAGTGCCAGGGAGAGGTTGTTCCACCGGCCGCTTTGATTGATGTCCCAGCCTCCATGTTGTCAGTCTGTTTTTGTCTCCTGGATAGAAAAAAAAAAGCGGGGGGAGGGGGGGCAGGGAAAGCAGCAAAGCACTGGGGCTGCTAATGGGAGCCGAGCTCTTTTTCATGTTTCCCGAGGCTGTCACCCTTGATTGATAGTTCAGACAATGATTGGACGATGCAGGGACCGGCTGCTTATCGTGTGTGTGCGCGTGCGTGTGTGTGTGCGTGTGCATGTGTGTGTGTTAGAGAGCGAGAGAGAAAAAGCAATTAAAGAGGCTGATTGTGCAGTGTTTCCTGTACCTGGGCAGAGGGGTAAAGCATGCCCTCCCAGAAAGGGAGAAGTGGGAGTTGACTTTGGAGAGCAAGAGAGACGGTCCACCATTTTCACAGCAAATCCCGTCCCCAGTCGTATGGGGTTGTTTGGCTCATCTGAGGCCAGAAGGGAAGATGAGGATGGTTCGTCATGGAGAGAAATACCGTTCAGCGCCACCTGTATTTGCTGATTCCTAAGCTTGGGGATGCTAGACGCATGGTCCAGAGTTGGCAGGAGATTTCGCTCTACTGAAGCACTCAGCCAAACTAGCGTTAACCCCTGACCTTCTCTTAGCCTCTTTTGCCTCCTCTCTTCCTGTATTTTCCCCCTCGTTCTTTCCATTCCTCTTCTCTTTTCTTACCTCCTTTTTTCTACTCCATTCCTTCTCTACCTGGCTATGACCCCACCGCCCATATAGGAGCAGATGCTACTGTCTAGACTAAAGGGGCTTTTTAAGGAGGCTACAGCTGTTCTCTGTTTTCTTCCCTGTGCCTGTGACCAGCATAGGCATGGCTTCTTTGTGCACTTTTAGAAACAGCACTAAGCCAGTCAGGAAGCAACATTGACTGTCTTTTCAAGCATAACCCTGTTCCCATCAAATTCTGCCTCTCCTCCTTACTTGGCCTCTCTGAACATCATGCCCAGGGGCTGTTAATAAGCATCACAGACAAGGGCCTGAGCACGGGAAGGGGCCGGTGGGGTACCAGCACTGTCTGCCAAGAGCTGTAACAGCTTCTGGGCATGTGCAGACACATTGCACTGGAAAGATCATCTGAATACAATGGAGGCCTTTTCAGCACAAGGGACCATTCACATGGCACATCCTCTCATACTGTCATTCATGCTGTGACTATCACATGGACCATGAAATATACCCCTTGCATACCTACCCTATTTTCTGCTAGGCATATACTCAGCGTGCAGATCAGAGAGAGGGCCTGCCTCAGTCTCCATTGATGTCAATGGCAAAATTCCCATTGGCTCTGGATGCAGTACCATGGACTGGAACCCATTTTCTCATACTTACCAAACTGATCAAATCTCTGTGGTGGCAGAACTATATACAGTTATGCTGCAGTCCTACTGCAATCTTTTGCTCTCCATACTGTGCTGTTTTGCCAAAGCTCTTCAGTCCTCACCTTCAGCATCTGCTGCTGATCCATTTCCGGTCCACACAGCTCTGCCGGTGCACCTACCACATCACTTTCAGCTAATGAAGTTCAGGGCCACACATACATCTTTGCCAATGCAATTTAATTCTGATTTACCACCCGCTGTTCCAGTCCAAGGATTTCCACACAGTCCTACCAATATACCTCAGTCTTCATTCACAGCTCTCATGCTGTTGCTGTTCTGGGTTTCCCTTAGGCAGATATTTGTAATCATGCAGGGCTAAAAAAACAGAAGGAAAGAAAGAGAGACAGAGTTTTGGGAATGTGGACAAAAGAGCCAACAGGGACCACCCGAGTTATGTCACTTCTGCATCCACCTTAGTATTTAAATCCAGGTATTTAGACTTGAAAGTCTGGGACGACAAGGTTGGACTTCAGAACTGTTTCCCCTAAACGGAGACTGTTAAGAGTTCTTTGATACAAAATGGCAGAGATGAAAGGGAATGTGGAGCCAGGTAGATGTAGGAACCTTATCATCCTCTGGTATTGGCTGACAAGGGCACTCCCTACTTAGAACCTATGCAGCAGTGGTGAGCTTTATACTTTGACAGGGTATTAGCTGGTGGTTTGAAAATGGGGAACATGGGGGAGATTTGGGCTTAACCAGCCTTTTTGACTTTTGAAGGGATCATTTTGCTGCCTGTTCTCTAGTGCAAGGGGCTAGCCATACAATTGCTGGGAAAAAGCCCATGGAGATGACAGTGAATTCTGCTTTGGCTCAGACAATGCATGCACCAGAGCTCTCCCCAGAATGCTTTGTGTCTTTTTTTGCTCTGGTTGGGGGGTGGGGGAGAAGGGAAGAAGAGTTATTTCTACAGAATTAACTGCAGACTGAGGCTTGGACTACTGGGAACAGCCAGTGGTAATGCTATATTCCAGGATGAGCATTTATTGCCAAATTAAGCAACAATCACCTCCAGGTTGGGCATTTCCCGCTGGTTAATGACCACCTGGGTTAAGCGCCTTAGGCTGCTAGGTTATTAACAGCCAGGAAATACCGGGACCTGGAGGTCATCACTGCTATTATGAACCAAAGAGAACATTTTCCCCTGATTTTTTCCTTGTGTCTGAGTCTCTCTGTGCTGCAGCTGGTACAGCTTTTTGGTTCAGGTTCAGGGACCAATCCTGTTCCCATAGGAGTTGTCTTTGACTTCAGTGGGGGCAATATCAGCCCTTCTGTATTTAATAGTTAAAGTCTGGTGTATGACAGAATAACTAGTGAGTCTAAGCAGAGGTGCATTCTCAACCTGGGGTTATGCTTAAAATGTTTGCTTGATAACATATGCCATTCCTGAGATCTTAGATTTTAAAGTTCTCAGCATTTAAAACTGGGACTGGATTTTCAAGAGAGCTCTCCTTCCATTTCGATATCTCCAAAAGGGCCAGATTTCAGTATCGCCCACCCCAAGGACTCTAGTATCACAAACCAGCCTCCCCACAATTATGATATTAGCTTAAAAATAATACTGTTTGCATTCTCTTAATTTCCCCTTGGAGTTTTGAGCCTTTAGGACACCTGTGAGACAGGTTTACAAGCTCTTCTCCAGAACTACAATTTACCTTTTCTTTTAAACAGCAGATGAAATTCTCCTCTATTCACATGACTCCAGAAGCTGCAGCTTTAGGAACAAAATGCCAAATGAGGTAAAAATTGGCAGCACTGCACTATTCACGAGTCAGAAGTCCCAGCAGACTTTAGTCTTTTGAGTGCCTAGCTCTTCTTTCAGTGTCTCAGTGGGACCTGGGCTATTTTCAGTCTCACCTGGATAATATTTTCTGTTACTAGAGTTGCACTGCGAGCTTAATTCCCTGTACAGGCTTATCATACTCTGGAGGGTGATTTAGATTGCACCCATTTAGGTTGCTTGTCTTTCACAGAGGGGTAAAGTAGGGCACAGAGGGGTAAAATGAGGCACAAAATAAACCAGTGTCAGAACCAAAAAGAGAACCCTTGAGCCCTAATCCTCAGATCACACCCTTGAGAGACACAACACTGGCTCTAGACAAGTTTCCTTTCTCACCTCCTGCCCTGCACAATCTCATCCCAGAGATGACTGCATTTCAGAGGTAGTGAAACAATTTATCCATGTTATTTGCTTCCTTACCAGGGCTGACATGAGGGGACAGCCTGTCTAATGGTTAGAAAACAGGCCTGGTGATTGTGTGATGTGAGTTCTAATGTTGGCTCCTAACACAGACCTGTTAACATGACCTTGGCTCAGATAATGCTCTTCTGCATGCCTGTAAAGTGCTTTGAGATCTGCAGAAGAAGCAGGATAATAGGATTAGCCCACTATTATCATTAGATCCACGTCTTTCCCTTGACTCTTCCTAAGTATTTGAGGGGTCAAGTTTGTACGGCAGACGCTCTACAAAGAAAAGTTGCCGTGCACCATTTCTCAGCTCTGTGTCTATAATACATTTGTCCCAAGGTGCATTGGGGCATCTGTCGCACAGTTAAGTATTGTTTTAACGGGAAGATTTAAAGATCTTTAAGCAGCTGTACTGTCTACACATAAGAAAGCAAAGACAGAGTAAATGTTACCAAGGGGGCTCTGAAGTGGCAGGACTGAGGCGGGGGAGGCAGGGAGAATGAGGGATGGGGGATGGAGTGAGAAGGACTAACCAGAAGTGCAAAGGAGGCACAAAAACAATCTTTTCTGCTTCCTTTCTACATTCTCCTAATAACAAAACTGCTCTCAGGCCTGGAGCACTTGTATCTTTTTTAATCCTTTGCAGCATACAAGTGAGGGCAGAAAACTGTAGAGACAGAATGAGGTGTAGGGTGGAAAGAGGAAGGCAGGGATGGACGGTAAAGTGAACAGGGAAGGAGAAGAATGGACATTGTGGTAAGCTCAGGCAAAAGGATGAACAGTGCAGGTGGGATGGTCAGATGGGAGGCGGGTGGAGCTAAACAGAGATGGATGGACCCATTGTGAGACTGAGGGACAGACGGACAGAGGTGGGGGAGAACGTGGAGCTGGACACCCAGATGGTCCGGCCGAGAGGGCACCCCGAGCTGCCTGCATTCTGCTGTGTTTAGCAGCTAATTGAGTGAAATTGTTGTCAGCGATGTAATTAAAGGGGAGCGTGAGCTTTCGGGCAGGCCTCAAACAGATGGAAGGCCCTTTAATTGGTAATTAAATTCCTCCCTGGCAGGTGAGGCGGGAGCTGCAGCCTGTGCCCCACTAGGCCACAGGCAGCCTGAGCTCCTCTTGTGGGGGATGGGAGGGCTGCAAAGCAAGCTTTTGCCTGGCAAAGCAGGCCCAGCCTCTACTTCCAGTGGTGGATAAGAGGGAAGCTCTCATGGCACCATCCTACTGTGTTCAAACATAGTGGTGGGTGGAATAAAGGAGACATGGACAAGGGGTGCATAAGCACAAGGACATGCACACAATAGGCACCTCTGCTCCTGCCCACATCTGCAATGGGTTGGTAGCAGCACCTACACTTGGCAGCCATATTTCAATGCTGTCCTGTCATGGCAGGCTTTCCCTGATGAATTCTCAGGCCAAGGCAGCTTCTGGCTTGCCCAAATAATATTAGAGATATGCCCATTCTAGGCTGTGTCTGTCCCAGCTGCTTCAAACCCACTGTTTCCTCAACCAGCAACCAAATCAGTTGCCCCTCCGAGGTAAGCACAGTTAGCTGAGTTCAGTAGACTCTTGGTGGAACTAGGCCTTGAACGCTTCTGGTCTTGTTCATATACCTGGGCCACAGTTTTCAACATCAGCTGAAAGGCAGCAAGGAGCCACGTTTGACTCATATGGCCAGAAACAATAGGATTTCCTAGCCTCATGGTAGCATGTTGTATGGCTCCTTGGCCAGAGCACAACCAATCTCTTCCTGGGCTATTTCTTGGCTTTGGTTCCAAGTTCCATATGGCCCCATTGTACCATCTGGGCCAGCATTCAGGATCTGCAAACAAGAGGATATATCCCCAGTGGCACAAGGCTGGCAGAGCAATCAGCCTCCCCCACTCAGTTCCTTGCCAGAAGGGCATACAATGACTTAGACACACTGGGGGAAGGAGAAGCTCTGGCTAAAGCTCACTGTTCCCTGGCTAGTCTGGACAGTATTTCCCTCAAGCTGTGGCAGTCCCTTGGGGCTGCTCTAAATTACACTGAGAATAGCTGTAGTCTGTGGCTGGCTGCAGAATCCAGGAGCTGCTAAGTTCAGCTAAGCCAGAGCAGAGAACTGGGACCATTGTAGCCATGATTTCACCTACCACCACAGTTAGAACAAGGATTTGTTTGTGCCCACACAAGGAGAAACTGTCTATTGCAACATGGCTATATGTGTAGCATAGGCCCTAATAGTGGCCGCTTCTTGCCGTGTGTGAATAGACACACTGTGCCCTCTGACAGAAGGGATGAGTTTTTTGACCCTTCTGCAGAGCCTAGATGGCTGAGGATGCGGGAAAAGGATTCCATTCTGCTTTGCCAAAACTGATAGCTCTGTTTTGAAAGCAGAATCTTCTTTCCCAGCAATGTTTGACCCTAGCTAGAGATCAAACCATAGTACCTAGAGGCACATTTGAACATGAGTGCTGCTAAAAAGGGGCTAATGTGTCAGATCCCAGCCATAGCCAGGTCCTGTAAATATGCATTACTGCATGTAGTTACCCACACCTGTAAGAATCCAGTTTTCTAAGTTTGCCGCTCTGAGTTGCTAGGAGTAAGAGCCTCTTTTGAGCTGAGCTGGGAAGGTCAAGAAAAAACAGCTATAAGACACCCCCCTTTTTCAATGTGACAGCCAGTCCTCAGTCCAGGGCCAATACATGCTCACTCATTTGAGGTACCCCAACCTGAGACACCTCCTTTTTAGAGGCATGAGCTGCAGTCAGTACAATGTGCTAACTCTCAGGAGCTGTGAAGAATTAGGCACAAGGACTTTATCTACATGAGGAAAGTTTTACAAAACATTCCCATTGTTACTAACACAGACCCATGTCACCCAGGAGTATGAATGGCCTACTGAGCAGGACATTGGCTGGGGACAGACTTCCTGTATCACCTGCACCAAATGACAGCAGTACTGTTGTGGGGGGGATGTCATTCCTATCTCTCTCTTAGACCTGATCCTCCCTTGTCCTCCAGCCAATGATGCTATTTATACAAGGATGGAGCAGGAGCTCCAGTGTTGCTTTTCTGCCACTAGTAGTATCTGAAGCTGACTTTGCATTGCTTCAAATGATTGAACTGTCTGTGTATTTTGGACACAATGGAATAACTGTGTGACTGAACCTTGTTTCCATGTGCTTTGGTTGCTTCACAGAGCTCCAGTAACACTGTCCCTTGAATCTTCCCCATGTGCTAGCCCTCGCCTTACTGCACTTTCCTCAGTGACGTGTCATGTGGTTTTACCCTGTGGATCTCTTTCTCTGTGTGCAGTGACCTTCCTGCCCCCCTGCCTCCCCTGCCTTGCAAAGCCACACTGCTTCCCTTCTGATCCTGAACCCTGCAGCAATACTCCCCCCGCAGCCCCAAGACGTCACATCCATGTTTCCTGGGAATGAAAAGGCCAGCTGAGCTGCGTGCATGAAAGGGATTAAGCTGCCTGAAGGAACAGGGTGTCAGGCATCTGTATTACCGCAGTCTGGTGACAGTTCGCCACTGGGGAATTTCCAGAATCAGTGCAAATACAGGGCACTTACAGGCTCCTTTAAAGCTGTGCTGGGACTAGAGATGAGTGCCCACATGCCTGTCAATTTAGAGTGACACAGGCTATCATGTGGGGGGAGCTTTTCCCATTTCCCCCTCCCTCTTTCTCTCAGCCACCAGTTCCCACTCCTCCTTTTGCAGGAAGAGGGTACCAGCACTAAACATCATCCAAAGCTGTGGGATTGGTACAAGCTCCTTCCCTGCAGACATTGTTGGTGCTGGACATCTGCCTATCTATTCATGACACTTGCATGGTCCCCAGCATTGCAGTAAGCCAGACTCCTCCTGGCATGCCTGGCAGGGCAGTGACCCCTCATTAGATGAATGTGGAGCTGAGGGATAGAGAAGACAAGCATCTTGACCAGGGTAACACAGGGAGTCTACAGCAGAGCAGGGACGTGAAACCAGGCCTCACTGGTGCCCAATTCTTGACTCTCCTTTCTGTCATGTGAGGCAGAGGGTCAAAAACCTGGGAGTGGGCAATATTTGAGCTGTGATCAGATGGAGACCCATATCTTTGTCCCATGGCCTGGGGCAGAAGCTGTGGGGCAGATAGCTTCAGGCCAGCTACACATCCTGTTCAGGAAGCAGGAGTAATTAACAGGACCTGAGAGAAGCAGGATGCACTGAAGGTCTAGGACAATAGTTCTCAATCTTTCTGGACTCAAGACACTCCTCACTGCATTCAAGGCTCCCCCTCCATAACTTTTGTGAATTCAGTGGCACCCTATTTCAACACCTATTTTATAGATTATGGTGCTTACCTCACTGCAGAGGGGCCTGGAGCTAGGGTGGGGAATCATACAGGCAGGGACAAGCTTGAGACTGCACTTATCTGTTTAGTTTTTTCTGCTTATCTCGTAACACCTCATTATCCCCTCATACCTCACAGCATCCTTTAAAAAATCTGACAGCACCCCTGGGTGCCCCAGCACCCTGGATGGGAATCACTGATTTAGTGCCACCCAAAGGACTTTCCAACCACATATTTCAAAGCACTACATAAAACAGCATAACTGTCATTACAGAGAGGGGAATCTAAGGCAGAAAGCCAGGACGTGGCTTGGCCAAGTCAGGAATAGTACATAGGTTCCCTAACTCCCAGCCCATTTCCTGCCCCCCCCTTCTCTGGGGAATGCTGTCACTCACTAATATTGTCTGGCCAGGGCTGCCCCAGCCATGATACTGAGCCCGGCTTTGACAGCCTTTCCCAAGGGACAGTCATGGGTCTCCTTCAGATCTGTAGCCTCTTCTGGCCCCATCCCACTGAAAACTGGCCAGGCTCTGGGAGCCCAGCTGAGAGGAGAACTGCATTCTCCTCACACAGGTCTAGAGGGTGGTGGGAACAAGTTAGATCCCAGGCCCCTATGACACTCCCTTCTCCAGCCTCTTCCCACCCCACAGATCTGGCTACAAGGGGCAATGAGGACTGTGTGACTTATCGCTCCATAAAGCGACCCTCTCCCTCCCCTCATGTTTGTCTGGTTGAAATGGATTGTGTTGAACAACAGCCTGTTATCGCCACGCCAGCCCTGTGGCTGCCTGATAAAAACTCAGCCCTCCCCAGCCCTCATCTCATTAAGGGGCCGTGGCTCCCCTTTCACTGCGGCCCCATCGATCTCTGACCAGCCAGCTCTGGGTGACAGTCGCGGTGCGGGAGAGAACAGCCAGCTCGGCATGGGGATGGGGTCAGAGGTCATCCAGCTGACAGTGGCTGTCAGGCTGGCACTGGATGGCAGGAGTGGCTTCTGGGGTGGGGTCATGAGCTCCTACGCAAGCTCCTGCGACAGGCAGGGATGGGTCTCCTGTTCTGGGCTAGCCTGAGCTGTGCCCTGAACCCTGGCTGAGGTGCCAAGAGAGCCCCAGAACATTGTAGAAATCATTGGCCTACAGCTGGACTGTGCATAGAGCTGGGGGAATTAAACTTGGGGGCACAGCCCTGCTTTACCCTCAGAGGGGACACCACACAGGGGAATGCTGAGCACAACAGATATCACTGGCCAAGTAGCCACACTGGAGAGGGAGTAGGAAGTCTCCCCAGCAAGGGGAAGATAAGACCCCATCTGGTCTGTGTTACAGCACTAGCCCTGGGGGAGAGATATGATACGATATGATAGATAGATAGATAGATACATAGAGCAAGTGAATGAGCATGGGCAGGTAGACAGATGGAAGCAGAGATCTCTCCAGATTGGTAAGGGTACAGGAGTGGGGAGTAAAAGCTTATCTCAGGTAAAAATGCCGGAGCAGGGGGAGAAGTGTCTCACAGGGGGTCCCTGGGGAGGACTGTTGTGTTACATGGGGATGAGGTCAGATGGAGGGGGTGTTAGACAGATCAGACTTCTCTTACTCCTGGGGCAAGTGTGATTCATAGGAGGAAGGAAAAGGTTCCTCTTGCTGTATGAGCAATTGCACTGCTGCTTAGCAGGGAAAGCAGAGAATCCTCAGCACTGGCCTCTCTCTGCTGCCTGTGTCCAAGGGCCAGACTCCCAGAGGAATGGACTTGGGATCTGTAGACAGGAGGCTCTTTAGGATCCACCTGGGCTTGGCATGGTTGGGGCTTTTGCCAAACACAGGGGCCTGACAGCCTTTACACTGACATCAGTGGGATTTTGCTCAGGTTTGTAGTCCCAGTATAAAGTCAATCCAAAGGCTGCCTGGTGTTCTAGATGCTCTCCCTCCCTGACACCATGTGTCCCATCCAGGCACACAGTTCTGCACCCCCAGAAACTGATAGAGACCCTCAAAAGGCAGGGAGTTGAATCCTTGCTCCATACTTCAGCTGCTTTGGGGACCCCAAGACAATGGGGGCACTCAGCTCTGCTCCCCTGGATGCCAACAGTGACTGCAGGGAGAACAGCCAGTCCCTGGATGCAGCCTTCTCTGTGCCATGTGCGAGAATGCAGTGGTGGGGGAGATGCAGGCAGCCCAGTCCCTCTCAGGAGCTGCCAGTGCCTGGCGCAGGGAGTTTTTGGTTTTCTGGGCGGTGAGCGCTGCGGATGGTCTCCATTAGCTCCTCAATCTTGCGAGGATAATGCATTGCTGACGCGCGGCTGTGCAGCTCATTTGGGCAAGGGGAGGGAGCGGGGGAGGCAGGAGGCTTGCCAGCAGGGGAGCGGAGAATGAGGATGGAGTGGCAGGCGCTGAACAGAATGCAAATCAGGAGCACCAGGCAGGCGGGCTTGGACTGCAGAGGCAGTTCAGGCTGGGCTCTGCTGTCTGCTGGAGCTGACAGGGGGAGCGGGGAAAGGGACTGAGAGAGGGAGCAAAGGTGTTCACCCTGGTGGCCCCTCACAACATCCCTCTGCCGGTCAGCATATCCCAGGCCAGCTGCTACCAGCCTGGGAGCTTTTGCTGCTGGTTCATGCCACACAGATGTGAGCTCACAGTGGGGGATACTCTCCTCTTCTAGCTGCTAAGGGGAAACTGAGGCTCTGAAGGGTCACATGACTTGCCCAAGAGCACTTGGAGTGGAGTAAGCTAAGCTCAGCCCTTGGGAGGCTCCACACCTACATTTGGGCCATGCTACCTATTTGGGACATTGCAGCACAGCTCTCTTAAGAGTGGAGGCAGGCAGAGTACTGTGGGGAGAGAGGAAGGGGTTGCTTGAGACCTGGGGTTGCCAAGGGAATCAGGACCGTAAACCATCTGGGCCCCTGCAGGCTCCAGCATGGGCAGCACCCATCCTCATGCTCTATATGAGCTCCTTTCATGTCAGATGGACCTGCGTGCATTCCCAACCCCTAGGGATTTGCCATGATGCCCTCGCAGGCTTCATCTCCCTGCACTCACCCTCTTTACTCCTCTAACACTGGCTGCCCGCTCAAACTTCCTACAGAGCATGTAAGTGCCCCTTGCTCTGCATCTTCTGCCCCTCTGCAACAGTCTCCCCTGCACATCTCTTCCTTAGCTGCTTCTGTCTCCTTTCTGACCCTACCTCCTGGAGCTTCTGCAGCTCCTGTGTTGCTGTAGGGACCTATTTAAACTCTGTGGGCCACATCCCAGCTCTTGTCTCCCCATTGATGTCAATGGAGCTATGCTGATTTACACCAACTGAGGATCTGGCCCTGGCTAGAGAAGCCACTTCAGATTTGGACCAAATCCTGGGTGGCAAGGCAGGGTGTGTGCAGGGGGGAGGGTGTGGATTGAGGCCAAGGCCCTGCCAGAGGGGCCATGTAGGGCAGAGAGGCTCTTGGATGTTAAGGCACCATTAAGGAGACCCACACCCAGTTAGGTGCATGAAGCTCACTGGCAAAGCTCTCCTGCTGGGCCAGACCCCCCCATCTCCCCTGCAGCAGGTAGCCCCCGGTTTGCTTGAAAGGCCTCCGCAGAACAAACCTGCCCAGACCTTGCACCTTTCAACAGCTGGGCAGGGGCAAAGTCTGCCTGAAACATCACAACAGCCAGCTGACAGGGTATGCTCTGCAAACCGCAGTAGGTGTGTGGGAATCTCCTTGCTGTCCTGTCTTGGGGTGAGGGACCTTGGAAAATCTGGCTCTGTCCAGCTTGAAGATAGGAGCCAGAGATCGCAGCTGGGGCAGAGTTATGGTGATGATCAGGATAGACAGACAGACAGGCAGACAGAGGCACTGATAGATAGATAGATAGATAGATAGATAGATAGATAGATAAAATGTTTCCATCTGTCTCCTGCTTCCCTCTCCATCCCTTATGTTTACAGCTCACATGAGTCCACAGAGTAACAGCAAAAGCTGCCTTTCTCTCTCTCACTCTCCCCCCAGCTCCCCCAGCCTGGAATGCTAATTACAGAGAGCTGGGGAAGAGGTTTATTTTATTTTTCTGTCATTATCGCCCGGTAATGTTCGAGATAATGGGAACAGCGATCGGCATTAGAGGCCAATATTTCATGCACGATCAGATCTCGGGGACGGCGCCCAGACAGTTATATTAATAACAGAACCGAACGGCATTCTAATAAAACACTTTTTTTCCAGCATGAGGTTTTGGGGTGGGGCTCGGAGGGCGGGCGGAGCGAGGGGAGAGGTGAAGGGTGATGCCAAGTGGGATGTATTAAATTATACCAGCAGGCAATCATGGTAATAAGGTGGGCAGGGGAAAGGGAGAACATGATAGGACCCCCCAGCCCTCAAACGTCCCCCTAGACTCCTGCGCCAGTACAAAACCCTGCTGCACCTTCAGGGCCCTGCAGCTCAGCACAGTCTTTTAATTTCACATTAAAAGCCCTTGTGCCCCCCTCCTTCTCCAGTGCACCTCTTCCCTCTGCCAATTGCAGGCGTGACCTCTGAGGGGCGCAGGCGGAGGGGGGGCTCTGACCTTTGCCCTCTCCCTCCCTCCCCCACCCTGGGGAGGCCACAGCTTGACCTCTCTGCTCGCCCCACCATGTGAGAGGAGGAACAGCTGCATCGCCTCGGGGGCTGGAAATGGCCCCCAGAAAGCGGCGCGGGGTCATGGGGGGTCGGGCACGGGGCTGTGTGAAACTCCCCCCTGGCCTTTTGTGCGCTGAGCAGCAGGGGGAAATTAGTTCCACAGGCGACTCCTGTGTCTGAGGATAAAGGGGCCATTATGGATAGGAGAAAAATACACTGTCCCAGATTCCTGCCCCTCTCCATCCCCATGGAGACAGGGAGGCTGATCCCACTCCACACAGCAGGCAGGTGGGGGGTTCCGACCATAAACCCCTACTTTTCTCCTCGCACCCCCCATTTCCCTCAGGGAAACAGTAACAGAGCAGCAATCCCAGGCTGGGATGCTTCTGCCTCCTCTAACGAGCCCAGGGGCTCGTTCCTTCTGTTCCATGAAGTGCTGATCCCCCCGCCAGGCCTGTTGAAGCCAGTGGAGTCTCAGCACCATGCAAGTTTTAACATAAAGGATCAGGTCCACCCAGTGTCCTGTCCCCAGTTGATAGCTGCTTTGGAGGAAGGTACCAGAGTGGATCCTGAGGCATTAGCCTGCCCAGAGGGGGTGGATCTTCTTGGAAATAGCTCATATGTTCCCATTAGCTTGACCCCCATCCACATGCATGAGCCCATATGCCTGGCCTGGGGATAAGGGTAGGCTTTGGGTGAGTTGTCCTTAAGAGCTGCTGGCTGGAGCTCTCTGCCATGTCTGTGTTTAGACCCCAGATCCCCTGACTTTTCTACAGGGGGTTGATTCCTTCACTGGTCCAGCACCTGGATTTAGACAGAAGACCACAAGCCACCCTAGTGTTACAGCCAGAGTGTGGCACAGAGAACCAGGAAAACAGTGTCTACTTTCTGCCCTGCCTGTCTTGGCCCAGCTCTGCCTTGTTTCTATGGCTGAAGCTCCCGCATCTGAGTAGTGACTGAGGACCCAGCCTGAGGCCTGATTCTCAGTTGGAAGGGGTGCTCAAGACTTGGCAAAAAATAGACCTTACTCCTTCTGAGGCATCTTGAGAACCTTCAAAATCCCAAATGGTTTTGATCCGGCAGGGATAACCAGAAAGGTTTTGTGAGGAGCTAGCAAAGCCAAAGGGGTATTTTCAAGGGGCTTTCTGATCCTGGCTACAAGGTGCTCTCCCAGTGTGGCGAGTCACTGAAAGGGCACCTGTGTTTGGGATCAACCCTCAATGTCTGCTGGGTGGGGATGTGCCCAAGGGAATCCAGCTCAGTCTTCACTAGTTAGACCTGGCAAAGTGGAAGGAAGCAGTGTCTGGCCCACCTGCTGTTTGTGCATGAGATAGGTTTGGGTGGTCTCCTGCCACATCAGGAAGGGAGGACCAGCCATCCCATGGCTCCATCCTGTGCGGTTCAGTGGGTGGGCCCCATGTGGAGGGGTGGGAGCATAGCTTAGGGAGCACACATGATGCTGCCCTGAACATGATACAATCTGGACAGTCGGATTCTTCCCAGTTCTTGACTGGGCACCCCCCA
Source organism: Alligator sinensis (assembly GCF_000455745.1). Lineage (NCBI taxonomy): Eukaryota > Metazoa > Chordata > Crocodylia > Alligatoridae > Alligator > Alligator sinensis. The sequence goes on along the minus strand of NW_005842064.1, from coordinate 300,363 downwards.
CCCCCAGTGCTTGGTGCTAGACAAACATTGAGCATTCAAGTCTGTGCCTACCTTGTGTGTGTTGTTTCACAGCAGCGAATTGTGCAATGCCACCGACAACAGTTAAAGCAGTGCTATGCACCACCCTAGAGGGAGCTGCTGGACCCCACCCTGGCAACAGGTAGCTTGATGCCACTTTCTAAAGGCCAACAGGGTTCTTCCAGTTGAGAGGCATTGTTCAAATGGCAGGTATACCACAGCCTATTGTAACCCACTGCCCTGTGGAGTCCCACCTGTCTGCTGCCTTCTGCTGGGTGGAAACAGAAGATCCAACCATGTGTCATAAGCTCTCTGCCACCAAAAGCAGTGGTGATTCTCCCCTACCTCAGGTAATAGCAGGATCCTGTGCTTTCAGAGCCAGAGGAACTGCATTCGGTCCCTATCTCTACAGGGAAGAGCTGAGTGGGTAGCACAGCAGCGGCCACAAAAAGCAGCTTCCTCCATCCCCTCCCACAGCCTAAGGCAAAAGACAGCAGAGCTGTGGGGGGAACGTCCTGCCTGCCAGAACAGGGATGGAGTGAAACCACTCAAACCAAGGCTACGGGGGCTATTTCTGTGGGATCAGCTTTGGACAGGGCAATGAGAAGGTGCAGCTGGAAGAGGAAGCTTACTCTATCCCTGGTGAAAGAGCCAAGGCAGGGGGGCTGGGGGGCCTTCTCTGCTCCTGATACTGGAGGAAGCAGGGGAGATGGGGGCCAGCTTGGCCCCTGGCACTGGACAAAGACAGGGTCAGCTCCTGTCATGGGGAAGAATGCAGCCTAGAGCCTGTTCCCATCACCTGAGGGAAAGTCTGGGCACCTGCTATGGCCTCTCTTGCTTGGTGCGGGGCTTGCACACTGTCCAAAGGGTATTTATGAGTGTTTTAAGGAGGAGTGACAAGGGCTTTTAATATCTGTGACAGCTCTGTATGTTTTAATAGATCGGGGCGATGGGGGGGGGAGGGCGGCTGACGCTGGTCTGTCAGCCCTGCTTTCTATTACAGTCCCCCCGATCGACAAAGTGACACAATAAAAGATGGGTCCTAATCCTTCCTCTTCCTCTTCACTTTGATGTACCGTCCATCAGCGCCGCTTGTCATCTCTCATTGCCTGGTAACCGCAGCTTGGCCACAGAGCACTGCCCACCCGCCCTGCTTCCCAGGGCACCCTGCTGAGACGCTCAGGACCTCCGTGTGGTGGGAGGAGATGGGGATTTCCCTCTCATGCTCTTGTCATGGACTGCCAGGGGTCCAACCCCTGCTAGGGGACAGCATGGCTGCATTCCCTCAGTGCCTCATCACAGGGGATCTCCAGAAGCTGCCATTGCGGCAGAGCCATCTTGAAATGGTGCCCCTGGTGGTGCAGAAGGACGGAGGGCCCTTCCACATCCTCTCTCCCACCTGTGTATCACTAATGTCCCTGTCCAACATGGTGTGTGAGCCCTGGGCAAAGCATCTCCTTATCTATCCTGGGGCATAAGGAATCCCTGCTCCTGCTGGGACTCAGCGTACCTGTAGCCTGGAGGGCCCAGGGGGATTCAACAAGTCTGCCTGGCAGACTCCAAAGGTTGCCAAAGCAGAAGGACAAGGCTGCAGGTTGCCTCCTTCTAACTGATCCTCAAACAGGGCATCCTCCATTTGAAGCCACAGGGATAGAGGCCTCTGCCATGCTGAGCTAAGGCAGAGAGGACCTACCTGGCTCCGTGCTGCAGAGAACTTACCAATGAAGGGAACGGTGCATGCTGCATGGGGCCGGGAGTCAGGACTCCTGAGCTCTAGGCCCAATTCTGCCGTGTGAGCTGGGCAATGCTTGGTGCCTCAGTTACCCTGTCAGTGAAAAGGTGGGGTCTTCCCAGCATCTACAGCGGGTGGGGAGTGAGAATGAATTAATATCTGCCATGCATTGGTGAGTGCAGCTTGCCTAGAAGATTTAAACACTGGAATGGAGATGTAGGTTCAATTACTGGCATAGCCAGAGGGTCCTTGGCAGACTCATTCAGGCCCCCAGCCCCCCAATCTGTGCTGGGGATGCTGCTATCACACAGAGCTTGTCTAGCCAGAGGGTGAGTTCCCTAGGTCAGAGAATCTACATACAGCACGTGGCATGACAGGGCCCTGATCCCAGCTCTGACTGCTGCCAGCATAATGCCTTTATTACTATGATGCCCCAGGGCCAGGACAGCAACAGGGCAAGACTGAATTTGGCCCAGCAGTGGGTAGGAGAGGGGAGGAAGAGAAAGAGTATTTTCCCTCTTACCCTTCCCTGCCTCCAGCCCAGTGACCCTCTGCATCACCAGGCTCCAGGGCTACTTCCTGCTTCAGCATGGTGGGAGGGGGGAGCAAATGTCCATGTCTCCATCACACTCCCATTCTCCTTGCACTGGTATGCATGGTGGGGAGGGGAGGAGGGATTGGTGCATGTCATCCTCCAGCCAGGAAAGAGTTAAGGGCACCATTTAATTCATCCGTTAATCACAGTTAAGAGGAGTAATGAGAGTCTCCCCAAAGCCTGGGTGTTTCTCTGCAGATTAAGCAGCAATTTGCATAGCCCCTTTATTCATGTTCACCTTCTCCTGCAGTGGCGCCTCGTCCTTTCACACACAGCCAAGCGCAGCCTGCGGGCACATTTGACAAATGGCTGTGCCACGCGTGGGGTTCTTGGGGGGGGGGGCCCGGGGGGTGGAGGCAGCGCGCCGCGGGGATAGGGCAGTTGGGCGACATTAATGGATCGCCAAGGTGGGAAATAGCCCAGAACTTTTTATTAGACACGGTGATGAAGTTTAAATACGCCAACAATATTTATTTCCATGGGGAATGGGAAGAGACAGGGCTGAAGGGGGCAGAGAGGCTGCGCTGGGCACAGGGACCCTGGCTGGGAGTGAAGGGACAGCAGCCGAAAGATGTCTGCCATGCTGAGCTAGAACACTAGGGTGTCTGGGCCATCCCTGCCATGTTGAGCTGGCATGTCTCTGCCGGGCTGAGCTAGGGGAGAGGGGATGGGGTATCTCTGCTATGGTGGGGGAGGACACCAGGGAGGCAGGGGCACCTCATTCATGCTAAGCTGGGGGACAAGGGTTAGGGCATCTCTGCCATGGCATTTGGGCACACGGACATCCCTGCTGTGCTGAGCTAGGGAAGAGGGGATGGAATATCTCTGACAAGCTAATCTAGGATGTTGGGGGAGAGTTTTACTCTTGTGCTGGGCTAGGGCACCTGGGGAGGGATGGACAGTTATCTGCTACACTGAGCTAAGTAGGGTACTGGGGACTCTCTGGCATGCTGGAATAGGGCACCTCTGTTGTGCTGAGGTAGGGAATTGGGGAAGATGAGAATGCTTCTGCCTTGCTGGGCCAGGGCACTGGGGTTGGGGATACTTCCCTGCAGCTGCAGGAGATGGGCACATCTCTGCCATGCTGAACCAAAGAAGGTTTCTGCCAAGCTAAGCTGGGGCACTGTGATGCATAGGAGTTTCTCTGCCATGCAAGTCAAGGCACAAAGCATTTTTTTGTTGTTCTGCTAGGGGAAGAGACCTCACCTGGGGAAGGGCCATGTGGAACCCCACCAGTCAGCCCTAGCTGAGACAGGCAGGGACCCTGCGACCCCCACCCACTCTTCACTAGGGGACTGTCTGCCATACAAAGCGGATCTCTAGGGCTGCAGGGCATGGGGCCTCTTGGGAGACTGTTCGGCAGAGCATGCCTGCTGCATGGCAGCCCCAGCAGAGATGTATGTGAAGGCCAAGGCAGAAAGCAGGGGATGGTGCCCACAGGATCCCACCTGATTCAGGGGACAGACCCGTGAGATTGGTAGGAAAGGGGCTGGGCTTGTTCCACCCCAAGAAGCCGGTTTAGCTGGGGCTGCTGCCAGCTATACAAGGGGCCCAGGCCCTGTTGAGTCCATTTTGAGGTGAGGGAGGAAGGGGGCTGCAGCCTCAGGAGGGCTTGGAGATTCACAGGGGAACAAGTGACGTGTGAAGGAACCACTGTGGGCCCAGGCCAGCTCTAGCACTGGAACAACTGGTGCAGTGACAGCAGCAGAGCAGAGACTGGTCTGATTCCAAACCTGGGAGCAAGGTGGAGAAAGGACCTGACTGGGGAGGGGAGAGAATTAGGATAAGGTGCATGTGTGTGGCAGGGTAACTGCCAGGGGTAGGCTGCAGGAAATAGGTTTGTAGAGAGGACTTGTTGCTATTTATACAAGTGTTCAGGGGAACAGACAGCCCTATCTGTGGTGCAACTTCATCAACCCCAGGCTACAAGGTCCAAATCCAGACCAAGGCAGTAGTGCCCCAGTCTTTGCTTCTAGAGTCCAGGTCCAAGTAAGACAGTTGTCTGCATCACCACGACTGCTTGCCTGCTGGCAGAGGCTGACTTCACCTCAGAAGGGTTTCCTCCACGGCAATGGCTCAGGTAGTCTGAGGAAGGCTGGCTCCTGCTGTGAATATATGGATGTCTCCAGGGCATTCCAACCACCACTGCCCTTCCCCACCCCTCCAGTTTTAGATTTATACTGCAATGTGAGCTCCAAAAGTTAAGTCACTCTTTTCAGTGCCTACAGGGAAGAGAGGACATGCACTGGCAGCTGGGGACACGTACATAGAACAGGCTAGTCTCAAGATCTGTGATGGCTCCCAGAAGCCAATGCTTGTACCACGCCAAGAACAACACAGCCCTGCAATGAACATACAGCACTATACAAAATAAATGTGTGTGAAGAACAGAGGAGTCTTCCTGGGGCCCTGAGGGGCTCACATCAGCCAGTGGGGTTAAGCTTCACTGGCATGAGCAGAGCACAGGTGCAGCAGCAGGCACATCAGCTCCTGAAATCAGTGAGCTACACCTGTGCCACTGGACCTCTTGGAGCTAGTAAGGGGCCCTCAGAACAAGGGCCGACAGAGGAAGGCCCCAGGGACAGTGCCTGCCCTCACACAACAGCATTACAGGTCAACATTTGAAGTCGAGGCAGCTCAGTGCCTGACCCCACCAGCCAGGTGACAACCTGCACCCTGCCCAGCTGTAGGAAGGAGGCTGGCCATGTGACTGGGCCCAGGAAGAACCAGGGCTCTGCAATGGAAAACTGTGAAGCCTGGGTCACTGTGACTGTAGCATGACAGCTCAACAAGGGCCTCCTCCCCTGACTTCAGTGGGAAGCCTACCCCTTGGCTGCCACAGGCTTGGGAGCAGGCCCCTGGCATCACAGCATTAGCTAGGTGAAGTTCACAGGGATTCCAGGCCCCTGCACTGTGGGGAGAAGGGCAAAGATCTCTTTTCTGCTCAGGGCAGCCTATCCCCAGCTGCAATCCCAGCACCAGGGGGCACAGCCCCTCACTGTTCTTCACAGGCCAGGCTAAGACCCAAGGCTCAGGGACTTCTCAGCTACCTGAGACTGCAGCAATAGGATTTGTGCATTGCTCCGATCCTGGGGGAGTCCCAGGGCCATAGCTGACAGCTCCCTCAGTCTCATAGCCTCAGACCCCTCCTCTGTTTCCAGCCACACCTCTGCCTCACCTCTCCCCTGCCTCACCACTGGAATCTGAGCCTGGACACAAGCAAGCCAACATTTTCCTTCATTGCTTCCCCGACCCACTTCTTTTTTACCCCACCCCTTGCCTGGCCTACCCTGGAAAGCAATCACAGGAGGGACAGCCGCTGTCCAGAACTCTCTGCTGGTCAGTTGTATCCCTTCTTGACCCCTTGGCTGTTCAGACCAGGAGTCCTTAGGGACAGGGGCAGCTCTTCCTCTCTGCTTATACAGTGCCAAGCACATGGTGGGTCTTTCCCCAATCACCAAGAGGGCAGGGCAGGCCCTCCCCACCTCTGGGAGAACCCTGCATTAGCTGAAGGGGAGGTTGGGGGGGGAGGTGGTTCTTTTGAAGCCTTGGGTAGCATCCACTACCCAAGTGAGAGGTGGGATCAATGACGAGCTGGAACCAATGGGCTGTTGAGAGATAACAGAAGGCGGGACAGCAGACATGACAGGAACCAATGACTTATGGCAAGGGGTGCGGTGACATCATGGGGGAGAAAGCAGACTGGGGCTGGGAGAGCAGGTGCTGGCTAGATGTGGCCCCATGGGGACGCCCTCAGCCAGCTGAAGTGCAGCCAGCGGCTGCAGGGCAGGGCCTTCCCGGCTTAGCGCACAGTAGAAAGGGGAGAAGGATGAGACTGGACTCCCTCTCCTGAGAACAGTGCAACGAGTGCGGGAGGCACCAACGCTCCTTTCCCTCTCCCCGTCCCCCCAAAGGGGGCGAGGCTGAGGGGCTGGAGGGGTGACGCCGCTTGACATTAATTGATCGGAGCGGTTCCCAGTGCCTTATCTCTCTCCCCCTTCTCTTGTGGATAGCGTGTGTCCGCGGGGTCGGTGATTAATAGGGGCCATCACTCACTGTCCGGGACGGCTGAAAGGCAGCAGGGAGGGGGCGGCCTTTACTTTTCATTTTGATGGAAAGTCATTACGGGAGTCAACGCCAGCGACAAAGAGCCATGAATCAACTGCTCTGCTATGAAATTAAAATCAAATCTCCTCCCCCCCCCGCCCACCCCAAAAGCCTCCCTCAGAGCATGGCGAGGGTGGGGGCACTGCAGGGCCCGCAGCCAGGCACAGACATGGCTCTGTGTCACCAGTGGGTGCTCTGCCAACAGGGAGCTGGCAGGGTGGTGATGGGGGGAGGAGAATTTAGGAGCACTGGCCAGGCTACAAAGAGTACCACTCTGTTGGCTGATTTCATCCCCACCCCAGGCTAAAGGCCAGGTGGGTGCAGGAGGCCAGTGCTGGGAGCTGACCTGGTCAGTGGCAGGCAGGTAAGGGGTTGAAGAAGGGTGGAGAAGAGAGGGATCTGTTACACCACAGTCCCCTGGTGTCAGGCCTGTATCACGTTCTGACCCCTGCCTGAAGCCCTGTGCACTGAGCCAATTGCTACTGTGCAGGATGTGTTCCTAAGGGTCGGGGGAGCAATGTGCAGGACTCAGACAAGGAGGTGGACCTCCTTGCTCAGGTAGGGGCAGGACCAGAATCCAGTGATGCATATGGAGGGTAAGTCTATCCCAGCAGAGTGAGGGACCCCAAAGCCTGGTCAGACAAAGTAGTGTGCACCTCAAAATCAGGAGCCGGGACAGGGGCTGGAGCAGGCTCCCCTGCTTTATTAAAGCAACCCCTTCCCACCTGCACGGAGCCATAGGAAGGCCACAAGCTGTAAAGCCCAGTGCCTAGAAACACCTCCTCATTAAAACGTGAGCAACAAACTGGCAAGTCCCAGGTGGTGGAGCACTGGGAAAGTCTTATCTGTTCCAACTCCATGGGGTGACCCCTGTTCCAGCCCCAGGGTAGTAACGCTGGGTGGCAGAGGGGGCATCACAGGGACATGCCCATCAGATTCACAGGTCGCCCGCTGTACCGTTTGGAAATGTCTGCTTCGATCTGAAAGAAAAGAGTTACAGGGTTAAAGCCTGAAGGAGTTACTAAGAGAGAAGCAACATCCAGGGCATAGTCAGAGTGGGCATCAGGATCCCACACATGGCACAGGTGTTTAGGGAGAGTGGCGCTTAGGTTTCAGGGGCTTGACTTAGGCCCTGTGCTCTGAGAGACAGAGAGAACAGGTCCCATGCATCTGACAGCTGATGCCGAGGCTGCCTAATACTGGGACATTGCATCCCATGTGGGTGAGAGCTTATGCAGTACTTCTAAATTGCAACCTGCTGCCAAGAAATAAGTCCTACCCACTGGTTCCCAATCTCCACACCCAAAAGAGCTATGTAGTGGGTGGTAAGTGCCCAGGGATGCTCTCTGGAGCTCTGCTGTGGGACAGCTGTTGGGTGCAGCTAGACTCACTGTCAGCAACAAGTGCAACACACAGTGAGGTGCAGGTCTTGTGTCTCAGAACTGGTCTCAAGTCCCACTCCCCCGGGTCCTGTGAAGGGAGGCTACTGGGTGGGTGAGAGCTGGCTCAGAGTCCCAAGTCACAGGAAGAGCACGTGCCCTGCATAGAAGGCCCTTCCCACTTCTTACTAGTTTCTGCAGCTCCTTGGTTTTCTGTACAAGCAGGTCGAGCCTGGGCTCCAAGGCACCCTGCTCTGCCAGCGCCGCCTCCCTCTTCTGTACCATGAGTTCCTTCTTCAGCACTAGCAAGTCTGCCTGCTTCAGCTTCTGCCGCAGGAGGTCGCTCACGCGGTCCACGTACCTGCCCAGGCAGACCCAAATCCCATGAATAGAGATCACTCTGTTAACTCCACCCAAGAGCACCAGTCTTATTCCCATCCCTTACCATCTCAGTCCAGACACCCCTGCTCACACCAGTGTGCTGCCTCTGGGAAGGCAGCCCAACCTGACCAGTGGGGGAGGGGGTAGTGCAGTTCACTACTCATTATGAGGTTCACAGTTCAAATCTGGATGTCCCGTTCAGGGATAGCCAGGGAGGCTCCATTATGGGAAGGTTTCAAGGGCAGGTTAGACAAATACTTGGCAGGGATAGTCCTGCCTTTGGCAGACAGTAGGACTAGACCATCTCCTGAGGGCCCTTCCAGCCCTGTTTGCTACACTCCAATACTTTCCATCACCCAGGGGCCAGTGTGCCCCACCCCCCCAGCATGGGGATCTCTGCTACCCTCAAAGGAATGCCCAGAAGTCTCCCAGCAGGGGGCCTGGCCCACAGACCTTGGGGAGGCGAGGATCATGAATAGGTGCTGCATCCGTAGGTTGGTCAGCTGCCCAATCAGGTCCTGGATGACTGACAGACTGTCTGCCACCTTCTCCGTAGTCTGGCCCTGCAGGATAGGTGGAGCCAACTGGAACTGGCTCACAGATAGAACATCAGCCTCTTCACTCATCTCCACAATGCGTTGGGATAGAAAGGTCTCCAGCTGGGGAGGGAAGGAGAGACAGTGAGTGGGGAGCAAGCCGTAACAAGGGAATTCTACATCCTCCTGAGGCCACCAAATTCTGCAGGCAAAGGAGGGATTTAAAGAGCCAAGAATGCTCCTTCCCAAGTTTCTGCAGCCCTTGGTAGAAGGTTCTGTGTTTTCAGAACTAAAAAGTCAGTGGACACAGGCTCTGCAGCACCCCAGCACAAGCCTGTTCCCTACTCATAGGGTGCAGCCTAGAAACAGACTTTATGTTATCGGGCTAGAAGCCTGGTAAAGGAAACCTCATGAACATCATGGACCTAAAGAAGAGAAGACTGAGGCAGAGTTTGATAACAGTCTTCAAATACCTGAAGAGCAGTTACTGAGAGGATGGAGATGGGTTTTTTCTGAGGCCAGAGGGCACTGGTTTTCAACCAGGGTGCTGTGGAACCCTGGGGTGCCTTAAGACCATTTCAAAAGGGCTGTGGAGTGCCACACAATGTTGGCACTTTTTGGTGTGCAAACATGATTTACATGGTAAACCCAGAGATTTCAAATAAGAATCCATAATGGCAAACACATTCTTCCCAGCTGTGAGCTTTCTGAATTATTTGCAATAAAAGAATTGTTCTATTATTTTTCTGTAGTCAAAAAAAAAGTGAAAACAAAGAGCTGGCATTTTCCAAAGGCTGCTCTGAGTATATCCAAGAGTGCCTTGAGTCTAAAAGGTTTGAGAATCATTGCCATAGGGGACAGGGCTAGGAGCAATGGCCTCAAGCTTTAGCAGAGGAACTTTAAGTTGGACTTCAGGAGGAACTGTTTGACTACGAGGGTGGTCAAACACTGGAACAGGCTACTGTTGGAGAAGCTGGATGGAGAAGTTGTGGAATCTCCATCCCTGGAAATTTTCAGAAGCAGGCTAGACAGATAGTTGTCTGGGATGGTTTAGTCAGGACTGATCAGGGCTGATCCTGCCTTGAGCAGGGGGCTGGACAAGATGACAGTGTGAAATGACTGTGCTGGGCAGTTGTGGGGCAAGTCATCCCCACCTTGTGTTCAGGTGGAATGGAAGCTGGATAAGGAGAGGCCTGGGGCCCAAGCCCATCCCTGGGAGATGTGCACACTGGCAGCCCACCTGCATCTGTAAGAGACCATTCAGCTGCACTGGTATGGAACAGCTGAGACTCCTGAAAAAGCATCACAGCCCAGGCTACCTAGGTGTCAGCTCTGGGTGGGGGAGCATCTGGGCCAATGGGTTTAGATTGGTAGGAGAATGATTTATCTCCAGCTCTCTTATTAAAACCTTTCAGAGCTCCAGACACTCAACCAAGTGCCCTTGAAAGAGTGGAAGAAAAGGTGGAAGACATGGGGGCTAATGGTCAGAACAGGGGGACAGGTCTGGAAGCCAGGACTCCTGATTTCCCTCATGGAAGTACTGATCTTTAGGGTCCTCTCAGGCAAGGACTAGGGGAAGGCAAAAGATTAGCCCAGGGCAGGTACCTCCATGAGCTCATCGATAAACTGGCTCCGGGTCTCAGGGTTCTCCAGGAGGGTCAGAGCATCAGGGCCTCGGGCAACTCCCTCTGACACTGAACGGGAAAAGCACATGGGGAAAGAGGGGGTGAGTGACAGAGCAGTGGAGACTCTGCTGGACTGTATGAGGGCTGGCAGGGCACTCCATGGAACTGCATGCCCAGGATTTAGAGCCGCTTACCCAGAGCTTTGCAGTTGGTAAGCAAAGTGCCTGATACGCCCAGTGTTAAGCCTATCTGCCCCACGGGGAAGCCCCATGGGAAGTGCTCTCCATGTGAACACTCTCCCCCCTTAGATGACCCTAAGCATTCCAAGCCCAGGTTGATCGCTGTCTTAGCTACAAAGTTACAGCCCAGGGCACCCTCTAGTGGTCACACTCTCTCCATTCCCTGCTGTTTGGATCCACGTGTTCCAGAGATAAATTCAGCCCAAGTGCCTGAGTGGCCATCTTTCCATCCGTTGGGATCCCTTCCCTCCTAAATTTTGCACCAGCCAGAATCCTGATGGTCCAGTTCATTTGAGACCCTTGGTTCATATAGGCCAGCGGTTTTGGGAAAAACTCTCCTGCCAACCATGCTCCTCTGCCATTTCAGCTGCCAGGGGGAGCATCCACAGGGCCATGAGCAGCTCAGATTAGAGCTTGGGAGGAAGAAAGTCAGGCCTGCCATATCCTGCTGCTGTAAAGACCTTACCCTGGGTCCCAGTCTCCAGCACTGAGATCTGCACCGTCTCGCTGTCCCCACTGCCCCAGTCGATCCCATCGCCGACAGCTCCCTGCAGCAAGATAAAACCAGCCTCCTGTGAGAATAGGTGTGGAGCACCAGGAAGCGGATGGCCTGCCCCAAAGGATCCAGGGAAGCAGCACTCAGTGCTGGCTTGGCCTTGACAGAGGAGTTGCCAAGATGCCAACCAGAATGCCCACCTCCCACGGGGTGCGCTTCCTCAGTGGATCCACTGGCCCATCCAACACAGGGTTACCTTTAACTTATAGAGGGGAAACTGAGGCCCAGAGCAGGCAGTGACTTGCCCAAAGTGCCCCAGAAAGGCACTAGCAGAGCTTGGAACACGACAAGTCTACTCAGTCCCAATCCAGATCTCTAACCATGAGGTTTCCTGGCCTCCCCCAAGTGGCCCAGACATGACGAAGCAGGGCTACAGCCCATGCTGCTAGTTAACAGCCTAGCAGGGTTCCTGGGCAAGGGGAAGGCACACCCGGCCTCCACTCACCTGGGGGGCAGGCTCCAACGAGATGCCCCAGTCAATCTCTTCAACCTGGGCTCCATCTTCAGTGGAGATGCCATAATCAGCTGCATCCAGAACTGGCACCGACTCCACTGCAAAGTCTCCCCAGTCAATCTGCAAGAAGACCAAGACACCCCCTGAAGCTGTGAGCTGTCCCTGATACCAGGTACCTGGACAGCACTGCCTCCACCCCCTTTGATCTATTGATAAGACAGCTCCAGAATGAGCTGCTCTCTCTGTCCCATGACTCTAGCATGGGGGAACTTTCCTCTATCTGTTCTGGGCTTCAACTACTTCCTGTTGTCTCTGGAAGTGATTTGGGAATTCCAGAGAAGGATGTTCACTGACATCTTGGGGAACACAGAAAGGAAGAGGAATTCACATGCACACACACCTGAAGGATCTCTCAATGCTCATTCAAATCAAGGGATTCCTTCCTCCACCACAGACATGCAGCCACCTTAGGCCACAGACAGCACTCCACAGCATGGAGGGGAAAGCACATCCTGGTCCAGGACTCAGGCCAAAGCCTCTCTGAGGCCCATACTGGGCAGAGACGACTTGCTATTCTCCCGTCTCTGATACCCTCTCTACCTGGGCAAGAGCCAGGGCTGAGTCAGCCTTGATGGGAATTGAACCCAGGAGTCTCAGTGTTTCCAAGCTGATGATCCTTGGACCATCCCTTCCAGTCAGTGGGAACAATTAGAGTTTGGAACCTCAGCAGTCAGTGGGTGGAGTCTGAGGGGCTTCACTGTCTCTGCCTGTGGGTATGACATGCCCCCTTGCACTCTGCTCCTCTAACTAAAAGGGCTCATGTGGCACTGAGGCATGGGTACCCTCTGCTCAGCTACCTCCCTTAGCCCTGAGCGAATGATATTTGAGTCCACTCTGGGAACGTACCGCCTCCTCATCCTGCTGCTCCGACACCTCCTCCATGTGTGGGCGCTCCACAGTGGTGGGCTTGACCCCCTTCCTCCACTCATAGATGGTTGTGTCCCCACACTCCTGCACGTGTCTCAGCATGGGCACCACCTGCTCTGTGGAGCTGGAATGCACAAGACAGCATCAACACCAGGGTACAGAGGTTCGCACAACCTGCACCCCAATCTGTATCTCCCCACACACACACATACAGTTTGTTCTGGCTTATGCATCAGTGGCAACACAAGCGACACGCAAGTGCTGCCAGTGTGGGGGCACAACTCCACACTGCCACCACAGTGGGGGAACACAACTCTGTGTTGCCACTGCCACCCCCACTACTGCTGGGCTGCAGTCCTTCGCCCTGTCATTGGTGCAGAAACTGCGTCACCACCCCAACTCCCACCACTGTTGGGCCCTGGTTCCAGCCAGGCTGCAGCTCCATGCCCTGCTATCAGCACAGAAATCTGGAGGGGGGAGGGGGGCATGTGCCCCTCTATGCCCTGCCAATGAATGGCAAGTTCTTCAACTCTGCCCATACTGGGGAACTCCCCTGACACCAGAAAGACCCCAGACTGACCTGTAGACGCAGACAGAACTAATGAAACAGCCTTGCCCCAATCAGTGGTAAGTGAAGGTGGCTGCCGCAGAGGAAAGAAACACAGTTTCCTGGGACAAGCTTTGAAGTGATCTTTCTTGCTGCAACTTTACTTGAATTTAGACCGGCTAACTGCTCTCTCCCCCCTACTGGGGAAAACTCAGAGAGTATCTCTTAGGCTGAGGGTTTAGCAAACCAAGAAGCTTGTCTCTGCTGCAAAGGAGATGGTCCCAGCCTGGAATGGGGATACATAAAGATGCTCCCAAGCAGTGAGGAAACCTGCAAGGCTGCCAGAACAAAGCACTCCAGTGGCATGTTCCCAGGTAACCAAGCAACTAATGAAGGGTGAAACCAGAGCTTGGGGGCAGCAGGGACTAAAGTTTCAGAATTTATTGGCAAGGCTACAGCACTTACTACCCCTTCAAGTGCCTTGCCATGGGACTTCCTGTCACAAGCTCCAGGGGACTTGGCTCCTTTAATGCCCCTCCTGCCTCAGATGGAAGCGCAGGAAAAAGGGAAAAGGGATCAGTCTTCAGTTTCCCTCCATGCACATGGCTGGTTACCTCTCGCACGCAAACTGCACACAGGCCTGGTACAGCTCGATGGCTTCTGAGAGCACCTTGGCCCCAGCCCCAATCTCTGCCAGTTGTGATGGCAGGTCCTTCACCAAGGCCAGGAGCTCCCGGCGCACATTATTCCCCTGCAGAGCAAGAATGAGTATTAGAACAGATAGCAGGTGACACACAGCAGCGTCTCACTAGCCAAGCACAGCCCTCAATGGGAAGCAGCCAACACAGCCAGGTGGATGGGACAGACTCTTGTTCCCCTAGATCAGCTTCACAGCAGAGATCATGGGCTAGGAGAAGGACTCCTGTGAAAACACAGTGTGGTATAAGGGCAGAAGACTGCTGGACCCAGAGGGAATGCTGAAGTGGGACAGCCAGGGACAACCCCAGGTATATTAGAACTTGCAGGACCACGCAAGGACCACCACCTCAAAGCATCACACAATGGCACTGAGGCTGATGAAATGGATTAAACAGATCTGGAGGGATCAATCAGTGGCAACGTGTGCAGACCCACAGGCACAAATATGGCACCAGCTGGGGGCAAGCAGCCAATCCAGGGCTGGGAGACCCAACTTTCCAACATGGGTGTCTCTTACTGAGGTGCCCACATCACTGCCCCTCTCAGACTGGAAGAGGGGCAAAGGCAAGCCTGGGCCATGTTAAACAGAGAGGCTAGAGAGAGCAGCCACTGGCAGATGAGACCTTTTCATCAGCAGATCAGGGATGTAGTTCAGGGCACTAGTTATATTCCCCTAGGACTGAGTGTGCAATGCTGGGTGGTGTTCAGTGCCAGGGGGTGTTGCTTTCCAGGGAGGGCCTGGGGGAAGGGGAAGGGTCTCTCTTAGGAGAAGTGGAGGAGACTGGGGTTCTTTGGGAAAGGAGAGACCCAATGGAGTGCTCAGCCCCTGGGGCTGTTATGACTCCTGTCCAGGAGGATGCTAGGAGACACATCAGAGGGATGGGCAGCTCACTCAGCTCCCAGAAGGGTGTGGGGCAGATCTAGCCACAGCCTGGCCATGCCCCAGGCACAGGAAGGTGCTGAGGGACTCACAGTAATGCCGTACTGTTTGCAGGAGGTGTAGAAGCGTTCCCTCATCTCAGCAGCCCCCAGCTGGCACTCTTCCTCCTTGCGGCTATACTCCTGTTGCAGCTGCTGGCACTTGCTGATCTGCTTCTTCAGGGACGGGATCTCATAGCTGACGTTGCGCACAAGGAGGCTAGCGAGCTCTGCTGCACAGGGGCAGAAGTCACAAGAGGAGAAATCTGAGGCACTGACCAGGCCCATCCTCAAGGTCACATCAGTCAACAGGCCCACGATCAAAGAGGCCGACCTGCAGCCCTGCAAGCCAAGCCCAGGTCTACTCACTGTGATCTCTGTGTCCTCTCTACTGGGTCTGACCCTATTCCCCCATGTCTGTTAAGTCAAATTCATGCCAGTGCTGGATCAGTGAACAGGGAGCCTGAAGCTTCTATACTAGTAGCAGGCAGAGAGCTTACATCACTGTTGCCAGGCTCTTCCTCATGCTGCCTTGCCCACACCCCTTAGCTCCATACACAATAATAGTGAAGACAGCTGTTTTATTTACCCTTGGCAGCACCAGATGAGGGGTACATGTACATACAAGACACTAAGGGAGCTGAAGAGGAGAGATATGCTCTGCTAATAATTTGGGAACAGGCACATGCCATGTAAGGTGCTACCAGCTGGGAACTCAGCCAGCCTCATACCAGCAACAGCAGCTTGACCCAAGAGCTCTCCAGTCCAACAGCAGGGAGGCCCTTGGGGTAGGCAGGTTCCTGCACATTTCCAAGATGCCCGAGTGTCCCCATGCTACAGGGCCTTACCTAGGTAGGCATTTTCCTTCTCATACAGGGACACAACCTCCTGCCAGTCCTGGAAGGGAGAACAAGGGGTTGAGAACATACAAGATGCAGCCAGAAGAGCAAGAAACCTTATGCTGTGCAGTTTGAGAACCAAGGAATGAGCATAGGCTTAGCACACTGGTGCACCTGGGGACTGGAAGCTCAAGGATGCAGAAAGGTGCCCAGAGCTACAAGGTTAAGAGCACTGCCAGCTCTCTGCCATGCCCACATCTCTGCAGTGCGGTCCACAGTCACTCTGATGAAGCAGTGGTCTGTGTAACATGGACCCCGGGAGTGGAGAATAGCTCATTTGCACAGGTGCTGCTGGAAAGCAACAGCTTCTATTCACTCTTGGTTCAAGCTGTGTTTGAACCAGCAGCCTAGAGGTGAAAGGCTTCCTGGCCCCCACCCCCATCTGCTTTGAAAGGGAAACAGGGCATTAAATTCCAGGACCAGTCTGAGCATCCAGGGCTTTCTGGTCTCTGCCTCTGGTGTTGCCTTTGTTGTCTCTTACCTTCATGCGCTGGGAAGAGTAGCGGCCAAAGATATTTTTAGTGGAGGCTTCTGTCCCTTTAAGAATGTCCACAATCCTCAGGCAGTGGAAGTAGTGAATATCTGCAATTGGAGAGAGTGCCAATGTCACTACCAGGGCTGCGGGTGGTGCATTATCAGCTGCTCAGGACCAAGGCAGGGGCCACCCTGGGCCTCTTGTGCCACTGGACATGTGTTGGTGGGTTTCTTTGACCCCTTTAATAAGGAAGGCTTTTAATAACTAATGATCTTAGGGTTAGACAACTCTAGTGCAGGGGTGTCAAACTCAACTGAACTCCTGCCCAGCCATATCTGGACTGCATGGAGCCTCGTGGGCCATATTTAGACCTGACCACAGCAAAGGGATAAGCAGTGGCAGCATGTTGGAAGGGAGGTTAATACAGTGATTGTTCACCCACCAGCTGCTGACACAGGTTCCTGTGGGGCTCTGTACCTGACAGTTTAGTGGTAGGTCCACCCCAGCTTGACCCCATTCCTCCAGGAGCCTTGCAGGCCATATTTTTGATAGACCTGCTCTAGTGATTTAAATCTACTGCAAAAGCTTAATGGATGGAAAACATTGTTAGGTCTGGCAGGGAACACACAAGCACCCTGCTTTTTGGATGGCAAATTCACCAGCAACGCTCATGCTACAGCAATCATGGTAGCCAACTGCCTAGTGGAGCCATGACTAAGTGATGCCCAGAGGCTGAGGTGAGCTCCAGGCACCTAATATAGGCAAAGAAGCCCTATATTTATACAGTCAGGCACCCACGGCACTCTCCCCTTTTCCTTCCAAGAGTCCCACTCACAGGATCCCGAGAGAAGCTGCTTTATCTCCTCGCTCTCGGGCATGTCTTGGATGGCCGTGTTGATCTTCTCGCGGATGTGCAGCATGTGCGTCTGCCATTTTAGATTGCAGTGTCTCCTGTCTACCAGCCAGTCTGCAGCAGGAGGAAGTCAGAGGAAGGCCACCACTGAGACCTGGGGTGGGGCTAGATGTTTTTCCAGTCTTGGATTGGGAGACTGCCAGCGGGACAGGGATTCCTTCATCTAACCTCACACTAGACAGCTACATACCAGAAGGGCAGCAAGCAGATGCTATTCCAACCAGCTAAGATCTGTCTGGTGCTCTCACTGCAATTGAATGACTATCAGATGGCTGATTCTGAGTACCTCCCTTGTTGGCCATCTCACAAGAAGGAGATGGGGACTGGGCAGGCCAAGGAGCAGGAATTGTCTCCCCCTAGCAAGGAGAAATCATGTTTGTGGAGGAGAGACTCCCTCTGCTGCTGCCCATCCTGGGCCCTTCCTTGGAGTGTCAAACTAGCCCTATACACAAACCCCAACAACACTGATCTACACCAAGGCAGCACCACTGAGGGCAACTCAGCCCCATTTCTGTCTGGATTAACCATGACAGAGGAAATGAGGACACACAGTCCCAGTATGCAAAGAGCATAAACTTCAAGGTGGAAGGACCCTCATGCATGTGTTAATGGCATGGGCTCTGGGTCTGAGTGTAGAGAGAGATGGCTAGCCATGCTGATCTGAAGTCAGGCAGAAGGCAGCTCATGGTAGCATCTCAGAAACTAGGAAACACTCAGAGTGCAAGTGAATGTGCCAGAATTCCTCCCTCCCACCCTCTCCAGTGTGAAAGAGAGATCAATACCTAGGAGCTTGCTAGTCTGGATGTCAATTGGCAGATTCTGATAGTCCTGTGGAAGAGACACGCATCGTAAGAAACATGTTGAGTCTGTTGCAGGTATAAAGCCCTGATAAATAAAACCAGTTAACCCATCACCCTCTCCAGCCTGCCCCACACAGACATTCTACCAACTCCCAGCAGTTCCTGTTCCAAGCTCAAGTGTCTGATTTCGGCACTTTCCCTGCTACCTCAGCTCCTACTGAATGAGGCAGTCCCCACAAGGGGGTTCCAGTTCCTAATGGAGGGCAAAGGTCTATTCTGTTGTGTGCTGATCTGATGACAAGGCTCCGATTTCCTGGACAATTTGAGGATGATTGGGGACAAAAAAACCCACCACATAAAGAAACTGAAGCCCAAAGCAGAGGATTGGCTTGCAAAGAAAGACAGCAAATAAGTGGCAACAGCTAGGAACAGAACCTCACTCTCTCTTCTCTAGACTTTAATGATTAGATCCAGCTATCTCTATCCTGAATATGGGGTGGGGACTGGCTGGCAGCAGAGGCAGCAACAGAGAATGGGAAAGTTGATACAGAATCAAATTAATTCCTGCATTTCCTTTTGTCAAATGCAGATTGATTTAAGCACTGTGTACCCAGTGGTCTGTAGGTTATCATGGAAGAAGGGTGAGCATAATCTGTCTATATTTTGACTGCACTAATTAACCAAGTTTGGATTCATATTTGTCTGGATGTAAAAAGTCAGCAGCAGGAAAACCAAAGAGATTTCCACCTGTCCTACAAAGACGGTGACCAAGAATGAGGTGCACAGGAAACTGACCTGAACAAGGAAACCCACTGCTACAGAAGCTCAGAAAGTTCTAAACAAAAAAAAGCTCTGGAGACAACAAGTGAAACCCACAGCCTAGGTTCAGCTATCACAAATGCAGCACCAGCCTTAACCTATTAACAGAATTCAGCATTTAAGTTTCACTTCTTCAAAAGGGCAACACAGAAAGAGAACAGGCACTTATTATTTACTGTCTCATGCTACGAGAACTAAGGGTCATAAAATAAAACTAGTAGGTAAAGAGTTTAAAACTAACAAAAGAAAGTTATTCTTCATTCAGCATGTAATTCCAGTGTGGAACTCATTGCTACCAGATGCCGTGGTGACTGATAATTTAGCCAGATTCAAAAAGGGATCGAACAAATTATTGGAGGACAGGTGCATCAGTAGCTATTGAGCACAAGAGTTAGGGGCACAGCCTCTGAATCACAGCATGTTAGACCCTAAATGCTGGAGACTGCAAGTGAGAGCGCAACAGTGGGAAAAACTCTGATCATACTCTGCTCTCTCCCCCTTGCAGTGGCCACTCTCTGCCACTGTACGACACAGGCAGGGGCAGATCCATTCAGGGGGTGCACAGGTGCACTTGCACCTTCGAGTCTGGCAGTGGCTGCAGCATTTCAAGTGCAGCAGTGCTGAGGGAGTCAGTTGATGTCATGGCTCATTCTGACCTACTGGATCACTTCTAAACTCTTAATTCCGGACGTGTTAATAACTTTCTCTCTTTTCTAACGGTCTTGATGTTTCAGCAATCAAGCTAATCGTTCATCTGCAATTCCTCTGTCTGTTAGCTGCTCCTGGTAACAATGCTCCCATTTCACAGCCCCATAGACTGTTTTCAAGTTATCCCAAATGAAGCTATTTTTATTTTCGCCTCAATCTTAAACTAAAGAAGACAGCCTGAGGCCCCTAGCACAGCAGTAAGACTTCAGGGCTTAGGCAGCGTGGGTGCTAAGGCACATGGCTGGCAGCTCAAAAGTCGCAAGTTTGAGGCCGTGACAGAAGTGCTCAAGGTGCAGCCCTGTCAGATTCCAAAGAATTCTGCTAAATACCCTGCCACGAGGACACAGGAAAGCTTCAAGTTTATTTTGAACCTGGGAAAAAATGTGTTATGTGACAGGACCTCTGCACTATCTGCACCCCACTTTTCAAAGTTTCAGCTCTGCCCATGGGGGAATGCGGGCCAATGTCCACTAAGTAATATTATAAGCCACCTTTAACGTAGGAGGTTACTAACGGCACAGCAACCAGGTACTGGGAACAGCTCAGAAAGAAAACACGGGCGGGAGCGAGGGGCGAAGGTGGATAACGACCGCTCCCGTGGGCCCCATGGGCGCTGGACACTGAGCAAGGCGGAGCAGGGCCTGACCCAGCGCGGCAGGACTCCTGCGACCGGCTCCAGAGGCGCTTGGGAAACCAGAGCAGCTCCCTCCCGCTTGCCCCGCGCGGGGAGGGGGGCCAGGGGAGGAGGCGGCCTGAACACGGCCCAGGAGGAGAGGCCCCCCACCCCGGGCAGGCGGGGAAGGCGCCGGGCCCACCTGCATACCCTCCGCAGAGCACCCGCACTTCCGCCTCCCACGCAGTGCTTCCGTTCTACCCCGGAAACACCACCTCACCTCACCCCACCCTTCCTCTGCCGCGCCGGCCAATCGTCGCACAGATCAGCGGCAGAGCGCCGCCAATCAGAACGCATTAACGAACAAGGGTTGCGGGGAAAGAACGAGGCGGGGAAAGGGACACGTCAGTCCCTCACCCAATCGCACGCACTAGAAGGGCAACGTGAGGCGGCTCCGATTGGCTGGGCCGGAGGGAGGGCTCCGACCAATGCGAATGCGGCGTAGGAGGGGGGGAGAGGAGAGGAGCGCGGTGCCAGTTTGTGGCCGACAGGTGGCGATAGAGAGCGGAGTGTCCGGCCCCCATTAATTCTTTACGCATGCGCAATTTGGGCCAGCAGCATGGTCTTCCTGGAATAGGGCAAGGAGGGATCTGGGTTGGGAGCTGCAGTGATGCTGTGCTGCCCCCACCGTGCCTGCTAGGCACTGGCCCTTCTTGCCTGGCACCGCTCTCTGGGTAGGGCCAGGGCACTGAAGCCAAGCACCGGCACTGTCACAGGGCAGACCGAAGGCCCCCACTGCCTGCTGCTCCTCTCCCTTCTTCCCTCCACAGGACAAGGCACCAGCAGCAGCCCCAGCCACCTGCTAACCGCTACTTCCCCATCATACTGCCCCACACCCTGCAGCTCCCTCTGCTGTGGCCTGGACCCCTGCCCGCATTCACTGCCTCTGCTGATTTCCAGGGTCAGGGCCTGGGAAGGCATCTAGTCTAAGTGCATCGTTAGCTGGGAGTGGTGCAAAGTGTGTCCTTGCAACTGGGTTTCTGATGGGAAACGGGGCTTAGAGCGGTGACGCGTCTGGCTGAAAAAATGAGCCTTCTGGAAGCCCAGATACTTCCTTCCGGCTAGGAAAAGGAAGCCAAAAGTGTGGCTTCCACTGTGCCCTGTGGGAGCCTTAATCGGTCACCTCCCGGCCCCACGTCCTCAGCAACCCTCTCTTCTGGGTGCCCTAAAGCGCATCTCCTATGATGCATTGCAGCTAAGACCCCCCCCCCTTGGGTTTCTCATCAAGAGAAGTGTAGTCCAGCTCAAGAGCCAGGCCAACAGAGGAGAATGGGGGCATGGCAT
>NW_005842064.1:272599-279048 GCF_000455745.1 Alligator sinensis | reverse complement strand
TTCCTGAACTGCAGCTCCCATGATATCTGGTGGGGGCATTTCCATTTCAGTTTTCAGTCAAAAATATTCCAATACAATTGGGGGGGGGGGGCCCAAATACAACATTTTCCATGGAATTCCTCCCCTCTTCTCTTATGGATGTCCTCAAGAACCAGGTAGCCAGCCTGCTCCTTGTTTTCATGTACGTTATAAATGTAAATGTTTCATGTACGTTTCATGTACGTTATGACCACTCCTCTAAGAGTGGTCATAACGTACAACCTTGGTGCTGCTCACATAAGAGCTGTTAACTGGCAGGCTGCCATCTGCTTGCTATATGGTTACAGTGCGGGAAATGTGTCGCTCTTGACCTTTTTCCTTCTTTCTGTTCTACACAAGCAAATACACCGGGTTAATGCAGGGAAACATTATTTCCTTGTCTGTGTTTTGTTAAGACTGCCTTTAAATCTACTGGAAATCCTAAACACTCTGGGCTGCTTTCTGACAAAAAAAAGGCCAGGGATTAATCTGCACTAGTCTGTGGCCAGCGTAGAAACAAAATGAAGCCATTTGTTGACAAGTACAGAGCAAGGGTTTGGAAGACACAGGGTGGGTTTTTGTGCATTTTAATGGGCATTAGCCTATTTTAATGTGCATTAAGAGTCACTTATAACTGTGCTCTTTAGCTAATGCACATTAAAATGGTCTAATGTGCATTTTCCTAATACCTCATAATGGAGGGCACTTTTACATGTACGCTGGGGGTGGGAGGGAGTCGCTTTAATTAAAGTGCTGCCACGTCTCCTGTATGAGCATCCTTGTGCTTGAAAATGGCAGCAGGGGTGCTTGAACTAAAGCTTGTTCAGTGAACTTTAGTTCAAGCGCCCCTGCCACCGTTTTTAAGCACAGGGACTGATACACGAGACACAGGAGGCCGCTGGAGCACAGCAATTGCCACGCTCCAGTAGACTTGATTAACTGAGCCTGCTCTGATGTGCTGGAACTCCAGCACATTGGAGCAGCCTCCACACTCATGTATAGACACCTGGAGTACTAGATTTAATGTGCATTAACAAAAGCACGTTAATTTACGTGTAATGTGCCCACAGGGTGTCAGAGATAGACGATTGTTTTCTTTCAAATGGTTCCTACTGGCCAGTGAATCTGAATGTCCATAGGGATGGGAAAAGACAGCTTTATACCTCATATGTGAGGAAGGAACAGGCAGATGGGTGAAGATCAATGAAGGATAGAACCTGGGTTAGTGAAGTTGTATCCTAGGAAGGACTGCCTGGGAACAACATCCAGGCTCTGGGATTGGTATGGGGACAAAGAGCTTTTGTTGCCAGTCCAAATCTACCTTAGTCAATAGTAACCTAAAGTTGTTATCTGTCTGCTGATGTATGCAAAATAAATCGGGTGGGTTTCAGACCAGTTTCTAGTAGACAGATGGGCCTTGCCACACTGGACGCTTACCAAGTGTTTTATGTAGGTCGTAGTACACATTACCAGAAGTTAGAACATGTGCTCAGTAGTTACATGGTAATGCTCACTATGATCTTCTACCCCATATGCTTCATAGGCAACTCTGGCAAGCTGGGTCTCTGCTGCTGGTGGTGGGTGGACAGAGGTATGAGGAGCTGAGCCCAGAAGAGCGTGCCACCTTTGCTGCTGGATCCTGGTGGTGCTCCAGTATTGAAGCTGGTTCGAGACTCTGGTGTGGTCCATGGGCTGAGACCCACAATCAGCTGATTGTGGGTCTCAGCCCTATGGCTGCACTGGGAGCTGGTTTGAGTCAATCAGCAGATAGTGGGTTCCAACCTCAGGACCATAAGTTGTTCATATTATTTCCAAGGAGCAGTCAGACAATAGCAGAACATGTTACTTAATATGATCTGGAGATACTCTTCCTGCGAAAAGTCCCAATTTTACTACATGTTTGCACTTGGCAAGTGTTTTACTGCTTAAATGCAGATGCTCCCATTTTAAGTGCATTAACACATCCTAAATGTAGTGTGGGACAAGGCCCAGAGGTCTTCAGCACAAGCCATGTGTGACACAAAGGGCACATATTATGTTGGCAGGGTCACCAAGGAAGTCACAGAGAAGAATGGGGCCATTCACACCTCTCAGACCTATTGTCAGAGCTGAGTCGGTTCTCAGACTCTCTGCAGACACAGGCTGATACACCCTTTGGTTCACCATTTTCAAGCTTCTCCTTGAAACCACAGAGGTTGAAAAGTGCTTGCTTTTTGAAAAGGAAGTTGAATTCTGATGAAATCCCTTGGCTCCAGGGTAGAAGGCTGTCAGCAAGGGTCTGTTGTGTTTAATACCTTAATCCAGCCCTGGCCACAGCTGTCATTTATAAACTGTATGAGAGTAGGTCCAAGTGCTGGGCAGGTCCCCAACTGAATGGTTGTGATGCGCTGAGATCCGCAGACAGGAAGTAAAACATGTTGCTAATCAGAGTCATTATTTAGTACAGAATTAATATTCATAAGTTTGCAAGAAAATAGGATAATGGAGAAGTACAGAGTCAGTGACTCCAGGGGCAGAAGCAGCTAAGAAACCATTGGAAAGCTTTTTCTTTTTCCAGGCCAGCGGTCTTAATATGGGAAGAATATATGACAGCAAGGCCCCCGAAGCCTCCAAGCTGAAACGACAACTGCCCTTACATGAGCAGCTTCCTTGGATGTTGGACATAGTGGCTTTGGTGAGTTGGAAGCACTGAGTTTTTTCCCAGTGGGCTCTGGGGCCACTGTTCCATCTGCCAGCCCTGCAGGTTTCCTGAGAGCTGCTCCAGTCTGGCTAGCACAGCATGGCTCAGGCCCATGCTGCTGCTTGCTGAGAGGTTCAGTTTGATTTGACTTTATCAGTAAGCAGAGTTCAGCAGTCAAACAAGGCAGCTGCTGGAGACTCCATGGGGGAAAATGCACGGTAATAAGGCAGGGGAGTCATGCGGTGCACTGAGCTATGCACACACATTCTTACAGAAATCTGTGTGTTCACATGAACAAACCAAGCCATTCATACAAATATGCATGCTCCCAGAGATAACAAGCTATGCTCATACATGCATACATACACGAACATTGAGCAATGCATGCATATATGCACACAAAGCTCTATAGACAGCTGGTGCTATGGTGTCTACAAGATCTTCTGCCTGGCTTGAGACTAATCTGACTAACTACCTAACTGCTCATGGACGATATGTGCTCACATACATAATGAACTACATGCATACATAGATGTATGAGGATACACATACATGTGCACAGTTACACATGCACACAAGCATTTACACACATGGATCTGTGTGCTCACACACTGAATTCTTCATGCACACATATATGTATACACATGGACTGAGCTCTGAATGCACTTGTACACACATACCTTTATTGAGCTATGCACATGGTCATGCACAGGTGCAAAAGTGCATGCATGCACTGAATTATACATACACACAGGCACACGCTCACAGTGACCTATGTGGTTCTGCATGTGTGTGTGCATATGTGCATGCATGCACGCACACACACAATACACAGAGCTGTATCTGTATACAGGTCCTCATGCACGCACACCCAGGCCAGCCCTTACTGACGCACATGCACAAACAACCCCCCTGGCTCCTTGATAAAGCTGGCATCCATCAAGTGATTGTTTCCACTGAGTGTGTGTGTAGCCTAAGGCTCAGGCTGACCCCTTGGTCACTGCCACACATCATGCCGAAGTGACGTTGATTGCCCTGCTGCAATTGGACCTGTCTCCATGATAAATGAGGCCAGGCAGCCCCCTCCTTCCATCTGCCCAGCACCATGTGTTCAGCCCCTAGGTGGCCGGAGCCTTTTCACCTGTCAGAGGGGGAGACCAGACAGCACCTAGGACAGACACCAGCAGCACTGAGAGGGCTTTCAGGAAGGGCTGGTAGCAGTGGGGGGTTCTTAAAAGGGCCCAGACATAAGGACTTTCTCCCTGAAGCTGGTCCTGGAAAACGGGGTTGGAACCATGCAGCACCATGTAGGGGAGACCTCAGAGACTCCCACCTGCTCCACGTTTCCCCAGAACGAGCCCTCAGGCAGAGACATTTTGGCATCACCTTGGGACAAGATTCACATGAGCTTCCCACCTGGTGGAGCCCATGGGAACTTCAACTCCCAGTCTCTGCTCTGAAGAGGAGGGACATGCCCTGGGGGCCACTTCCTGTGATTCCTGTGTCAAGGAGCACAGCGAAGAGTTCACTACTGCCCAGATGCTCCCAATGGCTCAGTGAAAGTTCCCTGTAGGAGGGGAGACTCAGCAGCAGCTGGGCAGGTTTGCCCAGCCAGAGGAGTCTCATATCAACCTAATGCAGCTTCTTCACTACTCCCTTCCTCTTTTTTTCTGTGTGCACTCTCTGTCCAGCACCTCCTGCCCCCGCGCCTGTTCTGGTTCACGGCCCTTTGCCTCATCGCCTTGGGCTGACGAATTGCCTCCAGATGCCTTGTCTGCATTCCACATGAATGATCCCAGCCAAGGTTTACCTGGAACAGATCAACCTCCCCTTGAACCCCACCTGCCCCTCATGACTCCCGTGGTGTGGAAGAGGGGCGATGTTAGCTGTTTACACCTCCTCCTCCGATTGCCCAGTCTGGCTGTTTCTGCCACCTTGGGCCCTTGTCTATTCTCTGAGCATGAACATGGCTCACTCTGTTCCTTGTCCCGTTGGTCCCAAGGCCCCAGCTTCAGGACTTGTCTCTCTTGTCCATCCTTGTCCCTTTGGGAACAGGGTGGAAGGCAGCATTTGCCTTTGCTGAGACAGATTTTGTATGGACATCTAGGGCAAGGGTAGACAAACCCTGGGATGAGTGCCAGAACATGGCATGCAAAGGCATTTTGCTTGGCACATGTACTTTGGGACTGAAGGGGCTGGGGCTGCACTGCCATTACAAGGATTGGGCCCCTCATGGCTCCCCCACCATCTGCCCCTGGCATGCAAACATCTTACAAGCATAGGTTGTGTGTGTTTTTGGCACTCTGTCCAAAAATGCTGCCAATCCCTGCTCTAGGGCCTTTCCTTTTCCTATCCTACATAACTAGGGAAACAGTGCCGCCTAGTGCCTAGAGCAGGGACTCAGGACTCCTGGGTTCTCTTCCTGGCCCTGACATTGATCTGCTGGGTGATATCAAACACATCTGTCTCCTTGGTCTGGACTTCCATTTCCCCATTTGCATAATACGGCTGATCATACGTCCCTATACCTTGTAGGTATGGGGAGCGGGGTCTAATTCATTCTTCATTAAAGTGTGAACCTTCTCTTGTGGGAAGCAACAGAAGATAAGAAAGTCCTTTTGTCCCCAGGCCTTCTCAGTGCATTGACAGCTGGGCCCAGTGTCAGCGCAGGAGCGTCAGGGGCTGAAAGTTGTGCTGCGTGCAATTGGGCCACCGTGATTTACAAGCAGCTCCCAGATCTAGCCAACTGAGGCGAAATTACTTGTAAAGTCACCCCAGCAAGTTGGTGGGAAAAAACCCAGGAGTCCTGGCTACCTGCTGCCCTTCTATGATAGCTGCACTGCATTGCCTCTGGTCCACCTCACAACCTGCGTCAGAGCCTGAGGTAGGGGAATGGCTGACATATACAGTGACCAAAGGAAATACTATTTTATGCAACATCTAATTAACCCATTGAACCAGCTGCTGTAGGGTGGCGGGATGAATGGGTAGGTAGGGTGCTACTGAGGTCCTGCCTCTGTGGTGATGTTCTATCTAAGTAACAGTAGTTAATTCACCTTCAGGTGCCTGGCAACCACAAGCAACCTGCTGTCGCACCACATCTTCTGTTGTCTTTGGTCTCCAGAGGTAATCCTCCTTGGAACAGGATGAACGCCACTTTGTAGTGAGTCATTTTGCTTTAAGGTTCCTGTGGATGCATTCCTAGCCACATAGCTTCTGGCAGTCCTCCAGTTACTATCCCAGGCTGCATTGCTTCACGCCTGAATTGGCTTGTCATTACACTTGTGTGCTTTCTACTGCTCATGCTGGCTAGATATCACCTCTCCATGCAAGAGCTGGCAGGTAGCCAAGAATGCCCTTTTTGATACCAGATAGTAATGAGTTTGGATACCTGGTAGAAAATATCCATGCCAGCAGCCATGAACCAGAAGCATGCGCCACTTCTACGTGGATCACTGCAGAAGGCCTGGACTTGACTGCTCTCTTTGGAGACCTGTGTGTCCATCCCCAGCTGGAGAAGGGCCATGGGAGTGTAAGCATTATATATATCACTGGGGGCCAAACTTTTGGGCAGGCATGCCACCAGGTAAGCCCCTCAGTGTCCCCAAGCGCCACCGTGATCCCCTTCCCCTGCCTGATCTGTCGCTTTGCTTTCTGCTCTCTGCTCTGTACTCCTTGTCCAACCTGGTTCTCTGCTTTCTGTTCCCTACCCTATGCTCCCTTCCTGATCTGTTGCTCTGCTTTCTAATCA
>NW_005842064.1:255502-272568 GCF_000455745.1 Alligator sinensis | reverse complement strand
CCCTACTGCTATGCTCTCTGCTTCACCCCCACTGTGCCACTTGTGGCATGCATGCCACAGTTTGGCCACCCCAATCTTGCTGCTGGAGCAAATGAAGAAGGGGAACCACTCTTGAAATTAATCCCAATATTGAGCTTCAGTGGGAGGACAGAAGACCAGAGCAGACCTCTGGGGATGTTCCCACTGCCAGCCAGATGATAAGGCACTGACTCACATTTCTGCAAATGATGCCAACCTCCCACACCCCAGAACATCATAGTGGATAGTTACCTTGAAAGGACCTGAGACAGGAAGGAAGACTCACAAAACACCATGGCAGGTACTCAAAGACCCACCACAAGCTCCATTAACCCTACATTTACCATGGGAGATGTATCACAGCAGCAGATCTGGACATGATATAAATCCCATATGGATAGCCATTCAGAAACCAATGTGAAGAAGAGCTCTACCAGCCATCAGCCTAAAACTGCTGAGGAAGAGAGCATTTCCAAGAAGCGTTATGTGCAGTATGTGTCACAATACAATCACAAAGGCAGATATAAAGTCATTTTCCTGGGAATGGCCTACCACCCCACCAGGTTTGGAAGAGCTACAAGTCTAAGGGCATTTACCTCCATAATTCCATGCATCCAAGCTACACACTTTAAAGTTGTCTTTCTTATGCCATCAGCCCGACTTGTGATCTCCAACCCTCCCTGAGCTACTTCTCTGGTCTCTCCTCTCTTCCTTCCATCTCCCACCACTGCCCCCTGCACACCCAACTATCTGCTCAAAGTAATGGCACCATGGGGTTTAAATTATCATAGGCACTAGTTGGCAAGCCTGTTTATTTTACAGGCTGACACAGGAAACAAAAGTAAAGGTACATTGGCTCACAGTATCCTAGTGCAGGGGTTGTCAACTGGGGGTACGCATACCCCTAGGGATACTTGGAAAGGTGTTGGGGGGTACACACAGGTGGGCGAAGGCAGAGTGCCACCATCCACCATCCCACGCTGCCACCTCCCAGGAACAGGGCTGGCGGGGAGGGGGAGGTGGGGGGCATGAGCAGCGTCTTCCCTTTGTGGGCCACACAGGCACCACCTGGCCAGCCGGACTTGGGGTGCGGGAGGTGCCCTTCACATGGCGGTGGCTGCCACCATCCACCATCCCACACTGCCACGTGTAAGTCCCTCCCCTGCTCCATGTCTGGCCACCACCACCAGAAGCTGAAATAGCTGAAAGCAGACTATAGCAATGCTCCCAAATGCACAGACTGTCTAAGATATTACAAAGCAGTATTCTTCTGAACACCTAGTAGGGAATTTTATGCAGTTTTGCAGTGCACTGTATGCTGTTCTGTAGGCATCACAGAGATGGGGCCCTGTGGTGGCATGTACACCGCAAGGCAAAGCCACTATCTCAGGCCTGCTGATATAGCTTCTACTGCTGCACCAGCGTGAAGGACACCATCTTGGTCACCTGCAGAACTGCTTGCCTTCTCTGGTTGTTCACTGCCTTTTTAAACAAAACCCTTCTATATGTCTTATGGACTTGCTTGAGGGTAACATCCTCCAGTGTAAAGGCAACCTGATGTACAGGCAATTACTAGCCTGCATATTGATGCAGACCCTCTACTCACCCAGTAGCCTCTCATCCACCATAACCAACACAGCCATCCAATCACCCTGCCTACCTACAGGCAACGTTCCCTCTAACCTGTGTGGTGTGTGCACCCGTGCAGGCACACTCAAGCCATGCTGCCAGGTATGCCTGTGTAGCCACACACGCTGCACAGCTTAGAGGGAATGCTGGCTACAGGGAGAAACAATTTGGGAAACATATTATCCTCTTGAAGGGAATCCCAGAGGGAGGAGAAGCTAGAAATGGCATTCCAAAATTTCAGGGAAAGAAAAAACATTGCCATTGATTGCATGGAGACCAGAAACAGGATGATATGGACTGACAGACTGCCTTCACTGCAACAGAGAACCTTGAAGGCAAGGTTCTGCAGGGAGCATTTCCTGGAACGTTCTCAAAAGATCAGAAGGGAGCACATGGCCATAGAGAGGGCCATGACTCAGTCAGGGCAGAGGCAAACCACTATAACGGAGCACCACTAGTTAGAAAGGTCAGGTGGTGCACCCCACCATCCAGTGTCCTGCATGCTGTACAGAACGCACCATGCTGGCACCACTACAATTCCAGCCCTTCCCCTGGTGCTTACCCCCACAGGAGACACAGAAGAATGCATCATCTGAAGGGGTCTAGCCATGCCTTGGTACCCCTGGTCTGAAGTCTGTGACCCACCCTTATCTCCATTTTTATTCATGAGACCAGGTGTCATCTGTGTCTTGCATTGAACTCATTATATTGATTTGGGTAGAACTTGGCTGTCAAGTTTCACTGGGGTACAGCTCATCCCCTAGTGCTCTCCATTCTTAATAAGCAACCAAACCACATTTCCTGTGTTGCAACACATTTCTCCCCCACAGCTACCCCTTGGCTTCCGAGAAGACACACAATGCATCCAGGACCTTGTTGCCTTGACCACTGGGGGAATTTTGCAGAGCCTGGCTATAATGTTCAGAAAGTGTCTCCATGAGATGCAGCAATGGGCCCTCCCCCATTGCAGCCTCTGCCTTTCTCCTGTGATGTCTCTTAGAGATGTTGCACACATCTCACACAAGGTGCATGAGGAGACACCTCTAGCTTTTTTTATAAACTGCTGCCACCCACCTGGCAAATGCACCCACCCCTGACATACTGCAACTAACTGGGGGGGGTTAAACTTGTTTCTCTCTTCCAAGTGTTCTGAAAAATGCTTTATAAGCCAGGAATGCAGAGAATAATAGGTTTTCCAAGTATGACAGGAGGGATTATAAGTACGTTAATGTCTGCAGAGGTCCGGGGAAAACATTCCCTTACTCATTCCAGCAAACAGGCCTGAGTTTCTAAGTGGCTTGGCATTCTGGACCTCCCCATGCTAACTGCTATTAGTATCATTACCTAAGAGCTAATGCCAAGTGGTGAAGAGCTCAGTCCAAAACCAGTCAAGGGATCTGAGATCCAGACATGAGCCTGGCAGGGAGCTGCTCTTTTGGCAGTAACCTAGACAGGCCTCATCACCTCCTGAGCTACTGAAGAGCAGATTTGCTCTAGCTGGTGAGGAGATTTGGCCACGGGTTTGGACCCTCCTTTCCTTGTCTGTGAGAGCCACTTGGAATAGCTAGCTGGATGAAAAGCAGAAGCTGAGTTTTGAGTGGAAGGGAATTAATTCAGATCAGCAAGGCTAAAGGCCAGATTGTGCTCTTACAGTGAGTCAGATACACATGTACTTTAATGCACATTAGTCTACTTTAATGTGCATTAAAGCATCAAAACACATGCTTTTTCACTAATGAACATTAAAATAAGCTAATGAGCATTTTTCTAGAACTTCACAATGGAGGTACTAGATTTAATGTGCATTACCTATGGCACATTAATGAATGTGTAGACAAGCCCACTGACACAGACACTGAAAGAGTAGGTGGGAGGTAACTGCAAGGATACGGAGAGAATTCCAGAAGAGCTTCCATACCAGGAGAAATTAAATAAGCGACTCAGAGAAAAGACACATGGAGATGGGATATGATAGAGGTCTATAGAATCATGAATGATGTGGAGAAAGTACACAGGGATTTACTGCTTATCATCTTTCACAATGTCAGAACTAGGGGGCATACAGTGAAATTATTGGGAAGCAGGTTCAAAACAAACTGGAGGAAGTTCTTTTTCGCACAGGGTGGAATTAATTTGTGAAACGTGTTGCCACAAGATAGTGCAGAAGCTGACAATTTAACCAAATTCAAAAGGGGACTGGGGATGGGTCCATCAGGGAGTATTAGACATGACAGTGAGAGGTGCAATCTACAAATTAGGATTTCCTAAGCATCTGCATGCAGGAAGCTGCAAGGGGAGAGTGGCAGGGGATTGATCAGTCTGGATAGGCCCTGCATAAATGCTTCCTCCCATTTAGCATCCGCTTTCTACCACTGAGGGACAGAAGAATACTGAACTAGATGGACTTATGGACTGCCCTAAGTATGACAGCTCTTATGTTCTTATGCTTTTAGCTTGTGCCCATAGGAAGGCAGGTGTATTTTCTGCATGAAGGGACCAGAAATCCTAGGATATGCAGTTGTGAGCAGCTGAGCAAGCTGGGAAACAGAGCAGCAATGGAGCTCAGATCTGAGCCAGGCACATGTGCATTCAGGGAAAGCTGAAGAGAAAAGGAGCGATAAAGAAAATCCCTGGGAGAGATGCAAAGAAAAGGGAACCGGTCTGGCAACCAGTTGAGCCAGAGTCTAGTTTCGACTAATCCTTTAGAAAGAAAGAAAAGCGAGAATACAATCTCCTGCCAGGCAAACAGTGCTCAGGGTTTTAACCCTTCTCTGCCCTAGTGTCAAGCTGTCTAGCCATGCAGAGAACCCTTGGGGCAATGCCTCAACCCATGGGACTCCGAGAGAGCCCTCCAGGCTAAACTCCCCTGGGATTCCAGCCCTGAAGAGACATCTGGGGTGAAACTCCAGGGAAGTGCCCTTGAAAGTAAGCTCTACTAGCAAGCCAGCCCTGGAAAAGCCCCCTTCTACCTACCTCCCCCTGCCCCCCAACCCCCTCCCACCAGTCCCAGGTGACAAGCAACCTGAGCTACCTTGAGGAAGCAAGTGGCAGCAGCAGCCCTGATCAGGTTTCTTCAGTTATGAATATTCAGAGCTCCCCTGGCCCAGCCTCTGCTACTGTTTACTTAGGCAGGAGTGGCTAGATCTCTGGTTAACCTTGACACAGAGCAAAAGGCAACAACAGGTACACAGCACCTATGCACCTGCCTCCTCATGCACCTGAGCCGTGAGAGCCGCTACCCCTTCCTTCCCCCAGCACAGGAGCTCAGTCACACAGCCTGTCTGTTGCTGCTAGTGGCCCAGAGCCATCACCTCTCATTGCTCCTGCTGGGGCAGCTCCCCAGGCTGACAGCTCCCCAGGGGACCTGAATGCACCCAGACAAGGACTGAAGGGAGGTCTTTGAAGAAGCAGGTATGCTGGGTAGGGGTGTCTGAGGGGAAAGGAAAAGGGAACTCGAGATGTCATGCCCCGGCACCTCCATGAATATTTCATTAATTGGTGCTCCCACGGAAGGGCCAGATCTGGTGTTGAGTGCCTTCAGCTCCACACAGGTTCTTAACACCTCTGCAGACTGGGTATAAAGTTGGCTTCAGGAGGAGGAGGGGAGCTCTTTCTAACCGGTCAGACCAGGCCATGCTGATCTGGGGGGATCTGGACAGCTGGCACAGGGTCAGGAATGAGATGTGGAGCCTTTCATTGCAACAGGGTCCTTTCATACTTAGCTCATGGTGGCAGTGACTGAAAGCCACTACTAGTCATGCACAGGGAATGAGCATGGGGGTCCCAGACCATATCAGCACAGTGGGCATTTCAATGAGACTCTTCATTTCAGTCCCAGCAGAGGCCAATAAATCTATGGGCTGCAGAGTCTCAGATCCTTTTTCAGCCCTAGAGAGGGAGGGAGTGTTGCAGGGGAGGACTTCCTCTGGCACTATCTTGACCAGCTGGCATATGAAGGACTTGGTTTGCAGAACCATCAGCTCAGCCCTTTGCACATGAAACTCCTCCTAGCAAAGGACCAGCCTTCCCCAGGGCCATATATGGCTGATTATTTTAAAAGCCCTCCAGACCTTGACTAAAGCTGCTAAAGACACCTGCTAATGTCTTTTTGCCAATCTGAGGGGCAGAATTCCCCATTGCTGCTTCTGGTCTATTGTGGTTAATGGAGAGTACACAGAGTTTGCTCCATATAAAACAGGGTTTGAGAGTAACCCTTGGCACGTAAGTGGTGAAATGAATGCAGAAAGGGGGTGGGGGGTGGGGAGGAGAAGCTGGATATTGCCAGCCTCTGAAGGGCTACATTGGCTTTGCCCTGTCACATGCAAGCAGTGGTTACAAACAGTACTGGGCTTCCTTCCCCTCTCTTCTGTCAATGACACTCAGCAAAGTGACCCAACAGCTGGATGTGTTACAGGGACTCCAAGCATGAGAATGGCTGCCCTGTGTAGCACAAAGCCCATTTACTGTGCAGGTTTTGGAGCAGCCAGTGGCAGCAGTTCAGGGGGCTGTGAGTTGATGGGGCTGGAGATAGGAGGGAGAGGAAATCCGTGTCACAGGACAGCAGGGGGGCTGTGTGTCACCTGCAGAACAAACACTCCCCTCTCCAGGCATTGAATGTTATATGCTCTGATGTTGAATGTTTAGGTTGGGGTCTTCTGGGGGGATGTT
Source organism: Alligator sinensis (assembly GCF_000455745.1). Lineage (NCBI taxonomy): Eukaryota > Metazoa > Chordata > Crocodylia > Alligatoridae > Alligator > Alligator sinensis. The sequence continues at coordinate 266,253 of NW_005842064.1, read as the reverse complement.
CCACACTGAAAACCACCCCATGGCAAGAGGCACTGAACCCTGCTTAGCCCCTGGCAGGTCCCTGCTATTTAGCCTGAGCCATCAATGTTTAACCCACTGAAATATTTGGCGGACTTGGCCCAAGGTTGCGGCAGTTTCTCACGGGATGAGCCCTCATCCCCCTCCCTCCTCACCACTGCCAGAGACACCTTCTCTGAGGCTGAAATCTCTGCCACCAGCTAGAGGGGCTGCTGATCTCTGGGACCCTACATTGCCTTTCCTCACTGGCAGGTAACAGGGTTGGAGAAGGGAGAATGCGAGGCCCGCAGCTGTGGGCGTGGGGTTGGGGAAGGGGTTGGACCATTTCACGCACTCTGTGCTCCAGGAAGGAGGCAAAGGGACAGCCATGCAGGGAGTCTAGTAACCTCCTTGACTGTCCCAGCTCTTTTCTTCTCTCTCACAGAATGTTTTCTCGGGGGCCTGGGTTTGGCTGGGTCTGTGACCCCAGAAAGATCACACTAAGTTTTAGGGCCAGGAAAGGATTTTAACTGTGATTTGACTCTTGTGCTCATTCTCTATGTGTTTTTACAGTGCAGGCATACAACTACACGCATGCACCTGAACAGACATGTACCCAGGTGTATATGTTCTTGTGTGCACAGCTCCTTGTTTGTACCCAGACCACATCAGCACAATGGGATCTCTGCATATGCATGTGTTTGTGTAGCTCTGAGTGCATGTCTGGAGTTATGCCCGCCTGCATAAGTTCACATGAGCATCTGTGCGTACATGTGCTTGGGTAGACTAGTAGCAGTTTGGTATCTCAGGCCTGAGTATACATTGAGCAGCTCTGGCAAGGGTGTACTTGGAGCAGTTCTGCATAATAGAGTAGGATGGATGCTGGGCATACCCCATGCGGCTCTCCAGATTGGCCCCTGAGAATGTAAATATGGACAAGCCAGAAAGGGGCATAGAAGAAAGTGGCCCTGTGCTGCAGAGGGGACTCTGTTGTTGTCGAGGACTGCACTTGAAACCATCCAAGGGGGCTAACCTGATGCCTCATGCAGAGGACCCTAGTTTGGAGTTATTGATAGCAATCCCTCCCCTTCTAATAGTTGTGCCCCTCCTCCCAAACAATGATGCAACTTCCCAGGCAGCCAGCTCTTCATCCAGGAGTCTCCGAAGTTCCCCAGCAGATCCAGGGAATTTCTACCCTACAAGTCTCACATGCTAGATACCTGTATAACACACTGCCCATCTTGGACTCCGCTTCTAATGGCACAATGCTGGGATTAACCCCTGGGCAGCTGTGAAACTGTCAGGTCAAATTTCTGCTCCAAATTACACAAAGACAATTGCACAAAGGTACCTGGGACGAAAGCAAAGAATCCCTCTGGCTTCACTGCAGTGCAGCTGAGAGCAGAATCTTGGGCACAGCCCCTAACATCAAGCGTCTGTTAGCTGCTGGGTCTCTTGCAGGGTGCTGGAGTACAGGCTCAGTGACCCAAGTACCATATCAAATAATCACAATTTCATATAGTATCTGCAGCAGTGGGATTAATCAGGGAAGATCATGCAGGAGGCCAGCTCCTCTTCCTCCTGCCTCACCCCTATTTCACCAAATGGTCTGCTTTGCTTTACTGCTGGACAGAGACCAGATCCAGGGAAGACCTCCCAGCTGCACCCTCACTAGGTTTTCCTTGTTCCTTCCAGATAAGTACTGAAGGTTGGTGCAACCTGCTGGTGAGTGTTATATATGCTCTTTACTGCCAATTCAGAGAACTAGAATTACTATAGCTGCCAGCTATGAACTTTGGTTCAATATAGAATAACTCAGGTCTAGCTATGGAGGTCCCAGGTGCAGGCCCCTGAGTATCAGCTAGAAAGGTGTTCAACACGCCTGAGAAACGGCTACCTCCTCCTGCAGCATGGTCCTGCCTCGGAGGATCTGCAGGCCGCCCTCCTGCTTCTATATATCAGGCAGTACCGAGTGTCAGGAGATGTATTTCCATGCAGGAGCTGTCATCAGGGACAGCCTCCTCGACCCTGCCACATCCTCAGTCCCTGCTGCCACCCTGACTACAAAGCGACTGCACCGTGCTCTAGAAGCTGCTGGAGGGAGCGATCAAAGGGTGAGATACGCCCTCAGCAAACACCCAGCTGGGCTCATGCTGGAGGCTGTTGCCATCCATGAGGGGTGGGCTGAAAGCCAAAGCTTAAATCTGTACTGATTAGCACTATTAGATCAACAACATTGGCTGAAATGGACCAAGGCACCAGGAGCTTCTGAGTTATGCTCCTGGCTCTGCGGCTGGCTCTCTGTGACCTTGGGTAAAACCACTCCTCTGTGCCTCAGTCTCCCCAGTTGTAAAATGGGCAGAAGCAGGAAGTGGCACATATTGACTCTAGTTCAGCTTCCAAAGCAAACAGTTTTGCCTTCAGACTTCAGCACTGAGCCTGTCACATGGCATGGCTAAATTACCTTGAGCTCAAGGTATGTATAAGGACTACAGGCCAATCCAGCCCAGTATCCTGTTTCTCACAGTGGCAGAAAGCAGATGCTGCAGGAAAGAGTGTACATGCAGGACCTATCCAGACTGATTTGCCACTGCCCTGCTCTACCTATAACTTCTAGCATTCAGAGTCCTAGGAAGTCCTAGTTCTGAAGCTGCAGCTCTATCATGTTTAATAGGTACCAGTGGATCTCTCCTCCCATGAATTTGTCAAATCCCTTTTGAATCTGCTTAAATTATCAGCCTCCATAACAACCTGTGGGAATTCGTTCTACCACAACACACTTCATAGTTAAATATGGCCATTAAACATACTCTCATTATTTCATCCTGTACAGATACAGGATACAAATTGGCCTCTAAGCCACAGAGAACTTACAGTCCAGTGAAGAGAAGATGTAACAAGGGAGAATAACAAAGCATAGGGCTGGGAAGAGAGTAGAGGGAAATCACAGGAAGAACATGCCCTGATAAGGGCAGGATATGGGCAAAGCTAAATGACTGGAGTCAGTTATTTCAATTAATAGCATCTGCATTATAGTAATAGCTAAATGCCACAGCTGGGATCAGTGAGGTTATGCGCACAGACTCAAAGCAAGAGGCTAGTGCTGATCTGAAGAACCTGGCAAGCTCAGCAACCCAGACAAATACTGGGAGGGAAACCAGGAGCATGGCTATGACAGATCATTGGCAGAGCAAAGAAAAAAAGCCCCTTGGCTCTCTCAGATCCTGGGCACAGTGCTCTAGGCACCTGCCAATAAATATTTCTTACCAGCTCAGCATCGTCACCCTGCACTGTGATGACAGGTCATTATGCTACAATACATTGCCATGCTGCACTAAGATGAGGCAACCCAATGACAAACAGGAGAAAGTGACTGTGATGGAGTCAGAGGTTCTTTGCCCTCAGTCTCATGAGAAGCCTTGCAAAGCTGTATCTGGGTTCTGAGATATAATCTGTCCACAGTGCAAAACACTGTAGTAGCTCCTTCAAAGCATTTGAGAACTGGCGAATGGACTCTGCACAAACACAACACAGGGAATAGTGTAGCACTGCAAAAAAGTGCCTACAGGTTATAGTGAATCAAAAGTTGAATAGGAGTCAACAGTATGCTATTGTTGAGAGGAAATAATATTATACTGGGCAACATCAGCAGGAGAGTCACATGCAAGTCATGGGAAGCAATTCATGCACTGTATTAGGCACTGGTGAGGCCTCACCTGCAGTACTGTGTCCAGTTTGGGACACTGCACTTCAACAAAGACGCGGACAAATTAAAAAGGGTCTAAAGCAGAGCAACAAAAATGATAAGAGGGCTAGAAAATAAAATGCGAGGAAAAGCTGGAAGAACTGGGTTTAGAGAAAACAGAGGAGGGATTTGATAACAAGTCTTCAACTAGTAATTGACTGTCCTCTGTGTCTGCAGGGGACAGGACAAGAAGTAATGGACTTAAATTGCAACAAGAGAGATTTAGGTTAGATATGAAGTAGCACATTCTAACTGTGAGGGAGGTTTAGCACTAGCGCAGATTCCCTGGAGAGGCTATTGGAGTCTGTCATTGCAAGCTTTTCAGTGCAGGTTAAACAAACACTTAGCCGGGATGGTTTAGACAGGGCTGGTCCTGCCTTGAAAAGGGGTTGGACTGGATGACCTCCTGAGGGACCTGCCAGCCTTACTTTTCTACAAGTCTATGAAACAGCTGCTCTCTGAAACACACTTACAGCAGCCTTGGGAGATTAAATTCCATCAGTCTCTGGTGGCATTTGGAACAGGTTCAGTCTTTGGGAAGAGAGAGAATGGTGCCTCTAGGTCAATACATAGATCTCTCAGCAGAAAAAGGGTCTGGAGGGACGCTCAGCCAGCCTGGGAAGGGTCATACTGACTTATGGTCATGAGGACTGGGGTGGAAAGTGGAAGCAAATCAAATATCAGGGAACAGTGGGTGTGGTAGCGTAATACAATGGTGCTCAACCTGCAGACGAGGGGCTGCATTTGGCATGTAGGGCTGTGTCATCCAGCCCAGGGAGGTCAACAGGGTCTGAAAATTTGGCAGCGTTGGAGCAGTGGCCCAGAGCACTGCCACTACTTCCCCACCAAAAAACTTCTGGACCTGTGGGGACCCCTGTGGGCTGGATGACATGGCCCTATGTGCTGGATTATGTCAGACCCCACATGCCAACCCTGCGCATGGGATCCGGCCTGCAGACTAACCCCATGCTACTTAACGGGCCCGCAGCACTGGACAGGCTCAGCACCACTGATGTAATATATTAACTGTATATGTGCAAGAAATGCTATTTTCTACAGACTAGTCCCCACAGCGTGTAGGGGATGTACCACTACTCCACTAGCTGGATCCATTCCTCCCTTAGCTCCGATGGGAGGGGAGCAGATGGCCTATGGTTTTGGAACTGAAGGTCCCAATTCCAAGCTTGTGAGTGTAAAATTTGCTAGGGCACAAGCAAACCTTAATGATGAAATTTGCTTTGTCTTTAGAAACAAGTTCCATTTGCTACTGCCAGGAGGAGCAAACATGGCTGAGAATAACTACAGCTGGTGGAAGCTGACCTTCCTGCGGAAAAAGAAATCTGCCCCCAAAGTTCTGTATGAGAGCCCAGACATCTATGCCAACGAGAACCAGCAGGAGGGCACACGGGCAGAGGCAGGTGGTGGCAGCGAAACCAACTGTGAATTCAATGCCCGGCTGGAGAAGATTGTGGATAAGAACACAAAGGGCAAACATGTCAAGGTGTCCCACTCAGGGCGCTTCAAAGAGAAGAAGAAGGTGCGATCCACACTGGCAGAAAACCCCAACCTCTATACTGATGGTGACCGAGAGGAGAAGTGAGGCAAGGGAAGACAGCATGGGGGAAAATCAATGCTGTAAGGCAAGGACCTTTCTAAATCTTAGTCAGCCTAGATGTCAGTTTTGTTCCATCTGCAAATGAAGTAATGAGGGGCATGTGCCCACACTATCAATTTCAGACTTTGGTCCTGAAGTGCACTTGAGGAGGAGAAGACTTTAATTTTTTTTTTATTTAAAACAAACTAATCATATTTAAAATAAATCCCACTGGGTGATTGTCACAACCTGGAGTCACCAGGGTCTCTCTCTGAAACCTGGCAGGTGCAGCTAAGGCTGACAAAACCCAGCAGATCAGAGGCCTCTTGGAAACATCCCCATCCCAACATCAGCCTGCCCAGAGAAGTCAGTTAATGCATAGGTGGAGAGTAGTTTCTCAAATGAGCAGTGTGATTCTCCACTCTGTTCAATGACACCCATGGGAAGAGAACTGAGGGTTGCTGGCAAGCCCTTTTAGGAGGACTTCCCCTTGGGGATTTCCCAGAGAGTTGTCTTGTTTCACTATGACATTTGAAAGGTAAATATAGGGACAGCTGGCAGGTAGGAACAAGATGGGAAGGGAATCTCAGCCAGGATGATAGCATAATAGCATGTAGATTCCCTGGATAGGGAACCAAGAGAAATATTTGACCTCAAGTAGTTGCCAGATAAACTGCACCACTGTGAATGGACTTGAGACTAGAAGTAGAAACACAGACAGCAGCCCTTTTTCATGTGAGCTACAGGAGAGTCATGCTTAGCTCTGTTGTCTTTCAGCTGCTAGAAAGTGACCACCGAGCCCTTCTGACTCCTCTCCCAATTCCATTAACAGAAGAAACAGCTGCCACTGGGGTGGGTTAGGAGACCTCAAACCTGATTTACAGCCCCTGAGAGGCTATTTTCGCTTACTGTTTTTTCTTCATTGTCTGATGGACAAAGCAAAAAACAGCTGGACTCCAATTAAAATGACTCTGAAAAAGAGGAGGCCAGAGTCTCCTGCTTCACATGGGATCCCTGGGAATGAGAACACTTCAGTTCTGTCACCAGCTCTGCTACTGATCCTGCATTCAACTATGGGCAAGTCACTCTCCCTTGCAGTGCTTCAGTTTCCCCCTCTGAGCAAGAAGGGATAGTTTTAGAGTCACCAACCTGGCTGCTAACTTCCAAGTTTTCTTCTGTGGAGGTGAAAAATGCTAGAAACCTTGTTCCCAGCAAGCAAAGTTAAGGTTATTTTTTAACTCCTTTTTCTGCATTTTGCTGCCTCTGCCTGGCTACTGAACACGTAACCTTGCAGTCTGGGTGGACTTTAGCAGAAAAGTTCCTAATAGCTTACCCATCAAGCCATTTCACATACAAAGTGCACATAATTTGTTAAACTTGGTGCGTGGGGAGGAGCTGCTGATGATGTGTAGCTTCCAACAGAGTTGGCAAAAGACACGACATAGAACTCACTCCCTGATCTTCTAGTTGGGCTACTGAAGTGAAGATTCATTGGCCTTGTTCATTTCCAAGAACCATTTCGCTGCTAGTGTCTTAGAGCCCTTGATCTTTGTTCCTTGCTATTTGTTTGTGCTCGCCACCAACATGGAGGGTGGGTTGTTAAAAGGTGAATTTCTTCCTCATGCTGTTGTGGCCAACAGCAGCTCACCAATAGCAGGGCATAGGCCCAGACTGCAGTTCAGTGGGGGATGGGGTAAGTGCTCATACCCTCTGGAGACAAACTGTGTCTGTAGCTGGTAGTTAAGGTTCATTGCCGCAGCTTGGATCGTTCTATTTTTTTTTAAAGACGCGTCTTTTGTAAGTTTGTAAATGTTCTTTGTTAATAAAACAGGACTGGAAACAAAGGGAGTCAGTGTCTGGTCTATGATGACACTCCAGGGCTTGGAACAGAAAGAGGACAGCTCTGCCTGGGAAGACTGAACAACCTAATACCTCCCCTCATTCTTAAACAAGACTTTCCAGCACTGGAAAGGAGGGCAGGCGATCCTGCAGATAAATAAAAGGGAGGGTCCTTTCACCTGCTTGGACAGTAACAAATCTAGCTGTTGAACTTGTGGTGTACTAGATAACTGGAGTGCTATCTTCAGGGGTCTTGGATTACAGAGCCAGCCTAAAACAGGGCACAGGTGGGAATTTTAGTTTAGGAGCTTCACATATAAGCTCATCATTACAGAATGAGGGTGCAATTGTGCAGCTTTCAGATTCCAGTGCCAGCTACTGGAGATACATTTGTGTAGAGAAGGGATGTCAAATTTGCATGAAGCCTTGCAAACTGGATGACTCATGTCTGGGAGCCAGATCCAGCCCATGGGTCATGTTTGACACCCCTGGTGTAGAGGGTCTCCTGATGCCTAGACATACCATGACAAGGTTCCTTGGGTGAATTTGATATCTTTTTTTAGACCAACCCAAATAGTTGGAGAATAGTTATTAAGCAAGCTTTTGGGTTCAAAAACCCTTCGTCAGGCTAAGGAAGTTTCAGCAGTTGGTGTGTGCTCTTCCTGGATGGACATACCATTGCAGCCAAGGCAATGCTCATGCAGACACAGCTCTTCAGCTCCATTCCCCATTGCTGGTGCCCACCATAAGCTTTCCCCTGCACATCTTGTAGGGGCAGATGTCAAACCAACTGCCATATCAGACAAGAGGACAAAGGGGAAGAAGGGTGGAGTGGTTGTAACTGAATCAGCCTAGGTGCCTCCTGCCTGAAGAGTGTGATAGCCACACAAACAATTTCACAGGGAAGCTCTAGAGGTTTGTTGTTGTTTTTTAATTGCAGGGAGTGGCAGAGCCTGAAGCTGAAACAAAAGAAAGTAACAACCTTCCAGCTATTATAAAAGGCCACAGTGTGCCAACTGCTCTTATTCAGGCAACCCCAAACCTCAATAATAGGGCACCCCCCCACACATACTCATTACCCCTTAACAACCCAAGATTACTGAGTTTCCCAGCAGCCTCCACCCTCGTGCTTTATTTCCAAAATAAACAGAGGAAGAGCTCTACAGGTGCACAAGTCAATCTTTGTCCCATGCCAGTGATCAGTGAGACCCAAGATGCCTTGAGTGGGTGGCTAGGAGAAGCGATGGGATAGATGTGAAGAGAGATGACTACAGTATAAGAACTATGGGAATGGGGAAAGAAATGCAGTAGGCACCTGAAGATATATTAATAGCTTATCACCATAGCATTTAGATGCCAGCAAAATCTAGGCTGCTGGTGGCAGCTTGGTGCTTCACTGTCAGTTGCCAGTAGCTGTGAAGCAACATGCACTGGGGAATTACTCACCTTTGCAATTGGACACTATGCATAGAAAATCTCTGTCTGTCCATTCCATGGTCAAGTTACATTAGCTGTTTTCAGCCCAAGAGAGACAGGTTTATCATGGGCTACATGGAAATGGACAGTGGAAAAAAACTGCAATGGAGAGGAAAAAAATCTAATGACTTAAATTTGAGTGTTTTAATCCTGATTAATTTTTTAAGTGATCTAGAAAAACAATGGAACTTGAAGTAATTAAGGAAGAGGTGGCTGGGACCTCAGCTTGACAGATTTATTCAGGACTTAGCACGTTGGGGTTCTTTTTAAGGAACAGAGCTCCTGGGTACATGATACCAATGATATGTAGACAGGGAGAACAACTCTATAGGCAGAGAGAAGGAAGAGGCTCCTCTTTCAAAAGGCACATTCAGTCCTTCTGGGGCAGTTTCCTCTCTGAATCTGTAAATCCCTGGGCTATTTACTTGAAGTTGAGGAAGCATCAGGTTGTCCTTAGGGCCCCCTGCTCATTCCCACGCCTCTGTCCACAGTCCTGATCCCCTCTCCTGCCCATCACCAAGCTGCTAATCTGTTTTGCCGGTTGCATCATCATGGGGATGGGAGCCCTCAGGGCTTACCCAGCTGCCCTGCTCTGTGGAAGCAATGGAAACATTTTCAAGTATTTTTAAAATGCTCTTTTGAAATTCCCTCATTACACACACCCTAGTACTTCTCTGTCCCCACCATCTGCACAGTGCCTCAGTACCTCAAGGTCCTTAGCACCTTTATCCTCACAGCACCCTGAGGGGTAGTGTAGAGATCTCTTCCTCATGGTACAGTCAGAGACTGAGATCCTGAGCCATGCCAGTATTTAGGCACCTGATTCTTACTGAGTGCAATGGGAGTTTGGCATTAAGCACCCTTGAAGAGTCTGACCTTTGTGAATGGCCAGAATGCAGGGAAAGTACATTTCCCTTCTCCCCTTCCTAATCATTAGGCCATCTTTCCTCTTAAAAAGCAAGTGGTTCTAAGGCATCTGGGGTGGTGATGATTTAAGGGAAGTTGCAAAGTCTTCTGCTTCATTTTGGAGCTGGAGTACTGTGTCCAATTCTGGACTCCACAATTCAAGAAGGAGGTGGAGAAGATTGAGAGTCCAGAGGATAGCCACACGCATGATCAGAGGACAAGAGAACAGGCCTTATGAAGACAGGCTGAGAGCCTTGGGACTCTTCAGCCTGGAAAAGTGCAGGCTCAGGGGTTACCTAGTGGCAGCTTATAAGTACATCAGGGGTGTGTATCAGAATCTGGAGGAACATCTGTTCACCAGAGCACCCCAAGGGATGACAAGGCCCAGCGGTCACAAACTCCTCCAAGACCGTTTTAGGCTGGACATAAGGAAAAACTTCTTTACTGTCTGAGTCCCCAGGACCTGGAATAGATTCCCTCCAGACGTGGTGCAAGCACCTACTCTGGAATCTTTTAAGAAACATTTGGACGTTTATCTTGCTGAGATCCTTTGACCCTAGCTGACTTCCTGCCTCTGGGGCAGGGGGCTGGACTTGATGATCTTCCGAAGTCCCTTCCAACCCTAATGTCTATGACATCTATGAAATCCTCAAAAATTAAACGTGCTGGTCTACTAATACCTAATCCTTTCCATCTTCAAAATAGTCTTCCAAACAATCACTAAGTATTGATCCCATGAAACAGGCAAGCAATATCCCTCATTAAAACTGAGGCTAAAAAGAAAGGCCTACAAAGGATGGAGGATGGGAGTCACCTCCAAGGAGGATTATTCTGCACTGGTCCGGTCCTGTAGGGAGCAGACCAGGAAAGGCAAGAAGACCCAGCAATATTGGCTCTAGAGGTGGGTGCTCTTAGTGGGCGTACAGCATGTTGCGCCAGTATTCATGAAGTCCAATCCCTTAATTATCATTCTCATGGGGCAACTGACAACTGACGCCCACGAAAAAGCCAACCTATTAAATAGGTACTTTGTGTCAGTCTTTCATCAGCCCCATGGGATGCCCATGCCCGCTACAGGGCTGGGAAGTCCGGGTGAGGGTGATCCCCTGCCCTCCATTAATGCTGACTTTCTGAAGGAACATCTTGAGAAGCTGGATACCTTCAAGTCAGCCGGCCCTGACAATCTTCACCCCA
>NW_005842064.1:248164-254890 GCF_000455745.1 Alligator sinensis | reverse complement strand
GCTGATAAATGCAAGGTTCTCCACCTTGGGAAGAAAAACCCTCAGCATCCTTATAGGCTCAGCAGTGCTATGTTGGCTAGCACTATGGAAGAAAGAGACTTGGGGGTCATCATTGACCACGAGATGAACATGAGCCTGCAATGCGATGCGGCGGCTAGTAAAGCGACCAAAACGCTGGCTTTCATCCATAGATGCTTCTCAAGCAAATCCCGGGACGTCATTCTCCCCCTGTACTCGGCCTTAGTGAGGCCGCAGCTGGAGTACTGTGTCCAGTTTTGGGCTCCACAATTCAAAAAGGATGTGGAGAAGCTTGAGAGAGTCCAGAGAAGAGCCACGCGCATGATCAGAGGCCAGGGAAGCAGACCCTACGATGACAGGCTGAGAGCCCTGGGGCTCTTTAGCCTGAAAAAGCTCAGGCTCAGGGGTGATCTGATGGCCACCTACAAGTTTATCAGGGGTGACCACCAGTATCTGGGGGAACGTTTGTGCACCAGAGCGCCCCAAGGGATGATGAGGTTGAATGGTCACAAACTACTACAAGATCGTTTCAGGCTGGACATAAGGAAGAATTTCTTTACTGTCCGAGCCCCCAAGGTCTGGAACAGCCTGCCACCGGAGGTGGTTCAAGCGCCTTCATTGAACACCTTCAAGATGAAACTGGATGCTTATCTTGCTGGGATCCTATGACCCCAGCTGACTTCCTGCCCTTTGGGCAGGGGGCTGGACTCGATGATCTTCCGAGGTCCCTTCCAGCCCTAATGTCTATGAAATCTATAAACTGCAGCTCACATAGGTGGGAAGAACTGATCTAAGGTCATGCACTGAGTCAACCCTAGATTTGCGAATGGCATGCAAAGATCCAGGGCCTTGTTCTGGGAAGAGAGGCATAGTCCAGAAGGAAGGGGGCCAGAGAAAATTGAACTCACGTGTCAGCAAAGGAAGCCATGCAAGAGATTGGAATGTGGGCTCCACCTACTGCAAGGGGGAAACTGAAGTATCATACACCTCAGACCTGCATGTTGGCTAGCGGTTGCAGCAAGGAACCTGCACTCAAGAGCTGTGGGTGCTAATCCCAGCTCCAGAGCAGTATTTTCCATGGGTATAGGAAGGAGTGCTTGCCAGGACTCACTGCCAATGCAATGACAGACTTGCAATCTTGGACAGGGCTCTTGGCCTCTCTGACTTGGTTTCCTTCCTCATGAAATAGAGGGGCAACCCCCTGCCAGGAATGCACTGGGACCCTCCTAGGAAAGGTGCAAGGTGAGAGATAAAGCATGTGCAACTTCAAGCCATGTCAGGCAGGAATTGCCACAGGAACAAGACAACAGCCTGCAGCAACAGACAGTCTTTCTGCTACTCTGTAGTTTCGCTGTGACAGAGCCTAGGTGGGTGGAGGCAGCTTTCAGCTACCTGGCCTGCATGAGGTACAATATTTGTCCTTGGGATTCCCGCAGCCAGCACAGTGTGGGTGCAAGAAATACTCCTCCCCACCAGGGGCAAGCCCTTCTCCCCCACCCTACTGTGAGGCTGCTGCCGGGACAGACACAATGCTCCCGTGTCTGACTGGTTGGGGAAGGGTGTGGAGAGCGAGTGACTCACTCCAATAATATTGTTGCTACATAATTTTCTGTCCCCAGTCATCCAGAACTGAAATGTCCCCCCTCCTACAGGGAGCTCATTATTTGCTCAGAGCCAACTGGCAAACCATTCTGGCCACTTGCAAGTGCTAGAGCCAGCCCACTCACAATTCCTCCTAGAAAGGAAGGGAAAAGGGTATCATCACCCTGATCAGCAGAGTCTAGGGACCCCCTTCAACTCAACTTTGCCTCATTAGCACTCCCTCCAAATGAGCAGAGCTGGGCTGCAGTGTGGACCTTCATTTGAATGAAAGCAATGAAGTCCATGCAAATGTCTGCTCTGTGACACTTCCTTCCTGCTGCACCCCTAGCTCCAACACAAGCCTCCTGGCATGACAACAGGCCAGGCTTGCCACTGTGTCACAACCCCTTTCACCTCTCCCTCATGAGCAGACTCAGGCATATTATCTACTCTGGCCAGAAACACTCAAACAGATGCCAGACAGCCATTAGCACAAGAGTGGACATACGGCTGGTCTGTCAGTGAAGGGGGCAGCAGATAAAAGTAGGGTTTGCCACAGAGCAAAACCTCTACGGGTGGCAGTAACATTGGTAGCTGGAGAAGCTGCCATTTAATTTACCTGGCTTTACTGTTCTTAAGGCAGGACTGTTCAACCTGTGGCCTGCAGTTTCCATGCAGTCCCTGAGGGGTTAACCTGCAGCCTCCAGACTCTTGGTCCTGGCTCTGCTTCCCCCATTACTCTCCTGCTACTGCTGCCCCCAGGCTTCCCCTCCCTTCTCCAGCTTGCTTCCTGGTCCCAGCCTTGGAGGCAGAGTGGTGTGCTGTGGGGCACCCCAGAGGGCTTATGGAGTCCACTGCCAAGGGGCTCAAGGGATCCCATGAAGTGCAACAGGGCAGAGGGGGCTCACACAGCAGTGTGGGGACAGCAGGAATGGGCCATGGGGAGGGGGCAGGGAGCCATGCAGCATGGCATGGCAAGTGGCCTGAATAGCATGTGGTCCCCAGCCACTTAGAAGATGAACAGCCCCTGTTTTGGGATATGGAAGGGAGTGTTTTGGAACCAACTCCATATTTTTATGAGAGCCACACTGCTTCTGCAGAACTGCCCCTCTTCAGAGTCTTTGTTGTACACAGCCGGAGGGATTTTAGCCACCTGTTACACAAGGCGGCTGTGAAAGCAGATCAAGAATATGCCAAATACATCCCTCTGGTTTAAACAGGTACTGCTCACTGAGAACCAATAGGGAAGCAGGCCAGCCAGGCTGCTGCTGTTGCTAAAGTTGGGAGAAACAACCTCAGTAACTCTACAATGCAACTACAGCTGCCGGAAAAGAGATGCCAACCTCACAATGAAGAGCAGCTGCATCACCTCTTCTCCTCTGCTTCTGAGAGCCAAACCTGTTTTCCCTTCCCCCACAAAGAGAATTCACCGCCAGCACAGGAAGAGATCATGATAATAGCGTATAGGTACTCTGACTGCAACCAGGGCCAGTGCCAGAAACCCCTGTATGTAAAACACCCCATAGGGCACAGCTATATAGGAGACACAAAGGAATGCTTCAGTCCCTCAGGTAGGAGGCTCTTTGTTGCTGACAAGTGCATGGCTGGGAGCCAACAGGGAACTCCTCAAATGTAAGAGATTCCCCCAGCAAGGAGGCGGTGAAAAGGCAGGGTCCAAGGGGCAGCCTACAGCCAGCAGCAAAGCAAGAGTTCAGAGCCTGAGAGCAGGACTGTCAACTACTCACCTGCTGCCCAAGAATCCTGCTGTCACAAGTGAAATGGCCAGGAGATCCTGACCCCGGCTAGCTGGGTGAGGAAGCAAATGACTAAGAGTGAAAAATATGTGCAAGGAGCTGGGAGGGGGCAAGGGTTATCAGGCTGCAGTTTCACTGGGACATGACCCAAGAAAGTGAGAGTGAATACAAAGGGGGAAGGGAAATAAATAACCCATACATATTTCATGTCACAATCTGGAGCATGGCTCCCCCTGCTGGGGAGATGGAAGATTACAAGCCAGCTTTCATTTGCCTGGTGTATTTTTTAAAGCAGAGCAGGAGACAATATTCATCTAAATCCAACTTCAAATTCTACTTGTCAGACTGGACTTTATTTTAGAATTTATACATTCACTGATACTTTGCACACTAGTACCAATAACAGCCAGAAGGCACCACATGAGAGACACCACCACATTTGTGACGCACAGGAGTCTGGTGACAAGCTCCCTATACATAGTTTCAGTATCAAGGATATACAGGTCACAGCTACAATGATTGCATCACACATACAAAACCTAAAGCAAGACTGTTCCAATTAAATTCAGACTTGGTTACATTACCGCACTCAGATAATTTCCGGACGGATTAGCTCCCTGATTACAGATAAAATACACAATGTCTCTACTCCCCTTATCACAAGGTTAAAACAAAAAGGTTGTCTAGAATAACGTACTTCCTTGACTGTGTGTGTACAGTTAACAAAAATCACACTAGGCAGTGGCCATTCAGAAGCTTTCTTAATTAAATGAGTTTGGTGGGTCTCAGTCCTGTTCCTTGTAAAGAAGCATCCATGTGACAAAAAGTTGCTACCATGACTGGCATTGACGGTTTGGGGGGCAGGCTTGGTAGAAGTGCAAAGATGAGCTATGGAGATTAACCTGCCATCAGTCCTACAATTGTCCCTGTACGCCAGAGGAGACCCACTGATGGAGAACCTTGGACTGGTTTAGAAAGGGGAACTTCAGTCTCAGCACTCCAATATTCATTTGTTCTGTCGGAGTTAAATAAGATGGACTGCCACAACAAGGAGCCCCATCCACCTCTGATCTGGAGCTCCCAGATGAGAGGTGAGGCAGAAGGGTATTGTTGGCATTGAAGATGTTCCAGCTCCCTGCATGGAATGAGGTGGTGGCCAAGGCTTCCACTGTCTCTCAGGCTTCAAGGGGAGAGCCTCTCATACACCCAGTCTCCCTCTCCCTTGTGGTTCATTGGTCCTGTGGAGGCAGAACCAGCCCTGAGGCGCCGGAAGATGATGCGGTCATGTAAGCGGTTGGTCTGACCCTGCCAGAACTCTACCACATCTGGTTTCAGGATGTATCCCCCCCTAAGAGAAAAAGAGATGCCATTAAATGGCCCAACATGCAGCAGCTGCAAATGTCAGCTGGGTCAGGGCAGTGACTCTGTGGATGTCAAACCAGTGCCCCACCAATGCACTGACTAATTTGATCTGGGGTACAGCAGAAACCACCACAGTATATCATCAATGAAGAGCACCCCAAGGCATCCATCACATGCTCCATGCTCAGTAATGCTTACAGTTCAGCCTCTTTGGCAGGGACCAGTTCAAGAAAAAGTAAGCCTCAGCCCTGATTCTTATGACATTAAGCTTACCCGCTGGCGATGCATAGGGGGTGCATGCAGGTGTACGTGCACCCCCTATGAAAAGGCACTGGTGACACTGTTGGCGGCGCCTGCGGGTGGTCGCCACTCACTGCCCCCGCCGCTAACACCACTGGTGGCATCTGTGATCACCGGCGGCTTCTGTGAGTGGTCGCTGACCCCTGGTTGGTGCTTCCCACCCCCCAACCCGGCCACTGACAGCACTGGCAGGGTCTGTGGGAGCTCCCCACTTACTACTGCCATGCTCCTGCCGCTGTGCTCCTGCCGCCACCATGCCCCGCCCCCAAACCACCGGGGGCACGCAATGTTCACGAGCATACCAGTACGCTGAGCTGGCATGTAGGACTCAGCTGCAAGCCAGAGCACTTTAGGTGTAAATGCTGTACCAGTTCCCAGTTCCAAGCCTAACACTGATGTTGCTGAACAGCACCTGGCAAAGAAGGGGAATCCAGGGCTAGGTAGTTGAAGGCATCATCCTTCAGAAATATGCATTCTGCCCCTCTGCTCACTAGCAATCATAAACCTTATGACTGCTTTCAAGAGACTGAGGAAGACTCTGCTGTCCTAACCAACACCCCTGCCACCACAGAGCAACAGCCTTGCTTTAGCCTATTACAAGCTATCAGACCTTTTAGGAAAGAAATAGGAAGGGTCAGTGGGGAAGGGGAGCATAGGACCACGTCTAGAACACACAGAAGCAGCTAAGTCGCATAAACCACAACTCACCAGTACGGTGGCTTTGGAACTGCCACCTCCCTGTACTGCTCTTCTAGCTCAGAGTTCTTCTTCCTTAAATACTGCAAAGGAAAGGGAAACGTCCTGAAGGCTGTGGGAACCCCACCAGGAAACAGAGTGGCTGAATGCCACCTGCCCTGGAGCCATCACTGTCCCCTTGAGGACAGGAGACAGAGCACCTAGGGACATACAATAAGAAGAGAAGTCACTGTGGAACATTCAGACCCAAGGAATCCTATACGATCCAGCCCACCCCCAAGTCCCACCACTTCTCACCTCCCTGTCTGGAATCACTGTGCTCTGGTGACTCACAACTGCCCCGATTTGGCTGCTTTTGGGTCGGGAGCGGAAGTATTGCTCCGATTCCTCCTCTGGGAGTTTTTCCACAGAGCCCTCAATACGTACCTGCAAATGAGATAGAAAGGTGGGACCTGGCCCAGCAAGACAGATACACTTACAATAACTTTCCCCTTAGTTGTAGATGCATTCTCAAACTGTTTTAGGATCCAGGTTTCCACAAGAGGAAAGTCACAAAGTTAAACCTATGCCTCATTCACAGCCTCCCTACCCTATTCTCCTTATTAAGCATTTGCTTCTGTCATTTCCTTGAACCCCTGCCCTTATACCAGGTGAACCATCAACCTAAGCATGAGATGGGAATGAATGATTATTAGATGCCCAGACTTCTTTCGTCCTGAAGTCTACCAGCACTTCACTTTATTTTAATAAATTATTGACTTCCCAAAGAGAAGTTCTCAGATGAGCATAGACTTGGGATTCTGCCCATTTACAGTTATTAAAGAGCTCATAACACTTTTTGAAAGCCGCTACATTTGGAACTGGGGAAAAAAAAAATGATACTCTGCTAACCTAAAGCCTCATTTGACCTCCACACAAAAGCCATTCCTCAAAACGCTTGTGTGGTTCTTCAGTCACTGTCCAGTGGTGCCAAGCATCACTGAGTAATCATTATAACCTACACAAGAAGCAACTG
>NW_005842064.1:244261-248133 GCF_000455745.1 Alligator sinensis | reverse complement strand
TCCCTACTGCATGAGCTTTCTTTCTCAGTGCACTTCATAACTGAAAGCAAAGCCAAGCACAAATCTGTAGCAAAATAATCCACTGGGTTCATGGAACCAAAACCCTTGTGAAGCTTGATATGCTACATACTGCAGCATCATGTGGCATGGACAACTTCTGATTTAAGAAGCCATCCTAGGCCAAGATAGACAGGAACTGTGAATCAGATTGAGAATATAATACATACACTCCCCTTCTGTCTGCACTCTGAGGGTTTGGACCCAAACACATTCATACTGGTGTAGATACTACTCAGCAGCATAACTGAGGTGGGGTGAGTGGGGCATTTACTTCAGGTGGCAACTACAAGGTGGTGGTGGGATCCCCCCTGCCAGCAGTCTGCTGTGGCCCCTGCCTGGCCATGGGAGCAAGGAGAAGGGAGGGCAAGAGGAATGAGCAGAATGGGGCTCCCTTCTCTCCTTGGGAATCTTTGCCAAAGCTGGCACAGCCCTGCACCCAATATGTATGTATGGGGCTGGGGGTGGGGAGGAAGGAAGCAAATGGGGTACCAGGGTCAGCCTGCAGGGAGCCTGGCCATAGGGCTGCTACCTCAGAAGTGGAGCTGATGCTGCTGCAGTAGCAGCAGAAGCCTGAGAAGGTAGGCCTTCCCTTTTCCTCACCCACATCTATCCATCTCCCCCCAATAGCCAACAATGGTCAGTGTGCCCCTATATCCCCTTTCCACACCGCCTCACTCCAAGTCCTCTATGAGCTTGCTGCACCTTTAGCACTTTCTTACACCAATGTAAACAAGAGTGGGCTCGTGGCATATACATCTAAATGGATAGAATTTACCATACTATGTTACAAAACTACCTTGGGGTGGGGGTGAAGAAATAAAAAAATAAGATGGTATCAGTGAAAATTATATTGGCATATAGAAACGTGTCTGTTCCTATTCCAGAGGAGCCAAATGCATAATGCAAACATGCAATTTATTGGTTCTCTGCCAGCTGGTGGCAAGGCGTCAACAGCATTTACTGCACCAGGTACCCGGGTAGACCAGTCATTTGTTCGCTCTAAACACGAGTGTAATTCACATCACTTTCGTACACTGATATAAAAGTTACACTAATGTTAATGCCACCAAGAACAAAGGAGGCTTTGCATGGTTCTGAAACAGGCTGTGACATCTTCACACCCAAACACATCCTACCAGGGCATCCCCCAAACTAATCACAGTTCAGGTGCTGATCCTATTCCTCTACAGCTTTCTTTAGACATTATGGTCTGAGCATCCCTGGTTGCTGTCAGATGGCATGACGACTCACCTGACGATTGAGGGGTTCCCAATAAAAGACAACTGAGGCAAAAGGATTGGAGTCCTGAAGTGTGCAAGGGAGGACGGGAAAAAAAAAAGAAAGGACTTTCAATTAAGTAGGTTTTCAAACTTTAAAACATACAACAGTTACCCTCTTTCCCCACCTTTAACTCTGCTCCCTAGTTTGGGACTTGGAGACATTTGAGACCTATGATCTACAGACCATACCAGTTCTAACATATTAAATGTCACCCCTCATCAGAATAAGATGCTTGGAACAACGCAGCTCAAGGCACGCTGGAATTTGAAGTATATCTGTGGGATGCTCATCTGAACTGAAGATAAGGTAGCTGTAATCCACTCAACTCAATGTTAGCTTGGTGCAGATCTCAATACTTGGGAAGATCCTGTCAACTAAATAGTTTTGGTGCCCTCAGAGGATGGAAAATAGAAACTAGGGGTTCCTTCAGCTGCTTGCTGTTTACCACTGTATACCCCCAGACATCCCTCATCCCGGCTGGTGGCACTATGCCCACCCTCATCTCAAGAGGATGCAGTATGACATTGTAAACCGGTCCCACAGTGACATGTTTCACACAAATCCACAAGCTCCAGGGTCATGCAGCTCTCACCAGCTCCTTTCCTTTCCGACTCTCAAGGTTAGTGAAGAATCTAAAGCCACTCTGACTAAACCCCTTCAGGAGCACCATCCGGGCAGAAGGCTTCCCATCCCTAAAACAGGAAAGAAAAGCTGTTGGTCATGGAAACATGTACACTGATGACTGCACACTTTAGATGCTCTTCCTGCCCATGGCAAGACAAAGAGAAACTTACTTTCTTGCTTCAGGTCATGAACTAAGTAACCGCTGAAACTGGAAACAAAGCCTATCCTCTTTTATTCCTGCGCTAATGCTTCATATAAGAATCATTACTGGGGTCTGTACCTTCTTTGACAGTCTTTGAGATTAGACTATTGGTCCATCCAATTGTAGCAAACATGCAACCCAGCTCAGTCAGGACTAGGGGCCCCACTGTCCTGGCAAACCCACAGGCACACACATACCTTTACTGGAATTGGCTGCTTAGACTAGCAGGAAACTGGACCTCATGACCGAAGTGGTGTCTTCCAGCTCTGTCTCTACATGCAGAGTGCCCTACCAACCCTGAAGTGTGCTCCAGGACTGCTCTACTCTCCACACAAATATTCCAGAAGCCACCTTCTTTCTACCTGCCAGTTTACCCAGACCAAGACAAACAGGCTAACAACAAGAGGATACAATACACAGCAGCACTGAATAGCTTCCTCTACTTTTTTCCTAAGATACCAGCAGGAGAGATTTGGCAACACCAAGCTACTTGACCATTTCTATTTTGCAAAACCCACCTGGTGCAGGTGGCCAGGCACATTGCATTCACTTCTCCGATTGAGGGGCACTGCATGGCCTCTTCAAACCACACAGAAAACTGCTTGATTGGGTTGAGGGAGGCGAGATGTTTCTCCTCAAAGGCCTGTATGGGACAGAATTGAGGAGACAACCAGAATAATGAACGTTAAACCCTTTGCAGAAGAAACCCTTCAATTCCCACATCATCCTCACAGCACTTGCAAGAGATCTTATCAAACACCATCACTGCAGGTAAGGAGGCAGGAGTTGCTCATTAGCACTGGACCAACCCCACTCCTCCCCGACTTCAGGCTTGCCACAGGCTGAGCCTGGACATCTTTCAGAAGTGCTATAAGAACTTCCCATCTGGCCAGGCATGTACTGAATAAAACTGGGAGGAGATGTTGTTTGGGGATGAAATGGCAGGGGTGTCTGTTTTATTTTGATGGTCTATCTTCCTTTTAAGTTGATGTGGTCCCTTAAGTTTTTGTTTTCTTACTGTAAGCCACCCTGAGCCTTTGCTGCGATGGGCGGCACAGAATAAATAAGACTACAAAGCCTAGTCTTAACTAGGCACTTAACTAGAGCACTTAACTATAGCACACGTGAGCTTAGCCCCTGGTTTTCAGCCTTCTTAGGCTCAAGCCACCCCTTGGAAAATGCGGGCTTTCAGTTTCAACTCCCTTTTTGTTTTTGACTACGCATAACCAAACAGGGCAATTTCTTCAGTTGCAAATTGCTGGAAAAGCACACGGCAGGTGGGAGCATTTCTAATGCTGTTGATTCCTGCGCTCGGGACAGGAGAATGGCGTGCCCAAATACAGCATGGAGAATGGCTGGCTGGGCTGCAGGCCTGTAGAGAGGGGTCTGGGGGTTACAAGAGGCTCGACACCCTAACCATCCTGCTGGTCTCCTGCAGGGAGGGGGGGTGGACATTTTGGGGTGCAGAAGCAGAGGCTATTATGACTGAGCAGGCCCAATCCAACCATGTGGATTACCAAGCAGGGGCTCGACCCAACAGTGCAGGAACTGGGGAGCGTGAGGGTGGGAGGGAAGGGGGGCTTCAAAATCTGGCGGCAGGGGAGAGCTGGCAAGCTGAGGAGGAGCTTTGTGGGCTGAGGCAGGTCAAGCACCGGCCTCAGGATGGTGCCTCCATCCACGGAGGTTTCCAAGGCTCAGAGAGGCT
>NW_005842064.1:240484-244220 GCF_000455745.1 Alligator sinensis | reverse complement strand
CGGCATCGACCCCCGCTGGGACAGGAACGAGGCGCGAGGTCCCGGTCCCGCCCCCCCCCCGCAGCGTCATGGACCCCCCGGACAGAAGCGAGGCTCCAGCTCCAGCTCCGCCCACCTCAGGCCCCTCGCGTTCTCCTGCCCCTCCCCCACCAGATGCCTCCCCCAACTTTACCTCCTCGTCGCGCCTGTAACTCTTCCGCAGCGCCCCCAGGTCCATGACGCGCTCCTGCGCGGGTGCCTGTCCCGAGAAACAGGAGCCGAGGGAGACCCAAACGCGCAGCCCCCTCCTTTTCGCGTCACCGAGCATGGCCCCGCCCCTCGGGGGTGGGACTCGAGACACGGCCCCTAAAGTGGATTAAGGTCACCGCCCCCACGGTGCTCACCTCCATCAGCCAATAAGAAGGCTTGCAGAAGGGTCCAATCACGAGAGAGAGGGAGGGGGCCGGTTGCAGCCAATAAGGACGCAGCGAGGGGCGGGACCTGGAGACCAGGAAATGGTGTCAGGGCTGTAAACAGGCACATGGAGGGGCTGTTAAAGGTACAGTGTCCCCCGGGGAGGGGAGACCCGGGGGGAGGGTCAGAGAAGGGGCAGTGCATAGGGTGGCAGGGGGCGGGAGTGTGGGGACTAGTCAGGGGGAATTGAGTGGAGGGGGGACCAGACGGGGCAAGGAGAGTGGTCCAGGCAGGGCTCAGACAGGTGACATGGTGGGGAGCAGACAGGGGTGAAGGAGGAGACCAGGCAGGGCCAAGGGGTGGGTGAGGATTAGCCAGGAGCCCAGGGGGAAGTGGATGGGAGAGGAGACAGGAGGGGAGACTGGCAGAGCAGTCAGGGGAGGGGGTGGTGGACAGGGCAGGGGGCACTAGACAGGGGAGAGGGATGGACAGGGGCACGGGATGGTCAGGGCAGGGGCTGATGGGGAGGACCTGATGTGGGGGAAGGAGGGGAGGGAGACAGGGGGGCAGTGGGCAGAGGAGACAGAGGAGTGTGGAGGCAGATGAGTGAGGAGAGGATGAAGCAGGGAGAAGGGGAAGAGGGCAACAGGGATGCCAGAGAGGAGAATGGAGAGCTAAACTAGTCCTGAACGGGGAGAAGGTGCATGCGTGTGAACAGCTGGATCAAAGGGAATAGTGGGAAGCGTGCCAGACAGTGCCAGATAAAAAGCCACGTATTTTTACACAGCGCTCTCCCAGTTTCTTTCTCCTGCTCATGTTTCCCCCCGCCCCCCTTCTCTCTCTTCTCTGTCTTAGCTGGAAGAGTTTCCCTCCCTCTCCTCCAGCATGTTCCATCTGGGCTGGACACTGTGACTAGGAGAGCTGATGTCTGATGGTGCCACTGATCTGCAGGCTCCACAGAGCCAACTCCAGGCCATGGAGCAAGGGATGGGAGATGGGGAGCAGCCAGATGGTCACCTACCATTCAAGGTGCCTGAGCCAGGGCTGGAGGGTGCAGCTGCTCTCTGCAGCCCTGGCTTCCAGCAGTCCCAGGAGTTGGAGCTCCCGGAATCCCAAAGACATGCCCCACTGGAGTGTGCCAGGTACAGGGGAGGGCTTGGTGTAGGGGACTTCACCCAGCGCTCACCACTACAGAGGGTGGGGCTTGACAGCAATGAGGTCCTCTTTGTACAGCACAGGGGCAAGCTGGAAGGACCCCCCTGGTACTGGTGAAAGGAGTTCAGTCTCCACAGGCTGCTCGTCACAGAGACTTCTGGTTTTGATGGTTACTTTTGTGCAGGGGACACCTGTCAAATAAGAACCATCCTGAGAGCCCCAAACTCCTTTCATTAACTCCCTAACCAGCCAACAGAAGGTACTAAGCATCAGTCACTACTGGCTTGGGCCAGGCTTGACTTGGACATCGAGAGGCAACATTTTGCATTCCCTACTTTAGCCCCCCCAGTTCCACGGGTCAGCCACTGGTTTGGGTCTGGTGCATCTCAAGTAGAGATGTCACTCGTCAGAGAACTGCCTCTCATATCTGCAGCTGCTGGTCAGCACCTCTTGTGAGTTTAAGCGAAGAGTAAATTGTGAGTCCTGCAAGCTGCCAGGAGGAGTTAGCAGCAAATGGGACCCTTGCTTTTAGACTCTTTACCCATGAGCGGCTATATGACACCAGCATATAGTTCGTGGGTTGAAATGTATTTTCCTCATGCTGGGGGAGCACAGTGCAGGTGGGAAGGGGGCTGAAGGCTGAAGAATAACAATGTCTGAGAGGTAGGAGGGATGGAGTAGTGCGGGCAGCTGGCTTGGGACTTGGGAGGTTTGCCCTGTATACCTGTCTCTACCACAAGCCCCTTGAATGAGTCACTTTGAATGCCCACTACCTCGGTTCCCTGAAACAGGGATGATATCTCTCCACCTTGCAGCATGCTCTGAGGGTTCAGTCCATTGATAACAATGAGGTGTTCTAATGCTGCAGTGGTGAGGGTATCTCTTCACCTAGACAGAAAATAAAATCCTGGTCACTGAGAGGAGTATGGAAAGCTTCTTTGTCCTTGTTACAGCTCACAAGCTGAGCAGGGCCTGGCTGACTGGGTCTTTGGTTGTGAGATGCCAAAGAACACTGAAGTGCTGGTGATTCAGCAGGGGATGTTCTGTCCCCTGTGTCAGAAGGAGGAGTTGGGTCTCAGAAGTGCTAAACTGCCTTGACGCTGGTGCAAGTTGGGGCAGAGGTTGCTGGCTTTTGTATTGGATTTAAAGCCACAAACTTTTTGCAGAGTTAACCCCCAGCATCAGTGGAGTTCCAGCAATACCTATATGCCTCTATAAATCCCCCTTGGGAGCTTCAAATGAATACAGTATTTTCCTTCACAACTTAGCCTAAGTGGCTGTCTTAAACTGTTGCCTCACATCATCCACACATCAGTAAGACCCAGCTAGACAAAGTCTTGACTAGTATATAGTATAGTTTGGGATGGTCCTGCCTTGAGCAGGGGGCTGGATTAGATGCCCTCCTGACGTCTCTTCCAACCCTCATTTTCTATGATTCTGTGATCCTGGAGGTGGCTGTGTTTTGCTGGTGGGTGATGTGATTTCTGCACATGCAGGTAGTCCATAAAACACATTGACAAGGAAGACTCTGAAGACTGTGATATAATTTTCTTCTATTCTTGTTGGCTTCTAGCACCCAGCTCCATGGAGCTCTGAGCAGCCTCAGGAAGCCCGACTACGGTTTGCTACACTTTGGGGAAGATGTCAAGAGCCGGAAAAGACCCAAGCTGTCCAATGGGGCCCAGACCAGTCCTAGCCTCATCTCCCACTTCCCTCAAGCACTGAGTGAGATGGAGACCAATGGACCACCCCGCATTGGACACATCTTCCAGAGCAGTAGCCTGGATCTGCACAGCAGGTGCCCTCAGGATGGGCTGCGACACATGAGGACTTTGGACAATCCCAAAGCTGCCCATTCAGGGGCCTCAATGCTCTACCAGCCCAGCACAGAACCATCAGAGTCCCCCTCCATGGATTATGGACCTGAGGATTGCTGCCAGTGGAGCAGCAGGGCTCCTGTGGTGGGTAGCAGCATGAGCAGTCAGGCCAGCAAGGTTACGGGTTTGTATGCTGAGCTGGTGAAGGAGCTGGAGCTGCAGATGTCAGAGTTGCGGAAGCTCCTTGCCTCTCGGGAAGAGGCTGCTGTGCAGCAAGAGAGGAGGATAAAGGAGCTGGAGTTGGAGAACCAGCAGCTGAAGAGCCAGCTCCGGAACCTGGAGGAGGAGAATGACTTGCTCTCCAGCAGGAA
>NW_005842064.1:227954-240453 GCF_000455745.1 Alligator sinensis | reverse complement strand
GCAGGAATGGGGCAGGAGGGTCAGGGGTGGCTGCAGTGAGGACAGTCCTGGGCCCTGGCGCTGGTGGCATTGGTAACAGAGTCCTACTTCCCCTTTGGCTTCCTTGGCTTGCTTGCATTACAGGGTGCTTGCAGGGGGTTGCCACATCTCAGGCTTCTCTGTAGGGTCAGAAGGACCTTCCTATTTCTGACTTCTAGCAGGGTCCAGTTGGCTTCAAATGACCCAGTCCACATGATGGAGAGTTGCCCTTTCATGGAACATCAAGGAGGCAGCTGTTGAGCTGGACAACCCCATGGCAATGGATTCAGCAGGGCAAACCTCTTCTCCCTAGAAGAGGGAGGGGAAAGTCCATGTGTAAACTCTGGGCTTGGCTGTAGACCCTGCCCAGAATGAGGGTTGCTGAGCATCGCAGTGTGTCCAACGTGGTCCCTTTGCTGGACCAGGGCTGGGGGTTGGGCCTGTAGCTATAGCAGCTGCAGAGAAGAGCATGGCAGACCTTCTGGGAAAGCATGTTGAGGCTGAGTCAATGAAGGCTGCTCATCTGCCTCCTTAGCTAGGATCTGGATGGGCACATGCTTGAAGGAAGGAGTGATTGGTAGGATGGGACAGAAGGGGTTCTGAGTAAAATAAGCCTGTTCTCTGCTTCTGGGACTTGCAAGTGACCCCTGAGCAGCCTAAGCCTGTCCAGGGATATGGTTGGTTTTCCATAGGCCTTTGCAGTGCTCAGCTGCGTCTTTGCATGTCTTCTCAGACATCAACGAGAGCAACATCCAGTTCCTCAAGGGCCTGGTGGGGCTGCTAGAGAGCAACTCAGCATTACAGGTAGGTGCCTGGGTGTCTTCCATTGCCCAAGCTTCAATCCTTCAAGTGGAAAACTTTCCCCTACCCATTGCCCAAATGTCTTGGGTACATATGAATTGCACACCCCAGAGGTGAAGAGAAGCTCCCCTAGATCCCACCTGGCCCAGGCCCTGGGGCTTAGTATCCATGGAGGACACTTTCTAGGGCTGTATCCAGTCTGAGTTTAAACATCCCAGAACAGGGAATTCTGCTCCCAGGCAAGATGATTTCATGCTCCAACAGGACTCCCTGTTCAGTTGCTGTGATTTTTCTCTGCCCCTATCTTGGTTGTATCCCCTTAGTATCACTTCAGCTCCCAGCCTGATCTCCTAGGCACCTTTCTTGGTGTCCCCTCTCCAGATATTTATACCACCTTATTGCATCAGCCCTTGGCTCAGGATGCCCCTCCTGACTCCAGTTGTGGTTGTTTCTCTGAATCTCCCAACAGGTTTTGTTTTTTTTCTGGCCCTTTCTGCTGGGCAGGCAAGAGAGCCTTTTCTCTTCCTGGGAGGTAGGGAGGCAATGTGGCTGGGGTGGAGTTAGGAGGAACAGGAGCAGTGGGTCACTCGTTTATTAGCCAGGGTTTCCACCATGAACCCCGCCCTGCCAGCAACAGGTCTGGGCGTTCTCCTGCAGGTCAACGGCCTCCAGTCTTTCTCTCCGAGTGCTGGGGAGCAGAGGTGCACCCCTGCTGACATCCCAAAGAGCCCCCCTGTTTGGAGGATGCGAGCTGTGGTCCCAAGCAGCTTCTCCCCCTGGGTGAGCACAGATGATGGAGTGGGGAGCCCGGCCATGCTCAGTGATGCCACCTGCTTATGGGAGGAAAGCATTCAAGATACATTGCCTGATGGGACACCAGTGTGGGCATCGCCCATGGAGGTGAGTGATTCTGGGGCTGCCTGATCAGGTGCCATAGGAGCATTACCTGTGGCACTGCCTTGACTATAGGGACCTCAGGAAGGCACTACCCCTCACAGTGGGTGATATGTAATGCTGGGTTGGGTAGAATTGGGGCCATCCCTCCCTTCCAGCAGGACAGTCAGTTCCAGGCCCTCAGTACTAGAGGAACCAAAACCTTTCCAGGCTGTACCTTGTCTGGGCAGAAGTCCAGCTGGGAAGTACCTGTGACCTCTCCAAGATACACTCCTCTAGAGCAATGGGCCCTGCTGTGAGATTCCCCTCCTTAATCTGGTCCAAGGCTCTTCCATGACCTGAAGCCTCTACACTGGTGGCAGACACTTAAAAGGTGACCTGGGGAGATCAATGAACTACTGAATCATAGGGTGGGAATAGCTCTCAGGAGGTCACCTAGTCCAGCTCCCTGCTTGAGGCAGGATCATCCATCTGTAGGATCATCCCTGTCTGCACCAGCCCAAACAAATGCTGGTTTAACCTACAACCTTCCAGTGATGGAGATTGCACTGTATTTTTAGGTGACCTGTCCCAGTGCCAAACAGCCTTCACAGGTCGATGCTGGACACCTAGGTGGGTGAACAGCTGTGCTGTTGAGATTCAAAATCCT
This sequence comes from Alligator sinensis, assembly GCF_000455745.1. Lineage (NCBI taxonomy): Eukaryota > Metazoa > Chordata > Crocodylia > Alligatoridae > Alligator > Alligator sinensis. The sequence continues at coordinate 238,091 of NW_005842064.1, read as the reverse complement.
CAGTTCCTTCTTTCTGACACTTGGGTGGCACATGCCATGTGCAGGAGTCTGAAATTCCCAAGACTCTGGCTTTCACCCACACAGTGTGCAGTGGGGGCTGGGTGGGACGCACAGAGAGCTTTCTGAGATGCATGGACTTCTCAGACCCTTGGGAACTGGGGGTGAAACATTTCAATCCTGGATGAGAGGGGATGCTCCTATTGTCAGTTTGGCACTGGCAACTCTCCTGAGGAGGGTGTGTTTGTAGTTTTGTTCCCTATGATGTTTGGGGTGCTAAGAAGGATTCAACTTCAAAGTCTTGTTGTGGTAGCTGGTCTGAGACAAGCTCCACCTTATCTCAGGTCAGCTCTTGGTCAAAGGAGAAGAGAGGCATCACCGTTGAAATGCTGGTGTGAGGGTTCATGAGGGCTAGAGCATTAGGTTCAGGGGTAGGAATCCCAGGTTCTAAGTCTGACTGTAGAAGAGAGTGTTGCCTAGTGTTTGGTGCAGGGGACGAAGTCAGGACTCCTGGGTTCCACTTCCAGATGTGCCACTAATTGATAAAAGGCATGACTCAACCTTTTTTCCTCACTGTTCACATCTGTAAAATGGGAGCTGTTGACACCTTTCTTCACTTCAGGGTCATGGTGCTTAGTTCCTTAATGTTTTTAAAGTGATTTGAGCTCCTGAAGTACCAGGAGCTGAAGAAGGCAAACAATTAACAATTAGATTGTTTATTATTTAAAAATGCATACAGTAATGGGTTGTAACCCCGGGGAGGGGAGGGAAGGGAGCAGCTCCTGCACATGTGGTATCACTGACTTCAGTGAGGTTTGCATGGTGATGATGGTATCTGTCTTGAAGGGAAAGGCACAGAATGCTTGTCACTCCCAGCAGATCCTGTCCTTCTGCAGCACTGTTAATTTGCATTTCTCTAACATCCCACAGGGCCTTAGCAATCTGGCAGGGTCAGCATTGGCTCTCTCTTGCAGTCAGGGAGGCACCCTGAGCTTTGGCTTTTTGCATAAGCTAGTCAGCTGCAGAGTCTAGGAGGTCTGATGCCCCATCAGCGCGACTGACAACACTGCTCCCTCCCTCTGGAAAATACAAACCCACTCCTGTCTTCTCTGAGATTCTGTCTTTGCCTGCTTGGCTGTAGGTGAATGGCCACATCCTGAACCCATGGCTGGCTAGAGTGAACAAAGCCAGTGTGATTGTCAGTAGGTTTGCAGTGCAGCCCATATGCTCCAGCTGAAGTCTGTGGTAGGATGGCTGGGGTTAGTCTGTCCCATGTCACCTGCATAGGCTCTCCAGTGGAGTCTGATTCAACCCAAGGAGGCTCTGGGCAGCCACAGTGAGCAGGGGAGAGTAGTGGAATAACAATGGGGCTCTCTCTTGCCACAGGAGAATGGGAGGCCCAAGCTGGAGCTGACCCCCAACTCTGGGGTCTATATCACCCACCATCAGCTGGATGACCTCTCGCAGGTCTCCACTGACAAGCCCAAGCTGATGACCAGGCGCCTGCTGGATTACTTTTTCTCCCGGGAGACACTCGCCAGGTCGTCAGCCACTGGCCAGCGCATCGCTCACAACAACACTACCATGGAGAAGCCCATCCGCCTGCCCGTTATAGTGGTTAACGCTATCAAAGGTAGGGACTGGTTCTGTGAGTGAGGCAAGGTTTGGAAAGGATAGAGAAGCAGAGGGTGGAAACAGCCTGTCTGAGAAGGGTTGTCCTCTCCCTACCACCCCCCAACAGGCTTTGAAGAAGAGGATGCTGTTTAATCCAGATTCCTCCTGCCCTATACTGTTTTCATTGATTTGGGAGTGACTTTGCTGGGGCTGGGGAGGGAATCCCAGGACAGGTGGACAGGGAAATCAAGGGCACTTTGAACTTCCACTCCAGTATGGCTAGTATCCTACGGCAGCCCCTCCAGTATGGACAACCTGCTCCATTCTTGGCTCAGACCCTCCCCAAGCTGGCTTCACAGTACCAGTGGCAGAGGTGACTATAGGTGATGTAAATTAGCTGCCTTGCTGGCATATGGCCTGAGATGCTCCACTTGTTTCCCCTTGGCCATGCATAGACCACAGGAAGGAAACCATATTGAGGTGGCTTTAATTTGAATTGGGGAACTAGAGAATAAAGGCTTGCACCCCATTCATAATTCCTTCAGTCAGTTGGGCTGCGCTTTGGGAACACTTTTCATTTAGACCCTAGTCTGCATGGTGAAGTCCTCCCTTGCCTGTAACAAAAGCAACCCAACTCCCTGCCCAACAATCAACCCAACAGGGTTGATTGTGCCCAGCAATCATGGGTTACAAAGTTTGCCAGCACAGTTGCATTGGCTGGGGGCATGAAAACAAACCTCCTTGCTGGCAAAGCTACTCCAGGAACAACCCCCCCCGGTGTGGACACAGCTGTGCAGATAAAACAGAGCATAGCTTGTTTCTTTCAGAGAGGTAGCGTAACCTAGGCCAGCAGAAAACTGGCTGTAAATGCTGGGGATCTGCTGATACAGCTGTTTTGGCAGAACTATAGCAGCTGAGCTTGTGCAGATAAAGCCAGTGTCAAGTTGCAGCCAAAAGCATGGCTGGGTCAGGCCCATGGGATTGCAAAATGTAACTAAACAGTATTCAAGGTAAGAGTGAGTGATGCTTCAGACAGGCTGCTTTTAGCCCTTCCAAGTTGTGCTATTATGTAGCACAGCTGGGGGCACTGCAGCCAGTTAAATAACATCAACAGACCAAGGTTGCCTGAAGTGGCCAGTGACATGGGGGCCTGACTTGAGACACTTCAATGGGATCCTGCTGTCTGGGTGCAAGTGCTAAGCACTGGCTGGAAACCTGTACAGGACGTCTCAAATAGGCATCTTTCTTCTGAGGCAGCCAAAATCATTAATCACCTGTGAATCTTGTCCACAGCACTTTACATGCTCTCATGGTGCTGACAAATTGGATCTAACTAACTGTCCACTTTGCATTGTTCCTGTGACATAAGGATTACTGTCACAATACAGCACCAAGATACTGGTGTAGTAAATGCAAGATCAGTTAGATAAGCGATGCCCAAGACTGTAACAATCTGGTGGTAGATCTGAAATTGGATATTGGATGGTGCTAGGTGCTGTGAAAAAACACTTGCCCACACTCTGTGGATTGACTGCAGAAAAGCTGTCAAGTAGCTGCCACTAGAGTGGCACTGCTGCCTAATGCCACCCTCCCATTTATGTCCATGGCCAGGAGCCTGAGATTTGGCTCTGGGCTCATGCTTTGGCCATGACTTTTGTTTTCAGCACGAGGTAGGCACATGTTTTCATGCAAGGTAGGAGCATGTAGGTGAATGTGTATCACAGCAAGGCTCCTTAGTAGTGTCTGACATGATGTAGACAGATGCCCGCTCCCCCTGCCTCAGAGTACTGGCTCCCAGGCATGTGGTCAGCTCATTTCTGCCTTTCATCTGTCCTCTGTGTCCTATGTACTGTAGAATCACAGGAGTATTGAGTACTTGGGATCCAGAGTGATCCATCTATCCACTATTAATAAGCCAGCAAGCATTAGAGTGTGCATTCTGTCTCCTCACTACCCTGTCCCTAGAGTACGTCACCAGAGCATGCGGCAGGGGCTGCAACTTCAATGCCGTGATCAACAGCAAGTGCGGTACCTCTAGGAGAGCAGTCAAGAAAATGATCGTCAAGATGGAGTGAAAGACACGAAGGCTGGCATGTCACGAGGTTCCATCCCAGCAGTGGTGAGCCAGTCACTGCAGAAATCCTCCTTAGAGGACCCATTGCTCCCTCACCATCCTAGGCACTGGCAGGGAGAGCAGTATGACAGCACAGCTGACCTGGGCTCCCTTCCATGCAGCAGTGATTGGGGGTGGGGTATGATGGAGACAGCACTTGTAAAGAGGCATGTTACCTGGTCAGGAGTGGCAAGACATGAACCCTCCTGTACTTCAGGACTTGATGCCTGCTTAGTGGCCAGAATTAAGTGTAGGTGTCAGTGTGGGAAGGATTTATCCTCCACTGAAGTACATGGTGTGTGTCACTGTTGGAGAAGGGGGCTGATGAGATGGACCACCCATGGGTCTGTTCTCGCATGGTCAATCCTCCATTCCATCTTCTGTAGTGCACAGGGCAGGGAGAGCTGGTCTGTGCTGGGATTCCACATTTGCCAAGCAAAATCCTGCACGGTCCATGTTTGAAATCTAAGTCTAGTAATTTCCATTTGAGAATCCCAGATCTGTGAGGCTCTGCATTCACTCCAGAGCCTCCTCAGCATTTCCAAGGTTTATTGTCCAAGGGATAGTGCTGGCCAGGGGCAGGCAGCGGAGAACAGTGCAGGTCCTGTGCTGTAGATCGGCCAGAGAGAATTCATAGATTCATAGATGTTAGGGTCGGAAGGGACCTCAATAGATCATCGAGTCCGACCCCCTGCATAGGCAGGAAAGAGGGCTGGGTCTAGATGACCCCAGCTAGATGCATATTCAACCTCCTCTTAAAGACCCCCAGGGTAAGTTTCATTTGAAACATTTCTTACCAGACTCGAGATGAAAACCATCCCATCTAGGCCACAGCTTTAGGCATTGGACTGAGGTAGAAATATTGCCACGCTGAACAGGGAGGGTGGAATTCTCTATCTCCTCTCAACCTGGGGCAATGTCTGTCCTCACACAGTAGCTCCTTGGATCACTCAAATCTATTTCCTGCTCGCTGAAGCTGTTAGAATTTAACTGTGTCCAAGAGAATTATTTTTTTTCCTGTAAAGAAATTCAGTTCTGACACATATTCTATTTCTTGTAAATAAAATAATCCTTCCTCTTCCCTAATAAAGGCTGGACTCTAACAGTATAGGCTCAGTCATTTCTGCTCATGGGAAGTGGAGTGGATTTGTCTAATTGTTTATCCCCATAGTTTCTGGGTTCATTATACTAAAGGTAGCATCTTAAGATACCAAGAAGCTGACAGAATCATTTTAATTAGTAATTCCTTCCTCCCTGCCAGCCTATTATTTACCCTCCCCATCTACACACACACTTCCCAAGCCAAAAGTCAACCTGAAGATGGAAAAAAAAAATCCAAATGGCTTTTTTGCTACAGCCTCTGGCCAGCTCCACCAGGTTCAGGCTGAGACTGGGGCTTTCTAGAAGATGATTAGTTGCAGATGCTGAAGTTGGTTTAACATGGCAGGGTAGGAAGGGGACAGATGGGAGAGAAAGTAATGGTGACATGCCATTGTTTTCAGTGTCTGAGCTCTCTCCTAGCCTTTTTGATCAGTTGCTGTATTTTTCTCCTACCCAGAGCTCGTGAATGAGGTGTGGCCTTAATGCTCTGGAGACTGAAAGCATTTGGGTAATGATGACAGAACATGGACAGCAGCAGGCCTTCTGCTATGCAACCCCATTGTACTGCAGCTTTGGAGGGGGAACTCAGGCTCCAGCTCCTCCTTTCCATTTTGGATTAAGGCTGACAAGTGGGGAGTATTGCAAAAGGGCTTCTTGCTACCTGGAAGCTTGTTTGTAAGGAATCACCAAGTCATGGTATGAGGCTGGGCAGGTCAGTGTAAAGCTCATCTCATCTCCAGATAGAGGGACTCACAGACCCACAACTGAGGTTGGATGCAATGACAGGAGGCTTTTAGGCCAGTGTGTGTGTGTTGGGAGGTGTGATGATGAGAAGCTCTGAAAGATGGGAGCTAACAGGTTACTAACTGGGAGACCTTGCCTACACTCAGAAGTGAGCTTGCAATAGGTGCAGCACAAGCTTAGAATGCAACATAACTGTGTGGGGACAGTCTTGTTAACATAATACAAGCAGCGCCATATTGGGTCAGACCAATGGTCCATCTAGCCTTCTATCCTCTCTCTGATAGGGGCAAGAGAAAATATGTACAGAGCATGTCTGGTGTAATCCATACCCTTCTTGGTATCCACCATCATTGGTTTAGAGGTGCCAGAGGACACACCCCTGACTGTTCTGTTTAATAGCTATTAATGGTTCTATCATCCATGAATTTGTCTAGTACCTTTTTGAATCTGGCCATGCTATCTGCCTCTAAAACCTCCTGTGGTGATGAATTCCACGAGTTGCTGCATACACTGGTCTGGAAACTGTCTGTGCATGGAGTTATTCTGAAACAGCAACTTCAGAATGACTCGCTGTAGAAAAAGCTCTAGACCTCTTGAGGACAAGGACTGTTGATGTTATGTACAGCTCTTAGCATGATGAGGCTAAACGCAAGTAAATTAACGTGGTCCATGAGGTAAAGCACTGGCCTAGTGGGCTCTATTCCCATATCCTCCTCTACCTTGGTCTTGTCTACATAGCAGCCTATGTAAGCTCCTCAGGGCAGAGACAGTCTTTATGGGTCTACAGCTCTATGGAACTCTCTAGCTGCTAGTTATACAAACAACTGACCAGCCCCACTAATCAAGCACTCCATGATTCCTTGCCCCAACAGCTGTTCTTGCTTACCAGACACCACACTTCTCAGACAAAGGATCCTTGGCTTCAAATGCTGTACTGGGTTTGCTGCTGGTGACTAAATTTATTTAGCAAGAAAAAAGAAAAACCTCTTGGCTGACTCCATGCTGGCCAACCAGTTACATAGTTAATAAAGAATAACAGATTCGTCACCTAATTCATAAGCAGTTACAACTAAAAAATAAAGTGGATTTGTTTTTAATTTAAAAGCTCAAAAATAACAGTTCATATGTTTTTTGAAACATGTAGGAACCACAAAAGCAATATAGTCTATGATACAATATACACTATACACAGTTGGGATGGGGGGCTCTGTATCAAGGGTGATTGACAGTTTCAAGATTTGAAGTGAAACGCCATGCCACTTGGAAGTGAAAAGAGAGGGGGGAGGGGAATATACATATACATATATATATATATAAACAGGTGGAGAGAAAAAAACCTCTTCATTATTGTAAAATAAACTTCAGCAGGGAAAGGATGTGGGGAGAAGGGAAGGGCAGCTTATTAAAAGGGAGCAATTAAATAAAAATAAAGAAGCACTCACATTACACAGTGTTCATAATTGGGAACTGGGAGCGTAAGGCAACAATCTCCATAGAAAAAAGGACTTTTTCAAAGGAGTTTATATATATTTATATATATATAGATATTTATATATATATATTTATAGATATTTATACATTTTAAATATAAAGTAGGAATGTGCTGCAGAATGCCAGGTGGCCTCTTCCAAGCCTGTCCATGGAGTGGTGCCCCCCTCTGTCATGTCAAAGCTTCCAAAGCACATGGGGGAGGCGGGACTGTTGTGAGAAAGCTTCGATGATATCCTTGTGCCACTTGCACAAGGCCCGTTTGGAAGGGGTGCCCAGTGCTGCTGGCGGGTCCCTCTCAGCCTGTGGCGCCGAGAGGTGGTTCAGCTTCTCATGCCCATCTGAGCATATTCCTTTGGAAATGAAGGTCCCTTCCTCTGCCCCGGTCCTAAGTGCTGTGGCCCGTGCAATCAATGTCCAGGTCTGACATACTCTGTGAGTAGAGGAGCTGGGTTCCCAAGGACTGCGCAGCAGAGTGGATGGCCTCTGTGGAAGGACAACCCCATTGACTCCTTTCCCTGTGCAGACACCTCCACGAGGATGCTGAAACCAGGAGTGGGATGAGGGCTGCCGAGTTCCAGACTGGCCATCTGTGCGTTCCCTACGCTGTACCCTTGCAGGAACCCTTCACGAGGGACTTAAGTGGCCAGCAGGTAGCCCCACTGCTGCCACTGGCCCTACAAGTTCTTGACCAGGTGGGTTTTATAGTGCTTCGTCAGGTGGTCGCTTCTCATGAAGCGCTTCTGGCACTGGGCACACTCAAAACGCTTGTCACCTGTCAGGGGAGTGGGGAACAAGAGCTATGGTCAGTGCCTGGATGCCCAGTGCTGGCTGCTGCTGGAGAGCAGGCCCCTGGCATGCCCCACAGCACTGAAGACTTAAACGTTCCACACTTCAACGTACCCATGAAACTGCCTGCTTCATACCTGGAAGATGACACCTAGGTGATAGCCCTTCCCAAGGCCCAGACTTCCTTCCCCTTGCACAGACAACAGAAGGTCGTGCTAGGCTGGGACAATTTGAAGGCAGCAGAGGCCAACCTCATATGCGTCAGATGCCACCTCCTGATGGCTCATTCAGCAAAGCAGTAGGTGCATGAGGCAGAAGCACTACCCGGGGTGTCGGACAAGATATGAGCAAGGGAGAGAGGCAGGTCCACGGAGGAGGGGAAGGGGAGTGGGCTACAGACCTGTATGTGTCCGGGCATGCCGCTGCAGCTCGTCACTGCGTGTGAACCTCTTCCCACAGAAGACCCAGTTGCAGACGAAAGGTCGCTCGCCTGTGTGCAGGCGCACATGAGCCCGCAGCAGTGAGGTCTTACGAAAGGTCTTGCCACATTCGGGGATGTGGCAGATGTGCTTCTTCTTCCCCTGATCCCCAGACCTAGAGGGAGAGGCAGCCAGGGAGTGTTACCCTCAGTGACAGTGCAGGGGGGGAGGGGAAGGAGGGAGGTCTGAGCCTTTTCCTGCTCCCCTCCCCAGCCCACTCACCTTTTCTCCCCATCCTTGCAGTTGGGGCATGTACATGCCATGCGCCTCCTCTTCTCCCCAGGCTGGATCTCGCCAGATAGCGCCTGCTCCATCTGCAGCTGGATCTGGGTGGGGCTCAGGCCGCTGATGGTCAGGTTGTTGCCAGACACATTTTGGACTGTCAGCTGCTGCTGGCCTGTGGATAAGAAGCAGAGGGATAGAGGTACTCAAGATATTGCTTGGTGCCTCCTCCAAGGCCCCCACTCCACTAGGAGATGCAGACACCTTACTACTGGTGCTGTCCACATTCCTCTCTTCTCAGGCTCCTCACGCAGGCTATGCAGCATGGGATAAAGCCCTTGCAATACAAGGAAAGGATACCGCTCTAATGCCTAAAGGTGCTCCCAGGCTTCCTGTCCTGCCTCCTCTGTGCCACCCCAGCATGCAGCCTCACAATGGCCCCGGAACTCCTCCCACCCCCATGGTGCTGCCCCTTTAAGGGGGCGGATAAGTCCCCTTTTTTTTTTCTGAATATACTGTGCGGTTTTTCAAAGTTTTCTATTTAACCCTTTGGGGTGGGGAATGATTGGAAAAGGAAACAAAAAAGAAACTTTGAAAAAACGTGCAATATATTTACAAAAAAAAAACCCGGGAACTTACCCAGGACCCTAAGGTGCCCACTCCATACTCCGGTGTCAAGGACGTAGGAACCTGGGCCATGCCAGGGCTTTGTGCTAGAGCCGGGGGGGACATGATGGGGCTGGAAAGAAGAAAACTGCTATCAATGTTGGTAGAATCGCTCCACTTGGGCCAGGCAGACAATGGAAATCTAACCTCCTCCCATGTAGCTAAGACACGCCAGATCAGCCCCTCTCCAGTAGGAGGCCTTTAGCTATTTGTAATGGTGAGGCAATGCAAAGCTTTCCCCATAGGACAGTCCACACTGACCTAGGGGAATCCCCTGCTGGAAGGGAGGGGGAAGCTCCTGATTCTTCAGTGCTTGGCTTCAGCACCAGGACAGCCAAACAAGCAGTTGATCAGCACCCACCACCTATTAACTCATCTCAGCTACTGAATGGCCAGCTAGCTTCACTGTCTCAGGGCTGAACTTGAACTGATGACCCCAGAGGTGAAAGATTACCTCCTTCCATTGCCTAGGGTTGGTACTTCCCTGTGCAAACTCTATATCAGAGCGAACAGTGCAGGGAGCTGAACACCTGTCAATGGCCTTTTATTTGCTTGCTTATCTGAGGATGCAGTTTTATGCAAGGCAGCAATAAAAAAACAACAACAAAAATAATTGATCGCAGCAGCTCGCTGAACAACACAGGAACATACTAGCCTGTATTTTACACTGACTTAGCTCAGCCAAGCAAGGGAGAACAGCTTCCAACTCAAGAATCCAGCTGGGATTCCTGTCAACTCCTGCTGAGGAAAACTCATTGAACTCCAGCAGGTCTTTCTGGATTGTAGAGCAGAGAAACTTTCCCCAGACACAACTTCCTCTCCTTCTGCTCCCTGAAGCAAAAGCCACTGCATCTGAGCTCTGAAATGCAGATCTCTGCCACTGAAGGCAATGAGTCGATCTGCCACACCAGAGAAGGCAAAGGC
>NW_005842064.1:214991-227923 GCF_000455745.1 Alligator sinensis | reverse complement strand
GCTCTTCTTATTCAGCTGTGAAAGCAAGCATCTATGCCAGCACTGCAATCTTGGAACAGGAGGAGTGGTGTGTCTGTGATCTCTCAGTTGTAACTCTATAAGCCTCACAGCTCTCTTTCTACTCCCCATACGTGCCCAAAGGCTGCTAGGCTTTTCTTTGCTAGGAAATCCACTTGCCACAAGAAGGCAACACAGGGACCGTGCCTAGAACTGAACAGCAAAGGAGATAAGTATTACCATGATGAGTACTTCCCTACAGAAACTGTAACACTATGGGATTCAAAAGCACTCAGAATTAATTATGGCCTCTTTCTAATCACTAAAGAATGACCAGTTCTTGGAAAATGCTACAGGCCCTGAAAGCATTTGGCTGGTTTCACTACTGGCAATGCATTTGCAGTATCCCTCCCACATGATTTTAGTAGCTGATAGATCACACACCACTAGCATTTTTAAAAAATTGAAGCCTGACCCCACTTGAGAGGTGGGATTCCAGGCTTCTTGGGCCTAGAAGTCACAGGGGTCTAAGCACTCATTCTTTTCTTGTTAGCTGCTGGTTAAAACAATGTGGGAGCTGAAGGGCAAAAGAAACCAGGAAGAAATCTCAGTGAAGTTCCTGCTAGAGTTCAGCTAGAAACAAAGCAGGAATTCCAGCTCCCCAGAACATCTGCTTCTTGTCCTGAGAGGTAAGAGAAAAGTGGGAGTTATCCCTGTTACCTGCCTGCAACCCAGCTCCGGTCCAGGACTGAGCAGAGCAAGACCTGGATCTCAAACACCTGTAACTATTAATCCTTGCCTTGATTAACTCTGTAGCTTAGCAAGGCTATGAAGTGCCACTTTTAACAGCAGGGTCTCAGTATAACTAACTAATCTGAAACAATGCCTTGCTAGGAAGGGACTTGGGCAAGCCTCACTGCCTAGAAGAGATGCAGAGAAACACTCTTGGTTCCTTTGGGATGAAAAGAGATACAGAAGTGTAAGGGCACCATGGATTGCCTTATGAGAGTGTTCTATCCTATTTTTGTGCTATTAGCTAGGGCAGAGAGGACCAACTTTTTTGGCAGGCATGCCACAAATTAGACTTGCACCATCCCCAAGTACCACTTCTGACTCCCTTCCTTTACCTGATCTACTGTTTTATTTTCTAATCCCTGCCCTGCACTCCCTGCCTCATTTACTGTTCTGCTTTCTTCTTCCTCCCCTGCACTACCTGCCTGATCTGCTACTTTGCTTTGTTCTCCCTGGTCCCTCTCTGATCTTCCACGTGCCACACGCAGAGGCTACCTTTGCCACTTGTGACACCTGTGCTGCAGGTTGGCTACCATTGAGCTAGGAGACACATGGTTTAGAGTCCTGACCTCTCCAGAACATTAATGCTCTACGAACTCCATTAGTTCCATCTCTCCCATTACCATCCAGCTCCCAATCAGATCCCCAGTACCCACCTCCAGTGTTGGTGATGGTGACAGGTACGCCTTGGACTTGGACGCCATTAATGTTAATAGTCTGCATAGCCTGGGCAGCAGCTGCCAGCTGAGCTGCGTTCAAGCTGATGATGCCCCCAGCAGGAGCAATCTTTGGCAGGGTGCGCTCTTTGCGAGTGGCTGGTTTTTTGCTACTTCCTCCTGTCTGGGAACTGCGGGATACAGGGCTGCTGCAGGTGGTGACAGATGGGGCCACTGTCATGGCTGGGGCTTCTTGGAGCAGCACAGTCTGCAGTTCACCCGATGGTGTTTTGAAATAGATCTGAAGGGAGGGAGAGTCAGGGTTCAGACCAGCCATAGCTTTGTGAGAGTACAGCGATGGTCCCACCAAACCCATGGGGCCAGAGCAATGGCCTTTGAGACCACGATACCCAACGTCATACCTCATTGGAGCAGACTGGACCAGAAGCCTACAATTCATGAGGAGTTAAATGCAATCAACATACCCCTCACATCCAACCTTTTTGGCATTAATATTGTTGTTACCTTCCCAGCATGGTAGCGGCCCTAGATTCCTCAAACTAATTACTCAGTCAAAAGTCAGGAGCAGATTAGGTAAAATCAGAAGAGTCTTGGAAGCATCTATCAAAAGAAAGGCTTCTAATACACTGGAAAGCATCTACGCTGGTTGCTTGCAACATACTAGTGGTATCACCCTCTGTCTGTACAACAGACAGACATAAACCCAAAGCTTCTATTGTGACACATCAAATCACTAAGCTTATGAAATATGGAAATCTGGATAGACTGAAAGGAGAAGTTGCCCAGACATTTCAAGACACAGAACCTCTTGCAGAAAAATCTCTGCTTCATGCAATACCCCTCAGCTGCCCTGCCTTATATATATACACATATGTGCAAATGCGTACACACACGCGTGCACAATGTTGGCACTGAGTCAGTAATCAAAGGTGGAATCTCCCAGACAGTGATGTGTCCACAAGATGCGGTACCTGGGTAGGAGTTGGTTCAGTTGTCTGTATCTGAAAGTTCTGAGAAGACTTCTGAGGGACGGTGGGGAGTGTGGCGGAGGCTGCCTGGACCACTCGCAGGGCCTGCTGGGGAATCTGTACTACCTGCTGCTCTTGCTTGGGTTGGACCACCTGAACCTGCTGGACCATGGCTGGCTGGCCTGAGCCAGGGCTCTGCACGATGAGCAGGTTATTCCCTGCTTGGATGATGTTATCTGCCGTTGTCTCTATCAACACTGTTTCCACTTGCTCAGCCACAGCCATGGCTGTCGTCTGAGCCGGCGACATGGCTTTCTTTCTAGTCTTTTTGCTGGGTTTTGACGGGCTCTCTATTATCTGTGCCTGTGTCCCAGACTCAGAGCTGCTAACCAGGTTGTTCACAGGCAAGGTGAGCGTCACGTTGCTGCCGCTGGTTAACTTGACTACATTGCTTGTGCTCTGCCCTGATGACACCCCTCCCTTGTGTGCTGGAGCAGGCTTGATTGGCACAGGTTTGTGTGCAGAGGAGGAAGGAGCAATGATAGCCTGGTTGGTTCCGGGAATAATCTGAATCTGGTTGGCAAGGTTCTGTTGCACCTGGATGGTCTGGCCCCCTGCAGCCTGTATCTGAGGGACTGTCTGGTACTGGATGTTTGCTGATGACCGGGCCCCTTTGTTGATCATGGTTGGGTTCTGAATGGCAAAAACCAGCTGCCCCCCAGGATATGAGGTCCCAAGCTGAGACCCTTGGATCTGGAAGAGGTTCCCTTTTGACGACAGGATTCCAAGACTGTTCTTACTGGAACCCAGAGGAAGTGGCGCAGGTTTGATTGGGACGAGTTTTCGAGGAGTGGGCTGAGGTGGGGCAGGAGGAGTGACTGCTGCTTCTACTGCTGGAGGACCAATTTTGCTACATGTCGCTGCAAGCAGGGCTAGTGGAGATGGTTGAGAGTCCTGCAAGAACCAAAGGAAATGGGAATGAGAGACGTGCATTGCACCAAGGTATCAGATTCAGATGTCAGGTGAGCTATAAAACAAGCTTTTAAGGTCCCTGTAAAGCTATAAGAACCCTGTAATACTGGTACAACTCCATCCTTTGTGTGAGTTTGTGACTTTAAAGCATTTTATGTGCATTAGCCACACAGATCCTTTTTGAGAGGAGCTGGTATTACCAAACTCATTAAGCAGATGGGGAAAATGAGGCTCAGAGAGGGGAAATTACTTCTTAAAGTCTGCAGAGAGAGTCAGTGGCAGGACTAGGAGATGCAGTGTCCAATGGTGCATTTACAGGACTGGCCTTCCTCCTAAATCAACATCATCCAACTTTGCAGACAAAGGAGAAAGTTCTGCAGGAGACACTTATCCTGAGGGTGCTGGAAAATGAAATGGGCCCATGATCCTAACAGCACAGCCAGTTCCCGCTTTTGTACACACCTGTGCTGTTGATGCAGCAGGCTGCAGGTATTCACTAGGGCTGACTGCAGCCGTAGCAGCCATACTGTCCTCTGAATCTGCAAGAAGGAAACGCACACAGGAAAAAGTGAGACCAATGCTGAAAATAAGAAAGACAACCCTTATGCTTCTGTCACTATCCAGGCCTCATCACTACCCAGGTCTGGCCCCCACACCCAAATATCACATAATGGCTCTGCCTTCTGGCATCTCACAAACTTAGATGTGTCAAGCCCATTCTAGAAGTGCTCAGCACTGACTTAACCAATGGCTCAATTATACAAAGCGGGACTTCTATATTCTCCTCGAATCAGTTATTTTGGCCTTTGCATGTATCTTTGCTAATTTGGGAAGGGAATATGAAGTTGGCATAGTCAGCAAACAGCAGCAACAGACTGTAAGACACAGGGGAAATAGTAAGACACCCCCCCTCCCTCCCAACTCTTTTCTTGTATTTTAGCAGCAGCATCAGAATAGGCTCCTCAGCTGAGAAGTGAGCCTTCTTCTGCTGGGTGCTGTATAATCATTGAGGAAGTGACAGATAATCCCTGCTGTTAAGAGCCTGCTAATCTAAACAGACTGGGAAGACAATGGGTGGGAAGGAAAACAGAGATGTGGAGACTTGTCCCACCTTACACAGCACCTTGGCAGCAGAGATGAGGAGATACCTTGACACCTGCACTTTGTCTAACAGACCTTGCTGCCTCCTACCTGTTGGCTTCTAACCTTGGGAATATTAAATAGGGGTAACATCTCAATAATGAAGGGAAAACCATTCTGGGTTGAGTACTTCAGTGTGGAGCACTTAGAAGACACGGTGTATATAGAAGGTCACCACAGGGAATAAAAAAACTGCTGGAATCACCTTGCTGGTAGTATTAGCCTGGGAAACTGAAAGAACAATGCCACTGTACAAAAGGGCAGGGAGGAAATAACAGCTGCAGACCTTCATGCAAAAGGACCACAAGGCAGGGAGGATGGTTTCAACAGAGCCAGGGCTGAGGCAGGGGAATAATTGGAGTTCGAAAAAGAAGAAAGAATAGTCCAGGGAATGGGATGAGATTGGAATTACAGTGGCAAACATGAAGTGGGGGTGAAGGGGAAGATGGAGCAGGCTCTACCTACTTACAAGTGGCATACTTGAATGCAGCATTTAGAGACTATGCTGATTTCTGTCTTCTAAATTAAGACTGCTGAGTTGCTTTAATTTGCACTGTGTAATAAGTATTTGGGGTCCTAAATACTTGTGTGTTTTCTATTTAAACTGTTTACTCGTTCGGGACTGGCCATCAATGTTTACAAATGGGTCCTGATACAAAAAAAATTGAGAACCACTGGTCTATAGCATGGGTGTCAAACTCATCAGGTCTCATGGGCCTCTGCCCCAGACTGATCTAGAGCACAGCTGGCAGCATGTGCCTGAGACTGGCCTGAAGCACAGCGGCAGCATGCACCCTGGACTAGCCTCCAGAACCATCAGCAATGCCCACCATACTGGCCCCACATTCCCTGTGCAGCATGCAGGGCTGGTCCCGCATGTGCCAAACCTGTGCATAGGTCCAATCCAAGACTCCTGGGCAGCACCTGGGGCCAGACAATAGGGCTCTGAAGGCTAGATATGGCCTGTGGGCCATATCTTTGACACCCCTGCTCTACAGAGTTGGATACAATACTCCTGCTACCTAGCATCCAATCCTGACAAGTACTGTAAAGGCTGGAGGCATCCTGTTTGATAGCCAGGCAGTGAAATGGTTAACAGTTTGCATTTAACAGAGAAAATCTGGCTTCCCCATAAAACACCCTCCTGAGTGCAGTGGGACAAATTCACAGGTTCTCAGTCCGATGGCCTGCATTGTTTTCCAGACTCCAGTGAGACACCAGTGAATGATGAAGGCTATTATTGCAGGCAGGACAGCTAAAAGATTTCTCTTCTAAAGGCTAAAATACAGGGAAGTCAGCGAAAGACCCTTGGAAATGCTTAGAATTTGCAGGATCTTTTGTCCTAGCCTAGAAAGACATTTTGTGCATGACATTTCCTTTGGCAAGTTCCCCAGTCTCCCTCACTCACCATTCTTTGTATGGCTCAATAGCCTGATAATATTTACCTAGACAACATGCCAGGGAGAGCTTTTCTAAGCCCAAACTCTCTGCATTACAATCGCTGAAAGACAACTGATTTGAAAAGGGGAGTTATGGATGCCTGAGGAATATGGATGTTCTGGTAGCTTTTTAAAATATAAAGATTCAAATCCTGGAAGCTGACAAGAAGAGAGTACTGTGATATTTACAGAGATGAACTGGACTGAAGGAGCAATGAGAATGGTTGACAAGGAGCCCAAATTGCACGATCATGAGATTAAACCTCATATGGCTTATAACACAATGTACCAGCCAAAACAATAACTACTGCATAAGCACAGCTAGTAGGTTTTTTGGTGCTCAGCAGGGACCAGTCAAAAAACACAATTTGAAACTGCTAGAAAATAATTTTCTGGACTCCGTGTGGGTTCAAGTTCAGCATGGGCAGAACTTCCATTTTATTGTCTCACTTCTAAAGGGCCCTGCTTGAAGAATTGTAGGGAGGTAAGAGGAGGCAGGAAAGGGGTGCAAAATATAGGGACAATGGTATTCTATCAAACTCCTCTTGCTCAAAAATACAAAGGTATTCGTTAAAGGCTGGGAAGTAGAAGGCAGGGTAGATTTGCACCTTATAGACCAACCAAATTAGATATATATATACAAATATATATCACAAGCACAGACAAATGTCAAGTGGAACAAGTTCCACACTCCAAAGTTCATTCCATACGGTGATAATCTTGAAACCACAAAGTGGCTTCAATAAAACATTTTCATTGGTGGGAGCCCTTTGCAGCCAGCATCCCATCTCAAGGGGACAAAGGCAGTAGTGACCTCAGACATCCACTGTAAGAAATACTGTTGTTGCACCAACCCTAACTCAAAGGGGCATCCACACTAGGGAAGTATGTGGGGTTTTTTATCACGTTAGCTGATGTGTGATAAGAGCTGAGCAAGGAAAAGGCAGCATGTGGCTTCACAAGTTCAAGAAAATCCTCAGAGAGCCTTTGGTTTTCCTCAACAGGCAACTTAAGCAATACACATACACACACAAGATCACTAATGCTTTGTAAAAACAACACACCTTTTTTGCTAGGGAGGACAAGACCTGAAGTGCTTACTGCCCCATAAGCAGGAGATAACTTTGAAGTCCAAGAAGAGAGTCCTATGCATGCCATGGAGGATCCAACTCCTAGCTTATGGGGAAGGGAAGCATCTAGTTCCAGTCTGTTTCACTTTGCTGTTGTGAGCAAAAGCAACCCGTTCACAGTGAAAGGGGATGGGGATTTCCATAGCACAACTTGGGATGACCTCGATATGGGGAGGCAGGTTGTGCTGCAACTTAGCTAGCCAGATCCAAGCACAATGGTGAACGATAGAATAGTATCTGTGTGGTCACAGCCTCTGATCCACAGCAGTTAAACCAGGGCTGTAGTATCCACACTACCCATGAACTGCACCTAATGACCTAAGCAGCAACATGAGGGAAGACACTGTAACTGAAGAGCATGAAACATAACAGCAGGTACTATTTCTATACAACAGGAAACAAGACAAAGGTGTGGCCATGTGGTACACAACAACTCCCCAGCTCTGTCTCCTCAGTTTAAGAAAAAAAGGGCAGTAATACATTACTGAAAGGGAGCCAGGGCTCTGCAGCCCCTAGGTTCCATGTGGCATCAGGTATAGGGATATATCTGGCAGCTCAGACCTAGGTGGATAGATCTTGACTAGTGCATTCTTTCCATGTGCATGGGAAGAGCCACCCATTCAAAGCTACCCCATTGTTCTCCTTCAAATCATTCCTCATAACTCCAAAAAAAATCTGAACACTGGTTAGGCTGAAGCCACTGCTCATTGTGACAACCACGGTCCTGTCACTGTTTCCTTGTACTTCCCTGTTGTTCTGCATCCACCTGTGGTCTCTTGGCTTAGAGATGGCTCACAAACTTTTTTTTGGAGCAGGGACAATCTCTTTGTTCTGCGTTTACACAGTGCTTAGCAGGAGGGGGTGGTGAGGTGAATGCAGACACCTGGCAACTTCATCAAAGTAAGAGTGTTCTATCAATGTGAGGCGTGACCGTAAGAGTCAGCGTATCTCGATGCTTTACTCAACACAGGAGCCAGTCTTTAGATCTTAATATAGCTCCAGGCCAGGAGGGTTATTTATGTATTTCCCAGGCAATGAAACTAATCAAGGAAAATGAACACTTAGTAATGTTGCAATGTCTTCCCTCTCCGTGCTGGACTGGCTGCCCTGTGCTGCCCTGACTGGTCTACAAAAGTAATGTGGGTCACCAGAAACAGAAAACTTCCCTCTGGGCAATGCACAGCCTTTCACTGGGCAGAGAGAGCAGCAAGAAAACTGAGCTATCAGGATGCAAGCCAAGTCGCCAAGGAGTCTGCCTTCCAAAGGCAGGCAGTTGAGCAGGAGGAGGCAGAGTTCAGGTTCCTTTCAAAGCAAGTGAAGACTCTTTCACAGCCTGCCATGACCAAGTGCATAAATCCCCAGTCAGTGTAGAGTCCCAGGAGCCTGGGACATCATTAGATAGAAAATTATTTCCATCAACTCTTATAAAAGAGCAGCCATTCCCTGTAAGTCACTTGCTCTCACTCACTGTGGCGACTTCTTGGAGACCGAAGCATCAGATGTTTGCACCCAGCTAGCTGGCCTTTGATGAAAGGACATGTTCTTCCCAGAAAGCCAGAGGCTTGTACAGCTGCCCAAATTCAATGACTGTACCCTCCTTCCCAGCAGAATTAGGGCACTGCTAAGGATTAAGAGCCCTGACTGCAAATAAGAGCAATATTAAGTGCGCCAAAAATGAGAAAGCAAGAGCAGGAGAGACTGGCAGACAGACAAGGGGGTGGGATCTACTAATCCATTGAAATAAATGATGCTAATAAATGTAGGGAGAAGTTCTCTCTCCCTGAAGCTCAAGTAAACGTCTCACTAACACAGTTTCTGCTTAATGTTTCCTGGCACCAGTTTTATAGTTTGAAGAAGCAGCAAAATATAAACGTATTCACAGGGCAGTACGGCTGCCTAAATCTAGCTACCAATAGCTCAGGTATCAAACCAATACAGACTTTAGGGACAAGATTGTAATTTATTAGAGTATTTGGTTCCTAGCCTATGTTCCCGAGGGCTACCGACCCTTATGACAGGCAGAAGCAGCTACCCTCTGGCAACCTGTCATAATTTGTAAATCGTGTCATTGTCATTAGCTCTGAGCAACCCATTTATTCACCAAGGGGAAGTCGGTGAACAGCTGAGGATCACTCTGTCTTTCTGCAAACCCACAATGACAACTGAGTGCCAAACAAAACTTTTGGTGTTTGAAGGGCACCGATTCATAAACCCAAAATCTCACCAGCCACCCTCTCTGCTTGCCACAAGCACCCTTCCATGCAAAAAATATCTTGCCAGGAGAATACTGAGCCACACAGCCTGAAATGATGCCCACCTTACCCCTTCTTTCTGCTCCACTGAGAGGATGATGAAAGAAGGATATTTTGAAGATTGTTGGCTGGAGCACTGGCTCTTTTATCAAGTTATTAGAACAGATATAATGAGGATTTGTTCCTACCCTGGGATACTAAAATGGGGCACTATGAACTGGTCAGATACCCTGCTTTCTATTTGAAATCTTTAAAAACAGGCAGGCTGATTAAAGTCTCAGAGACCGTGTCAGTTTGTGACATGTCTGGGGACAACCCAAGACTGGAATCTGAACAATCGAGCTGTAGAACAAGAACGAGAAAACTTACCAATCGCGCCAGGAAATGAGAACCCATTTCCAGCCAGTAGTAATGCCTGTTAGCAGCCAGCTGGAACATTCGCACCAGCACGATTGGTAGGCTTTTTCAGAGGCGGCTCCTTCACTTGTCACAAGAATTTACTTATTTTGAAACTGTGCCATTATCTTCAATAGTCTATAAGAAATATAAAGCGAAGAGTTGTTTTTCTTTCTTCCTAACCATAATTAGCTCTCTATCAGGGAGCTTTCCTCTAATCCAATGATTCTCAAACTGGTTTAGGCAGCCCACATTAGACTCAAAGCCCCTCTTAAGAAAATGTGAGCTCTTATTAGTTTTAACTTGCTTTTTAAGTACAGAAAAATCACAGAGCAATTCTCCTATTGCAAGGAGGTCAGAAAGCTTACAACAGGTCAGAATGGTTTTGACCCTATGGATTCCTATTGGCAATCTCTGGGTTTATCTTGTGTATCATGTATGTGTTTGCCCACCTAACAGTGCTAATACAGGTACTCCTCACTTAACGACCTACCTGTTTAACCGTGCGGACTTACGACCAGCTCTCCGTAGAGTCGTAGAGCTGGTCGGCAGCGCGGCGTCTCAGCGTCAAGCTGAGGGGGACGTGGAGCTGAGCCCAGCACCCTCCAGCTGGCTCCGCGAACCCACGAGGGGGGAGAACCACCCCCCCGGAGGGCGGCGGCCAGGACTCACCGCCATGGCCAGCGCCTTCCCGTCCCCGGCTGTTTCCCTAGGGGCCGACTGTGGTCGGTAAGGGGCGGCTCCTCGCTTATCGACCAATTCGCTTAACGACCAAGTCGTAGGAACAGAACTCGGTCGTTAAGTGAGGAGTGCCTGTATTGCAGAGTATTTTGCAGCAAATCAGTATTGTAACACTCTGGCTGAGAATCACTGCTCTAGATCTACAACTTCCATTGCAGCAGGAAAAACCTGTGACAGAAGGGCAAATGCTTGTAAAAGGCAGCTCTTGATTCTCAGTATCAAAACATGTCCCACATCCTGCTATCTGACAAGCATGGGCAGATTCCTTCCTTCACAAAGATATGGTGCCCCATTTCAGTGGCGCATTGTGAAGCTGTCACTGATCTAGTTAACTAAGGTACCTATCTAGCACCATTACTGTAGTGTTTGAAATGCCTCGTAATCTTGACTATAGCTATTCTCACAACCTCTCTGTGAATTAAAGAGGCACTGTCTCAATTTGATAGATGCGGCAGAGAAAAGCTGAATGACTTGAACCAGGTCATACTGGAAGTTTGTGGCACAGTTTTGACCCCACGTTGGTACCCTAATGCCTGGAAAGTCCTTTCTACCTGCCTAGAGCTGACTAAAGCCAAATCAGACCACTGATTTAGGTATCATAGTCCCATTCCTAATGGGGACAAAAACCAAGAAAGAAAATGATATTAAACTGTCTCACAGTCAAACAACTGAAGGATAGCAGAAGAACCTCTCTCTCTTACAGTGTCAGAAAGACAATTTTACTGAGGTCAGACAGCAGATTCAGAAACTCAGAAAGATCAATTAAAACCACAAGTCAATGCAGGGAGAAATCCTTTTTATTACTCAGATGATACCCTCTAGAATGGTTATTTATTTTTTGCTTCATGCCAACAAGATACTCAGTACTATATATACTTCAGTAGTAAGAACACTGTTTGTGAGCAGAGATCTGGCTCTACATTTTGAGGGGCACAATTTAGGCTTGACACGAAAAAGGGGTCATGGCCAGATGGCAGGGGGAAGCAGCAGCAGCAGGGAACTTCACGTGTGTTCCAGCCTGACTGATGGGGAGAAGTGGCAGTGGCAGCTGGCAGGTCCTAGTACAAGCCTGCGTCAGACCCGAGCTGCCCTGCCAGTAAAAAAACAATACCAACTACTGCCTTATACTATTAACACTTTTAAAAAGTTACAGAAAAATAATTTTCCTGTGTGTTTATGTTGCATGCATGGAAGGATGCATATTTTATTTTCACTCTTTTCCTATGCAGGCAACTGGCAGAGGAGAAACAAAACTGACAGACACCAGGGCCTAAAGGGACCGCTACAATCAATTACTGTGACGTCCTGCATAACACAAGTGGTTTCTCCATCAAGCCCTAATTTCTAGTTGAGCTGCAGCATCTCTTTGAGAAAGATATCCAGCCTGGATTCATTAAAGACTTAAAAGCAATGGAGAGTTCACCACAACCCTAGGTAAGTTGTTCCAAAGGCTCATTAATCCTCACTGCAAAGACGCATTCTCTTCACTCTGACCTATTACTTATCCTTTACTGCTAGTTTTATTAATGAATAGACCTCTATCAATATCCCCAAAGGACACAGAAAAGCCTGCCCACTTCTATACATGTGAAACTTCAGGGATTCACAGAGGATTACAAAGAAAAATAGATTATCCATTTGAAAGCCCCCATCCCTTGAATACTCTCACAATCAGGGGTGTCAGACTCATCTGGCTCTGTGGGGGAAAGGACTGACATGGGGCTGCTCCACGCCCACGCACTTGCTCCATGTTCCAGACCCAGCGTGTCCTGGAGTGACTGGAGTGGGCACCACATTCATCCGGTCCTGCTCCACCTGCTCCTGGCTGGGAGGACTCCCAGGGACTGCGGGGCCACTTTCCTGTCCCTCATCCATGCACATCTCCGGGCAGTGTCCACCAACTCCTTGGACTTGTTCAATGACCAGTGGGCACTGTCTGCTGTGCTATGCTCAGCGTCCCTTTGGTGTGCTTGTTATGAACTAAAACCCTCACTCCTGTCCGTTTTGTTTTTATTTGTCCCAAGTAATCAGTGATACGCCCTTAGCAGCTCCCACCGCCAAGACGGGGTTCATAGCTGTCTGTGGTGGGCTCAGGCCCCCGGTCCCAAAGGCCTGCTCCAGTGACTCCTGGACTTGCTACCTGGAGCCACGGGTACCTGCTACTCACTCCCAGAGCCAGGGGCAGCCCTGGGGCCAGGCCGGGCAGGGCTCCACCTCCCACCCCCTGCTAGAGACGGCTGGAAGGAGTCGGTGAGCAGCCGGTGGCCCCGGCTCCTCTCGGAGCTACAGCCGCGCTGGCTCCCGGTGCCCCGCAACTCCTCGCACCGGGGTCACCGTGCTGGCAGGGCAGGGCTGCACCGCGCCTGGGGCCCCTCCCCACCCCGGGGGGCCGGGAGGGGCAGGCTGCCCCACCCTGTGCCCATGCAGG
>NW_005842064.1:175625-214792 GCF_000455745.1 Alligator sinensis | reverse complement strand
GGCTGCGGCGCAGGCGGCGGCGGCTCCGACCCCCTCACGGCGCCATCTTCCTCCTCCTCGGCCGCCCGGGCACCGCCCTGCACATCCCGCCCCCTCCGGCGCCGCCTGGCCAATCTGCACCCGAGTCGCGCGTTTGCCCGCCAATAGGAGCCTCGGCTGCCCGGCGCTGGCCAATCCTCTCCCTGATGGACGCCTGAGCCGTGCCAGCGGCCCCCCCGTGATGGAATGGCGGCTCCGCCAATGGGCGACGGCTTTGGGAATGACGGACGGATACGCGCGTCCAGTGAGAGGAGCGGGTTGCTGATGGAGAGCGCAGCTTTCCAATTGGGAGCGAGGCGGGGCTCTCGCTCTTGCCCTGGCTTGATAAATGGGGGCGTGAAAACCAGGCTGGAAGAAGAAGCCGGAGTTAGTGGGGGGCACTTGCGACTGGTCGAGGCGGGCATGGATTGGCATGGCATGGAGCCAATCAGGGCGGGAGGTGGTTCAGTTGAACCTCTAGAGGGCGCCTGTCCCAACAGGGGTGCTGCCTGGCCGGCTCCGCCCGGCTGCCCTGGAGCCGGGGGCCCGGGGAGGTGGTGGTGTCTCAGTCCTCGGAGGTTTTTAAGACGTGGCTAAACCGAGCCTTGGCTGAGATGATCTAGCTGGGGCTGGTCCTGCTTGGAGCAGGGGTTGGACTAGACGCCTCCTGAGGTCCCTTCCAGCCTCCTTTTCCCTGATGCACTGATTGTAGACTACCCCGGAGGGAACATGGATGAGGAGCTCCAGTGCACAAGTGCCTCCTTCGGGAGATGAGTGCCTTTGTCCCTCACAATCTCCAAAAAGACCCCAAGGTTCAGGTCCATAATGCTGTTGTGGCGCCCCACTCCAGTCGATGGATGTGAAACGTGGGTGACCTGCCATTATCTTCTCAAGAGCCTAGAGGGGCTGGACGCCTCCAGGAAATCTTCCACATCAAATGGGAAGGTGGCCACGCCAGTGCCAGGATCTTTGCTGAGGCTAGGGTTACCAGCCTGGAGTTGGTGATCCTCGAGCACCAGTTTTGTTGGCCTGGACGTCGTGCGCGGATGCCTGACTCTTGACTCCTAAAGCAAGTGCTCTGCTCCCAGCTTAGTAACAGCCTGAGGTCTTGTGACAGCCTGAGGAACTGTGACAAGGGCATGTTGAAGGCACACCTCGAGAAAGTGGATGCCGACATCAAGAGCTGGGAGAAGCTGGCTGCTGGCCGACTCCAGTGGCACTGCCGTCTCGACTAAGCAGCGGCCTGTTTTGAGGTAAAGCATCTTGCCCTCCAAGCAGAGAAGAGAGAGCAAAGGAAGGTAAAGGAGAGGAATCCCAGCCTGAGGCCTGCTCTCCCCTGTGGAAAGGCCAGCAGCTTCTGTGGATGGATCTGTGGCTCAAGGATTGGACTCTTAGTCACTTCAAGACCCATCAAACAGCCGTGGCAGAGATCATCCCCCAATGGAGAAGTTGCCAACAACTCCACCCCTCCACCCCCCAGCTCTCTCTGGATGATGAGGGCTAATTCAAGGTAATTGCCATTCAAGACACACGTGGTCCGTCCTGCACCTCTTTTGATGTGAGTCAAAGCCTGAGACAATTGGCTCCTAGATCAACTAGTATGTTTTAGCCCACATAACCAGGAAGGCATATTCCTGCTTCTCAGAGTTTACCACTGAAGAGCAAAGGGGCAGAGGTGAAGGAAAGAGGCAGCTGAGACGACTTCCACTCCTCCTTGTTCCCAGATGGTCCCTGGCTCTATTTTTTAAGAGCTCAGGACAAGGCTGTCACAGGGGACCTGATTTGCAACAGAACTCGGTTCCCTTTAGGCATCTCAAGAAGGTCCAAGTCTGCAGATGTTCTCAGCACCCAGCAGCTCCCCTTATCTTTCACATGGGCCTTTGTCTCTGATCTGGCTCATTTACCCAGGACCAGACTCATAAGAACTGCCATTCACTGGGTCAGACCATAGATACATAGAGGAGTAGGGCTGGAAGGGACTGCCAGAGATCATCTACCTGTCTGAGGCTGGATCATCCTTATCCAAACCCTTACTATCCAAACCATCCTACCATGTCTTTTTTGCCCAGTATCCTCTGTCACACAGTGGCAGAGAGTGTCCGCTGAAAGGGAGAGTGAACTGTTTACCATGGCCCCTTCTGAAGGAAACTGGCACGATGTGGGGTGAGAAGTCTCTTGAAAACCAGTCCCTGCTGAAACTTGATTAGCAATCTCTGCTGCTGAAGAGGTCACTTTTAAACTCCAGGGGGCGTCAGACACTTCAGCATTTGCAATTGGGTTTCTCAGGCTTTCTGCAGTGCTTATACTTGCTCTGTCCCATGTGGTGGGATGATATTTGCCAAACAGATGGTCTGGCCACAGTTTGTAAATACAGAAAAATTCTATTCCATGCATTTGTCCTCTCTTTCCATTTATAATCATATGGGCTCATCTGATCGCTTTGGGCATTTTTGCAAAGTACACGGTGTCCAGGACAATGCACTAAATATACATCTGATGTACCCAACGGTCCCAACATCTGAAGCAACTACTTATATGTTGGGTACTTAACAACTCGGGTTTTTTTTGTTTGTTATTGAATAATATTAGTTACTTGCCCATCAATCATTATCATAAATGTGATCACTGTCATAATTGCAGCAACATTTAATAGGGCCAGATATGGATGAGGAGCCTATTGTGCCAGGTACTGTAAAAAAAACAACAGAACAGTGATCCCTTTGGCAAAAAACTTAACCTTATGGGCCCAAAGCTTGTCCTGTTAAAGTCAGAGAGACTTAGCTTCGATGAAGTAAGGTAAGTATTTATACCCCTGAACCTGTTTCCTCCCAAAACAGCCCAAGCCAGCTCCCATTAAATCGATGCAAAGATGCCCACTAAGTTCTGTGGAAGTTAGAGTAGGTTGCAAATATGCTACCAAAATAAATAAAGAAGTGTATTTTGCAGCCTGCTGGAAAAGTTAATTAGAAAGTAGAACACAATTTCCCAGATTGGAATTTAATTAAGGGCAGCAGAACTAGTGCCTCCTTGGGGAGAGGGGGTGGGGGAAAGTGCCACGTACACTCTATGAGCACAACTGGTCAGTACTTCTAGGTCTCATCTAGAAGATAAGGCCTTTATCAGGACAGTGTTCTCCCCCACTGCCACTATGACACTAAACCACTGGATTTCAGTTCTGACCCAGAGGAAATGGTTCACTGTACTCAGTTATCTTTTCCCTGTAGCACAGCACCTCTTAACATCGCCCTGGGCTTCATCCTGACTCAGAGGGGAGAGCACCCTCCACAAAGTCATCTATACCAGCAGATCTACATTTGCTACAGGAGCCGAGTTCTCAAGCTTTTGTACCTTATGTCCCACCAACCATTTTGTCAAAAAACCCTGGTCCCACTATGATAAAAACAAAACCCCACAAAATTGTTCAAGGTATCTGTTGATTCATCTATTTGAAGTGCAAACAACTGATTTTTTTCAATCGGGCAATGAGTTGAAGTTCCACCTACACAACCTTTGAGTCCTGCCAGTGGTTGAGAAACACGTCCCACTGGTTGAGAAGCACTGATCTACACCATTTTTTAGTGTCGTTGTACAAGGCATTCAAGACAGGTCTCCCTTTCAAGCGCATCCCAACTAAGTGCTGCTTAGGTTGTGAGGCTCAAAAGTAGAAACCTTGCAAAGGCTAAGGAAGCCAACTCTTACTACAATCCAGGCAATCCATGAAGTGAAGGTCACCCACTCCCACCCTAGGTCAAAGGTGTGGGATTGGGGATGGCACCACTGTGGAGCCCACAGTTCCTGGGACAGGCTCCCAGGCAGCCTGAGAATTCAGCACATTGCTGAGATTTTACTAGGATTCCAGATGGTCTTTGATCTACCTTCAAACAGAAAGAACAGGCAAAGGATTTTACAGACCTCCTCCCCCTCACCACCAGCCCACGGACTGCGGTAGGGAAGGCGGGTCCTGACTCGCTCCACAGCCACAGGTCCAAGGCCTGGTGGGCGGGAATTAAGAGCTGTTTCCTTCACAGTGCATGTCCCATGCGCTCTCAGAGCCTTGGGTGGGCAGTGGAGCCTGGGGGGTGCTCAAGGCAAAGGTCCCTTAGACCCCAGGGGTCCCATCTTTGGATATGATTGCAGGGACCATCCTTACAGCCCATGGTGTCCTCTCTGGTCCCAAATGACGTAGCATCTCTCTCTCCACTACACTATCTCTGTAGCCCAGTGGTGCTCAACCGTTCAGCTACGTGGGCCAAGTGCGTGGTGTGGGGTCAGTTCAAAGGTTGGATCTGGTCCGTGGGCCTGATCTGGCATGTGGGACTGACCTGGCCTGGGCCCAGTCCAGTGTGCAGGGCCATCCCAGTGTGTGGCCCCAACTGCACATGCTGAATCAAGGCCTGGCTCTAGCCCCATGTACAGGGCTGTGTCATCTGGCCCTCAGGGCTTAGAAATTTGGTGGAGGGGAAGCAGTGGAAGTGTCAATTGCCATCGCACCCCTGCTGCCAAATCTCCAGACCTGTGAGGAGCCCTGTGGGCCAGAGGTTGAGCACCGGTGTTTTAGCTGAATGGCTCTCACTGCCCACCAGTGGAAGTTTCTCAGCCCAGGGCTATAGGGGATTCACTGCTAGAGGTTGCGATAGGCCTAAAAAACTGGGCTAGGAAGGGTCCGTGGACCTGAAGGAGGAGAATACAGTGGGGAGACAAGTAGTTGTAAGGGAAGTAGGCCAGCATACTAGGAAAATACTTGAGCAATGGGGAGCTTAGAGGGGAGTGAATGGGGATGAGTAGGAAATCAAGCAGGGTGTGAACTTATGAAGGGACCCCAGGGACTGGAGTGTGGGGAGGGAGGAACTGAGCTGCATTGCAGGAGCTAAGATGGGCCCCCTGCGTATAAAGGACTAGAGGCTCTAGCAGTTTCAAGAGTAAGCAAGCTGGCAGCTGCAAGAGTTAATCCTTTTTGATGGCTCTGGGGAGCCCTGGGGTGGGAGAGGAAGTACAGGGTAGTGGTTAAAAGAGGGAGGGTGATGGAAGATCTTGGTTTGTTGCTAGAGTAGGGTACTGAGGAGATGAGGGCTCCTGGGTTCTCATCTGCTCCTGGCTTTGGAAGGAGCATAGGAATGACTGGGGTACTGAATTCAGTCTCTTGCTGGGGGATGGGACTGCAGGTTAGTGGTTAGAGCAGGAGACTAAAAAGGCTTCTAGGTTCTTTCCCTGGCACTGGGAGGAAATGTGGTTAGACTCCTGGGTTCTGGTCCCAGTCCTGCAACTAACCTGGTCTCTGGTGTTGGCGAGCTGGGAAGAAAGGTACTTGCCTGGTTAAATGAAGGAAACACAGTGCAGTTGGTGCAGGAGACCCTTGCTCAGGAGAGGGAGCCACATTTCCATCAACTATGACTTTCCATCCAAGTTGTTGGGTAGGATGAGTGTCAGCTCATGCAGGGCTCTGCATAAATGCCTAAGGACTCAGGGAAGAAGACAGCTACCCTTGCTACAGCAATCTGTGGGCATTCCTACCCAATGGCGGCCCTCAGGCTGCTCTGAGAGCCAGTTACTTAGGGTGGGGCCTTGTGGCTTCCCCCTCAGGGGAGCTCCCTCCCTGGCATGGAGTAGCAGACATTAAGTCACCTCAGTGGAGGTGGGGTGAGGGGCTTTGAAGTGGTTACACCCTTACAATCCCTTTTCTGCACCTCATGGGGAAAGGGAGCTGAGATTCAAGGAAGGGGCAGAGAGGACCCATGCTTAAGCTAGCTGTTGGGGTGAGATGAGGGTTTCTTCTTCCCGTTCCCCAAGCAGTGAGGCCACCAGAGGCATCCTGAGGCTCAGCCCGTCACCCTATGACCTGGCATGGAAAGGGGTAAGGCAAGAGGTAAGCTTCCTTGGAGACACACTGGATCATCAATGGAGCAGGCACAGGCAAGGAGACAAGTCACCTCTCTCTCAGCCATGGAGCTGCTCCATTCCAGAAACCCCCAAACATCACAGCAGCAAGGACTGTCCAGATTGGAGCTCAGTTTGTTCACATGGAGGACCAAAGTCAGTGATGCAGAGCAGGACAGTAAGACAACCATGAGCAAGACACAGGGGTGTGGGATGGGTCAGGAGAGCCCACTCACTACTCCCATGTAATAGGTGTCTGTCTGTGCAGGGTCCCCTGAATGTGAGGTTGGGTAGAGCTCCAGGCAGAGAGTCAGCTCAAACTACTGCAGCTCATGTTCTTCACTCTGAAACCTCCTGGTGAATTGACCAGCTCAGCAACCATCACACTGGTGCTTCTACAACTAGGTAACTCTTAGCACCCTCCCCTCACCCTGGCTTGGTCTTCTAAGAGGTGCTGGGAGATGCTGCATCACACTCCCTCACCACCCCTCTGCAAGGGGACGCACAAAGCAGCGTCTCTCATTACAGGATCACACTACGCCAGGCTATGCAGTGTCCCTTGCTGCTCCGCAAATCTGGGCTGGCTATAAATATTTCAGAGGCTAATTGTAGTAAATTATCCAATTATAGCCATGAATCGCCTCCTGAACTAGCCTGGCACGGCTGCACCTCTCAGATAATAAATGGTCCTGAAATAGCCTGGTTGGGCAGGAGTGGGGGGTGAAGGCAATTATCCAGCCTGGCTGGGAGAGAGCTACAGAAACCTAGCAGTAGGTGGTCTTAGAGAGGCACTGTGGCATATATAGCAAGACTAGGGCCTAGGAGCCCTGGGTTTGCCTCCTACCGCTACCCCTCTGATCTTGTGGCCTTTCAAGGAGACTAATTTGAGAGGGCTGCAGAGTTGGTCAAGGAGACTGTTTAACTTGGGGAAAGTTTTGCAAGATGGCAAAGGCTCATGTATGTCAGATCTGTTTCTCTCCCTAACCCCACCATGGATTTCCAGCATTTCTCTGCAGGCTTCTCCTTTCCTGTCTCTGCTTTTCTGGTTTGATCTATAGCATGGGATTCCCATGGCCCTCACAGTTTAAGCAGGTTTGGGACAGTTCAGTATTTCTATGGGAGACTTGCAAGAGGTGGTACAGGCCATGGGTTAGGAAGATGGCTTTTCCTGTCTGAGTCAGGACTTTCTCAGTATCCTAGTGGAATTCTAGGCTGTGGGTGGGGTAAGAATTAGAGCTCTCCCCACCTTGGTAAGAATGAACGATCACCACACCCAGCAAAATCTCAAGGTACCTTACAAAGGAGCTCAGTAGCATCATCTCCTTTTTACAGGTGGGGAAACTGAGGCAAAGAGACCTACCCAGAGTCACCCTGCAGGACAGTGGCTGGGTTGAGAACAGAATTCACCCAGAGTCACCCTGCAGGACAGTGGCTGGGGTGAGAACAGAAATAACAGTCTCCTGAGTCCAAGCTAAGTGCTCCACTAGGCAACCCTGATTTGTCACAGCCCTGGCATTGTCTCTGGGTTCGTTGATATGGGGATGCTTAGGCATTTGTTTTTAGCGTGGGTTGGTTAAACTGCAGTAAGTGTCCTCAGCATGAAAGTGGTACTTCTAGTGTGGGCTGTGTAGAACTAGGATGTGACACTCTTATCCTGGAATAAGAAAGTCCACATAGGCAGTTAGGAGCTCAGCTGTGTTTGACGTTTGCAGTTTGCCTTAATCTAAATTAACATTTGCATGTAGACAAACTGTGGCATTGCAGTCGTGGAGTCAGGACTGCAGCCAGAACTTGTTGTGTAGAGGCGACACATCCATGCCACCTTTAGCCATGCAGAATTAGACCCCAGTCATGGGCACAGGCTCTCCCAACATGAAAGGTCCACAGCAAAGAAATGTTAGAGTCTAGGAAGCATGGCTGTGTGGGAACCTTTCCCTAAGGACCAAGGGAGGTTGCCTGCTCTAATGCAATGAGTGCTGCTTGATGAAGGTACTTGTGGATGAACACCTGGCTTATATTGCCTCAGACACCTCCAGTGACCCTTAGGATCCACTGTTATTCTTTGTCTGACTCTGGCCGGCACATGTCCAGTCCTACTCTGATGTGGAGCTTGCCCCAACTATGCCCCAGGTGTGACCTCTGCATAGGCTGCCCAAGAAACCTGCTTGGATGGTACAGAAGGCAGCAGTCATATAATTGTGGGAGGGGCTGGTGGGGAGGACAAGGGGCTGAAGGACGGAGAGTGCAAGGTGAGAGAGTTAGAGAGGGAAGGGAGTAGGGCAGGAGGGGATGGGGACTGAGGCATGGGGTCTCCTCCCAGCTAGCACACAAGGCGCCCAGAGGACTTTGTATTGGGCTGCCAATTAGTTAATTGCCTTGATTATCCAGGGAGTGGGCAGAGATCTGAGCTGTGACATCCCCCACAGAGAGAAACCCAAATCCCTTAAGATCTCTCCCCCCCGCCATGACTCAGGAGCACGGAGCCGTCTGGCTCCTAGTGCCTCCAAATCCCTGAACCTCAGGGAGTCTGAACTTCAAGCCACCCGCAGGTGCTGAGTCAGCTTGAGTCAGTCCCATCCACCACAGGGTCCTGCCTCCAAAAGCCACCTGCTGGGGCTGCATTTCTGGGGGGCACTGGCTTTAGACAGGGCTAAAACATCAAAGGTCATTTTCTACCTGGCATCTCCTTGTGCCTTACCATCCCTGTGCGGATTTGGTACCAGTATTCTAGAGAGATTAAGGATGGGAGTAGGGGGACGGCTTTGGAGTAGGTCTGCCAGGCACTAGCAGAGTATCAAGTGGGTTGCCTGAGATCAGGGCAACAGGGGTGGAGAACTGCAGGATTATGGGGCAAGGTTGGGGCTCAGGAGCGGGTGCTTTGGGCCAGGGCAAGCAGCCTTAGGGTTTCATAAATAGGGATGGTCATGCCCTCACTAGGGCCCATTGTTCTGCTTGGCTCAAGCCCAGAGGAACTGTGGGGGGAAAGGGAGCTGGGACTTCACTTCTGACCAGCCAGATTAGTGACTACAATGCATTAGGAATCCTGTCGCCGTGGGTGGATTCTGTACCATAAATAAACCAACGCTCTCCCTTTCCCACCTGTGTTTATCTGTCTGTGGCTCGGCTTCCGCTCCTCTGGGAGCAGGAGATTGAGGAGGGGCTGTCTGAGCATCAAACACACCAGGAGACAGTGGAGACTGGACTGGGAGAGGCGGCGGGAGCTGGAGGTGGGGGGCAAAGAGTGAAAAAGTGGCACATTATGCGAGGGGAAGGCTCACATGGCTGAGGCTTACATTCATCCCCCCAGCCCGCTCAATCCTGTGGCTGATTTATGGGTCCAATCCAAAGCCCAGGTTATTTCAGAGGGCTTTGGAATCTCAAAAAACAGCTGGCTGGACTTTGCCAACAGGAGCATGACCAGAGCATCCTGGTAAACAAAGGAGCTTAAATAGCCCTGGTGAATCTGTGAGCCCCTGGGGTATTTCAACAGCATAAGGGTATGAAGGGAGGCACACAGGAAGCAGGGAGAGAAAGGACCAGAATCAATGTCCCTAGAACAGGACAGGATGAGGAATGAGGGGTGTCCAGCCTTCATGGGTGAGCAGATAGCTGGGCCCAGTGGCTTGTGCAGCTTTGCAGCTGTATGCGCTGCTGTGGTCACTCTCCTTCCAAGCACAGAGCAGCAGAGAATCAGGCCCCTCACCTACAGTCAGACAGAACAGCCGCTTTCCAGCACTCCTTGCAGGACCCCTGCCCATGCCCTGGGGTTGCTCAGCACCAAAGCAACCTCATGGTGCATGGCTCTGAGGGCCTTATGGCTAAGGGCAAGCAAAACCTGGGAGCATACGAACCCCAAACCTCCGGGCTTGGGCCTGCAAGTAGGATGCCCACCAAAGGTTTTGGAAACATCTGAAGCCCCAGAAGTGGGTGGAGGATGTTTGCTGGTAGTAGGGCCACTTATAGTTCTGGACTCTTGGATTTGGAATTAGTTTTGGCTAATTTGGCCTCAGATACAAATTACATTTAAAAAAAATGGCTGGGGAGAAACAAGCCACAAACATCTCTGCTGCTGCTGGAGTGGTGCAGCCCAGGGGCTGTCATCTGCATTCTCTGGGAATATGGGAAGGACAGAATATGGCAGGGAGGGGGAAAGCCCCATGCTCTCTTCAATGCATAAGGATTTGGTGGGTTTTAGGTGACCCTCCAGAACAAATGAGACTCAGGTGATAGGCAGCACAGCCACACAATACAATTTACTGCTGATTAATTTACATTTAATGCGGAGCTGACTAATTAAGTATGCAGTAAAGTCTCAACATCTTCACCTACTTATGAACACGGGTATTATCATATGGCAGAGTTCTTTACTCTGCCGCAATGCATGTGCAGATGCTGCTGAGGCTGGCTGGGGCGGGGAGGTGCTTCCATGTAGGGGCTGCCTGCTGGCTAACCCTGTGCTGGAGCACCCTCATGCCCCAGCCAGCCTCTCCACAGCACATTGAACAGGAGGGAGCAGCTCTGGGCTGGCAGGCTACCCCCACCCAATTGCCTACTAGCTGGGGCTGTGCCGTTTGGCTCAGTGTGCTGCAGTCCCAGGTGCACATGCAAACAGCATGCCCAAGAGCAATAAACTCTGGAAAATAAGCTCTGAAGTTTATTCATGCACCTTAATTACACACATAGATGTGCTCACAATACTTCATAGTAACCTATTCCACAGGGGGCATGTCTACATGTGTAGTTACATGTGCCTAAACTTAATGTGCTTTTGTTTAAGGTGCATTAAGATGATTTAGGCACACATCTACACGTAGATGTGCTAATGAGCATTAAAGTACGTTACATTTAGGCTGGCATAGCTAACTCCCATTAGCGCATGTGTAGCCATGCTAATGTACATTAACACACACTGCATCCATTGACACACACTGCATTAATGCACTTTAAGTGTCTACACGTGGGCTAATCTGAGTTACCTATGCCAGCTTAAATTTGGTCCTTGCTTTAAACTGGTATCAAATTTAGGTGGGATTAGCCTAAAATCACCATTTTTAAGGAGCATTAAGGGTGTACATGTGTGGACACACACCCTTAATGTGCTTTAAATGGTGATTTTAGGCTAATCCTGTTTAAAAGGACCACGTGTAGACAAGCCCAGTAAGAAGCAGGCACATGACCTGCTCTCCCAAGCCAGACACCTGCAAAAGGTGCTGTGGCCACTAGGTGGCAGGGAAGCAGGTTTACGTTGAGCAGATTGCTGCCCCAGATGAAGCTGTTGAGGGGGGTAGGCACACAGCACATCCCATGTAGTTAGTAACTTTCATATGTAGTAAAGCTACTATACATTTTATGAGGTGTAACTTTACCCTGGGTTTGGGTGATTTACTACCTGTCCGGGCTGCATGTCATGTGTCTGCTCCACTTATGCTGTGTAGCTATGACAATTTACTAAGTAGTAAGCGTGCAGTATGTCCACACCCTCAGATGGGTGAATAGATCCTTTTATAGTAGCAGCTGCATTGATAGTAAATAGATTTAGTCTGAATAAGAGGGTACTTAACTGTGGCTAGAGTAAGAAGCTGGCTTTGAGGGTATGAGGCAGTGATTTATATTGTTCTCTAGTGGTTGAGCCCACAGAGAAGATAAAGGACTAACATCTGTGAACAGGTGAGGGAGATTTTCTTTTGTTTCTGTTGTCCAGGCCTGTGTCTTTACAGCAGAGTTCTAGTCTCTGTTAAGGTGAATGCTGTTTGTGCAGTCTTTGCTATTATGGTGTTGGACTATCCAGGATGACTTGCTATGAGAGCTGTGGGTCATAGCAAATGTCGGTCATAGGTGTGGGTTTCAACCCTACAGAGCATGGAGGGTTGCTACAGTAGGTATTGAAGTGTCAAGGGCAGGTTGCTATGATGGGTATTGGGATGTCCAGGAAGGTTTGCTACAGTGGGTGTCAGAGTGTCAGGGTGGGTTGCTGTGCTGGTTGTCAGGAGGCCCAGGGCAGGGTGCTTATGGCAGGTGTTGGGGTATTCTGACAGGGTTGCTTTGACAGCTGTGGGGGTGTCCAGATCAAGTTGTTATGGTGTTTTTTTGGGTTATTTAGAGCAGGTTGCTATGGAAGGTGTTGGGGTGTTTGGGGAGGTTTGTAAATAGTGGTTGTGGGGTGTTCTGGGCAGGTTGTTGTGGTGCATGTCAAGGGGTTCAGGGCAGGTTGTTGTGGTGGGTGTAAAGGTGTCCAAGATGGGTTGTTGTGGCGGGTGGCAGGGTGCCCAGGGCAGATTGCTATGGAGAATATTGGGGTATGTAAGGCAAGTTGTTATAGTGGGTTGAAATGTTGTCTAGGGTGGGTTGCTGGGGTGTGTGTCAGGGTGTCCAGGGCGGCTTGCTATTGTCAGGGTGTCTAGAGCAGGTTGCTGTGGTGGGTGTTGGGGTGTCTGGGACAGGTTGTTATGGCAGGTACAAAAAATCCATGATGAGCAATGACCTGAGCTGCCCCTTCCCACCAGCAGCGTTGCTGTTATCCTTAGTCCATCCATGTGGCTCTGGACCATTTTGACTCCCATTGCCCCACCAGCAACTTGTCTTCAAAATGCATTAGTCTGAGACCCAGGCACTGAAGCCAGGCCCTCTACACAGCAGGTTCTCAGGTAGGTGGGCCTTTCTGCCCCTTACCTGCAGTTGGGGGGGGGGGGGGGGACTGGCACACCATCAGCAGGATGCTCACACACATTGTTTCTGAGCATCCACAACCCCTTGTGCCAAACCCCCGCAAAGCCCCAGGGTGGCCAGCTGAAACCGGCTCCAAATGGGACCATCACCTCCCACTGGAGCCAAATAATTGCTCGGTGCTTTGTTGTGTAGTGTCTATGGCCTCGGGGCCTTCATTTGTGGGAACTTGCTGTGGCTAGTGCCTCCCTCTTTAATTACCTTCTCCTCTTCACTCGCTCTTGCACTTACTCACTCCCTGGCAGCCGGGCTCGACTCCCAGACCCGGCCCTCCGATGGGTCCTGTCGCTGCTTCCCTCCACTCTGCCCACCCCCCACAGACTAAACCTGTGCTGACAGAGGTAACATGGCAGGGGCTGGAATCTTGGGAAGGATTCAGGGCCAGGTCCTGGGTTCTTTGTCTGGCTCGGGGAGGGAAGTGGGATCCCACGGGGAGGGAAGTGGGTAGAAGGGGAACCAGGACTCGGGAATTCTTACTGTGGTCTCATAGTTTGAGTAGAGGGACTGGTAAGCCTGGGCTCTTCTCCTGGGGTTGGGAGGCTGTGCTGTCTAGTAGCTAAAGCAGGTAGAATGGGGGTCAGGATGCCTGGATCCTCTTAGATGCTTTATCAAAACTCAGGGGCCAGACTCCTGGGTTCATCTCCCAGCTGTGCCACTGATAGGTGACCTTAAACAAGTCCCTAAACCTCTTCGTGATGTCTGAAATGAGAAATCATTTCACCCCCTCATCTCCCAGGATTATTGTGCAGCTCCATTCATGTTTACAAAGGACTTTATAGAAACACAAAGCGTTCAAACTATGTTTACATAGGTCCCCCCACTCAAAATTACCTTTTTCCCCGGAGTCCCCTCCCTCACCCTGTATCTGGTGATGACAGATTATAATCTGCCCAGAAGAACAGAGACCCCCCTCTGTGATTTCACAGGCAGTTTCAAACATGCCCAGAAAAGGCCAATAAAAGCTCAGAGAATGCATTAAAACTAACCTGGGCCTGGGAAACTGTTACTTCAAAGCTGTTCTGGATTTGATCTTGATGTCTGCTCACCAAAAAAGCCACTTCACTCCTGCTGGTTGGGATATTTTTTTTGTACAAAAAATTATCCTATAGGAAAAAATAGCTGGAATGAAACAGTATGTTCCATGGGAAGAATATTGATTTCAAGGAAACATTTCAATTTTCCTGTCAGGGAGAGAAATCCAAATGAAAAAATTGATTGGAATCAATATTTCTAGAGGAAATAATAGACTCAAGCTTCAGTAGGGGAAATTTAGGTTGAGATTAGGAGGAACTTTCTGAGTATGAGGGTGGTCAAGTGCTGGAACATAGATTTCATAGATTTCATAGACATTCAGGCTGGAAGGGACCTTGGAAGATCATCAAGTCCAGCCCCCTGCCCCAGGGGCAGGAAGTCAGCTGGGGTCACAGGATCCCAGCAAGATAAATGTCCAATTTTCTCTTGAAGGCGTTCAGAGCAGGTGCTTGAACCACCTCCAATGGCAGGCTATTCCAGACCTTGGGGGCTTGGACAGTAAAGAAATTATTCCTTATGTCCAGCCTGAAACAGTCTTGCAGGAGTTTATAACTGTTCGACCTTGTCATCTCTTGGGTTTCGAAGCAAAGAGAAGTCAGTTGCATGGAACTGCACCCAAACTGGGCTTGGGTTTTTATCTTGCTTTGGTGGGGTGGGGAATATTCCCATTAAGATAATGACTTCTGGTTCTATCTGTACTATGTGAGGGGAGGAGGAAGAAGGAGAGCTAGGGAATTAGACTGCTCTTTGGTTTTAGACTGCATGCATGTCAGAACTGTCGGTGATTAAATGGCACGAGCCAGGAGGCCTTGAGTGAAGTAGTAAGTTGCCTTGATGAAAGAGAGAGGACCCATAAAGGAACTTTTCTAAGCTAAAGAGAAAAGGACGCAGCCACATGCAAATCCATGGTGTGGGGTGCTTCTGAGGGTAAATCTGATACAAGCAAGCTTTTGCCCCTGCCTTCCCTTGTGGAATGAGAAACTCTGAAATATAATCACCTGATCTCTTTTCTTTAAGGAGTAGGGGAAATCAAGGGCTTTCTCTGCATACTTGGAGAGCAAAGTATCAATATTCTCTACAGTGAAGCCAATCTCCTGCCCAACCAACAGCTGATGCAGTGTTTGCACGGCCACTTCTGTCCAGTCCACCTTCATGTTCATGAGGAGCTGCTCCAGCATGAGCAGTGTTCCAGAGAAATGGCAGAATCTCCAGTTCTGTATCCAATATTGTTATGCTCTTGCAAGATAACAGACAATTCTGTTTCCCAATCTGCTCTACATTGGACATTTCCCAGTCATTTAGGGAACAGAATCCAACATTTCAAAAAGGGCCCAAGTATCTGGATTGCATGTGTAAATAAATGTGAGACCAAGGTGTTTGACCATCAGGAGGGGGACAGAGGAGTCTCCAGAAGGGCTTACCCACTGGACTATCTCTGTAGAAGAGGAGGGCCAAAAAAGGAAATAGACTCCAATATTTCTGGTGAACTGTGTGCTGGGTGAAGGGCCCTGCCTTCTGTAGTACTGCCTGGCCACAGTACACAGATGCATATTTGAAGAATAAGTCCTTTCCCCCCTACCCATGTCATCCTACCCCAGCAGTTTGTACCATTCCTGGTCACCCAGGGATAATAAGGGATTTGCTTCCCAGTCCTAGATTACTCTGCTGAGAATGCAAATAAAGGCGCCCATATGGCAGAAAATGTCCCGATGTGACTGGAGTTCTTCCCTTTTACATGCGCTGTTCCTTGAGCACAAGCCCAGGATAGTGGGTCAGAGCCAGGCCTGCCCGTAAGGTGCTTGGAACCAGCCCACAAGGTGCTGAACTGGTAGCTGGGACTGCTAGGTAGATGGAAGCTGCTGCTATGTGATGGCACAGAAAAGCATGTCTGTCCCATTGGTGAGGAGAACCTCATGCATTTCTCATCAGATGGTCCATTGGAGTCTACCCTTCTCTCTAACACTGTCGTGGACCCATGAGGAGATCCATGATATAATGAAGATAAATACAGTGGAGCAAACAAAGAACT
Source organism: Alligator sinensis (assembly GCF_000455745.1). Taxonomy (NCBI): domain Eukaryota; kingdom Metazoa; phylum Chordata; order Crocodylia; family Alligatoridae; genus Alligator; species Alligator sinensis. Next base: position 199,116 of record NW_005842064.1, on the reverse strand, counting down.
AGAGGCATAAGGGGCCATTGTTTCTTTGCCTAAAGTATTTTAGTTTCACTAATACTCAGTATGGATTCCACACCTCAAAGCATTTCTGAGACACCTGCTGATTCCCACCTGATGCAATGGTGGCCTTAGGGTTGTTGGGACCCTGGGCAAGAGAATCATTTGGGGCCCCTTAGAGGCTTAATTTTGATGAGCCACTTCCTTGCAAAAACTTCACCCTCCTGCCAAAATTTGGGACCCCCAAATTGTGGGGCCCCAGGCAGTCACCCGGTTTGCCCTCCCCTAAGGCCATTACTGCCTACTGGGCCTGGCAGCTCCTTAGAATGAGGGAAAGTGAGGCTGTGCCTCCCTTACAGTGGCGAAGGAGATTGTAGGCCTCCCTGAGCTGGCTTGAATCCAGCTCACGTGGACTTCAGTGCAAGCAGTGCAAGTCTGTCTGGAGTCCTGGAGATGCTCTCTGAGGCTGAAGCATGCACCATCATAGTTTCACTGCTATAAGTACTTGGATTTGTAAGACTGAAGGAAGCCCAGGTATGTACTGCAGTCACACCTCCGACAGCAATGTTGACAACACTGGATTCACAGGGTGGAGTTAAGTGACTATAGAAATAGAACCCAGGAGTCCAGAGTGCCTATCTCCAGTGCTCTAGACACATTCCCTTCTCAGATCCAAGAACAAAACACATTCCCAGTCCTGTACTCCTTTGCAGGGGAGTGGGGGAGTCACACTGCCCTGAACACAATATAGGGACAGTCTTGCTCATGTCAGTAGAAATTAAGCATGAGTTACTCATAGGGAGGACACAGGATTCTTCTTCATGTTCTTAGACAAGACTGGTTGGTGGTTTAGTTTCCTTTGTATATTAATAGAATTAAACTACATTCCTCCTGGGAAGTCTGCAGGGTCTGATTTCAAGGAGATCCTTGAGTCAGTAAGGAACAGCCAATAGTTAGTATATAGTATACACAGAGCCAAGTGACATTCTTCAGACGAATAGGTTCTTTGCTGAAAAATGTAATTTCTGGGTGACTGAAACTATTTCCAAATTGGGATCAGATTCATTGAATAGTTTAAGTAAAAATTGGTGGAGTGAGGGGAAAGGAAAATTCAGAGATGTCCAAAGATTTCATGCTGATGTTTTCAAGAGGAAATGTTTTAACTCTTTTCTTTCAAAACAGGGTTTCAAGGCCACATTTTTCTAAATGAGATTTTAAAGCATTATGAATAAAAGCTTTGTCTACTCCCACATGAGTTTTTTGGATAGTTCTGTTTGAGTGAGACATCTGAAACTTTTTTGGATTGCCCTGATATGTAATTTTATTCTGGATCTTTTTGGCTGTTGAGCAACTGAACTGAGAAAAAATACAGGTTTTTTGGTTTTGCACAGCTCTCTAAGCACTTTGTAATGGAGGAAAAGATTGTTTAGGTCCATTTTGCAGATAGGGAAAATGAGGCTCCAAAAGGTGAAGTGATTTGACCAGGGCCCTTCATTAAGTCAGTGGCAGAGCCAGGAGTGGAACACAGGTCTCTTGAGTTCCAACCTAGTGCTCTGTCTAGCATACACTACCTCTTTTTGCCCACCTGTACCTAGTAATGCACTGAAACATGGCAGGTTTCCTCTCCTTTGTCACAGGCAATTATATCCAAAGCTGTTATAGGCTCTAGGGCTGATCTTGCATTCAGAGACCCAGCAGTAAACCTGGAGTCACTCCATTTGATTAACTACAAACACACAGAACTCAGAACAAAATCAGGCCCAAGTCAAGTGAATCCTTCCTGAAATCAAAAAAGACTTTTCTTGAATAAAAACTCAGTGTGGATTTCAGGATCCTCACATACTCCAGAAGCTCCTTAAGATCAGAGTCTCTGGGGCAACACTGGTGGTGGCACAGAATGGAGGCTTGAGCCCAACAAGGCTGCCAGTTCAGCTGCCGTGAGAACTGGATCTTTGTGACCCAGTAGGGCTTGTATGATTCAGGAAGGAAGAAGCTATCACTGCAGAGAGCAAAGGCTGACACTTGGCACCTTTCTATCAGGGATGATTTAGGGAGGATGAAGCCAGCACAGCCAGACAAACTAGCTGACCCACTAGTTCTAAGGGAAGGAGTTTAGTTTAGTGGATAGGATGCTGGATTGAGACTCCAAAGACCCCCTGCTGCTAGATGATGGGCGGCCTGGGGCAGGTTGTTTCCCTTATCTGTGCCTTTGGGACTGTGCAAGGATAATGATGAGTGGCTGTCAGTAGCTCTGCAGCTGCCCTCAATGCCAAGCAGTGGACTCAACAGCTTTCTGAGACAACCATACCACAATTCAGGGTACATCTTAAGGCCATTTGGATGGAACTTTGCATCTTCCTGGGGTCCCACCAAAGTCCATGATACTCCACAGAGGCATTGAACTCCACCTGGATGGATCCAATATGAGGTTCTAATTCAGGGAGAGGGGAAAATCACCAGTGGAATTTACTTGTATTTTTGTAGAAGGACAGGCAGCACAGTCTAGTGAGCAAAGCATTAGACTGAGACTAAGGACACCTAGGATCCATTCCTTGCTCTGCCATTCGCCTGGCACTGGGGTGAAGCATTTTCCCTCTCTGCCTCTGACTCCACCCCCAGAAAACAGTAACTGATACTGATCTGCTTTGCAAAGTACAGTAGGCATGTCCACATGTGCATTGATGTGCCGTAATTATGGTGAATTGAGTATAGTACCTGAAACAACAGGTACTAAATGCATGATAATCAATGCAGAAGTGCCGGCTCATGTCTTTTAAGTGATGCTAATGTGCAGTAGAATAATTCTACTGCACATTAGCACATTAACATGGCTTTCGCTATGACATGCTAATATGCAGTAGAATTAATCTATTGCATTTTAGCACGTAGACGCGCCCAGTGATAGCTACCATTACATTGTTTCTAGAAATAGGCAACATTTTGCATGAAGTCTGGTTGGTTTCCTTACTTTTAGAGATCTTGAGACACAAAGGTGCTATTAAGATGTTCTTGTCCAATCAGTAACATAACTAAGGGTGGGGGGATGGACAGACTGGGGAACTAGCTCTGGGTGCCAACTTAGAGGGTGAGCAAAAATAACAGCTGCTGCCACTGCTATCCTAGTCACTGTGCTGCTGTCCAAAGCACAGAACTGCCCAGTTGTGCTGCTGTGTCCAACTCTGTCATGTATAACTCAGCTAGTGACTCCTGCAGTGAATCCAACTCTTTGGGGTTGGGTTAGAGCCCACTACTTTAACGGCTCCTCACAGCTGAAAGTTTATCCCATCCCTGGAGGAGCTGTATCCTTCACTATTAAAAACATGCCTCTGACTTTTCAGGCCACCCTTATCTGATTTAAGTTTTCAGCAGTTAAGTCTTGTTAGGCGCTTGTGTTTTGTAAGTTTAGCCCATTTTACTTACACACAAACAGTGGCCACTTTTACCTTAGGCTGAAGACAACAGCAATAGAGAACAAAACAAAATTCTACAGTAGGAGGTAGAGTACAGTGTATGTGTGTCCTACTGCAGCAGGCCATCTGTCCCCCTGCAGACAGTTTTTCTGGGGTTTCTTTAATTTCCACAGCACAGACCTCAGTGCTTTAAAGGGGTAGGACTCTGAAAATAAAGACATCACAGATCCATTGCCACTGTGGGCATTATAGTGCATGAAACAAGCCTGCCAAACAGCACACAAGTGACAGTGCCCATGAAATAATAAACCGTTATCTGTAATGTTTATAAGTTCCACATTGCAGCACAGATGGGGGTTGGACTAGATGACCTCCTAAGGTCCCTTCCAACCCTAATTTCCCATGATTCTATGCCCAGACTTCTCACTTTCATGAAGGGTGATGTAAATTTGGCAACTGTTGATCCTTCCAGATCATGGTGTACACATGAGAAGTCACCCATGCCTAGGCAGGAGGTTTTTAGAAGAGTGGAGGCTGCCCAGACCTTCCATCCCTGCCACTGAGTCAGAATCCAAAGACCAGACTGAGTCCAGATGTTTAGTGCCTCCATGGCTATATTTGTATAAGTGCCCTGGGATTGAACCCAGGTTTCCTGTGTGGCAAATAAGGATTCTACCACTGCACCACAGTGACATTAGTAGCAACAGCAAAAACTCACCCTAACTTAGTGCTGGGTCAGAGCCTGGTGCAAGTAACTGATGACTTCACTGAGCTTGGTGGATGCATTCTTGTGTGTGATTTTTTTGGATGATCGGGTACTGGCAGGATTGTGCAGTGTGAGGGTACATAATGCTTACCTAAGTGTGCATGGCCTGTGCATGAAGTGTGTGTGTATGTGCATGTGAGTGTGTACACCTGGAGAAGACAGACCAATGGACTGCTTCAAGGATCTGTGCTTTCTCTGGCCTTGTACAACCTCTACACCAATGACCTGCCATTTATGCAATGCCAGTGCTGCCTGGGAGCTGAACATCTACCTGAATGGCCAGAGGCTGAGGCGTGAAGCACAACCTGTCTACCTGGGTGTGATGTTAGACTGGACACTGGGCTATCATGAACACTTGAAAAAGACAGCAACGAAAGTTACAACAAGTAACAACCTCCTTAACAAGCTGGTTGGGTTATCATGGGGTGCAAGAGCCTCAAATCTAAGGATGTCAGCTCTTGCCATCTCATACTCTGCAGTAGAGTACTGCTCATGAGGCTGGAATCAGTCATCATACTCCATACTCATTCATGTGTAGCTACATTCAACAATGTGCATCATCTCAGGAACTCTTTGATTGACCTCTTGTTGGCTACAAATGTCCAACTCGGGATCCTTAAAATTCTGGTTTATTAGGCGGATTGAAGCACTGTAATGAAGTTAAATCATAAACCTTGGGTCTGGTCCCCCCCCACACATGCACACATGCACACACACACACACACAGAGTAGCAAGCTGCAAGAGTCAGGTATACCTATCCCACAGGCACTGGAGTCTGCCGTTGAAGCTTCTTTCAGTGTGGTGTTATCCTCCAGAAGGGGGTTGCTGGCTGGTCCTGCTGGCTGGACAGGTCGGGTGCTGGTCAAGTTGGAGATCAAGAGAGCGCCACTGAGGGTCACTGTTCACTGCTTTTTATCTGTCCTTGGCAGACTTTGGTGACTCCCCAGTTTTCAGGTTTGTCCAATCCAGGGGTCGTTGACCCTCGTGGGACTTCCTCCTTGGTGGCTACTGGATGGCATCTGTCAGCCCCAGGGGTCATCTGCATGTACGTGCAGGTTTGGGAGTTTGTTGATGAATTTTGAATTTTGAATAGGGCTCTGGGAGCGGTCGATCTGGAGATATTCAGCCCAAAAGTTGGTCCCCTGCATTGATTAACTCAGACCAGGGTTCTAGCCCTTGAACAGTGGTTTAGAGATTTCCTGGTTGCTACATTGTCTCCTATTGATTTCTTCCGTTGATCTGCGGCTTTCCTCTGTGTTAATTTCTGTCTGCTACTGTGTTACACATTCAATCACTGATTCACTTGCTCTTTCAGGGGCAGTTTGACTCCTGCCCTTGTTAGCGTTGTTACAGTGTATAACTTACTTCTGAAACTAAACACATTTAGTTGAAAGGTGAGGAGTATAAAATATAAGCTACAAAAGTAATGCCATGGCACACAAATAGATAAAAATACCAAAATACAAGGGGAGATATAAAATGCACACATACAAATTTTAAAACACAATTCCTTATCTTAAAGTGAAAGAAAGAGGAAGGAAGAAAAGGTAGAAGAGGAAAAACATATCCAAGGAGGGGAGAGCAACTGCAGGCAAGAGGAAAAGGGGGCTTTCTGCTACACTCTCTACCATGACTCCCAGTCCTGAACAACATTGTTCCCCCTCATATCCAATGGGAAGTTCCAACTAGCAAGCTACTGGAGAATATCCAGTCCAAAACAAGCCTGTCACTGTATGATGATCTCTTAAATCCACCTGCTACACATCTAACATTGTGACACCCACTGCACCAGGACTGCATGGCAGAGACCTTCTGATGTGAGGAATGGAGGTCAACATCACCACCAAACTAGTTCCTTATAACAGATCCTACAGTCTGCCCACCCGGCTTCAACCTGCCACACTGTCAGTGAGCCTTGCTGTATAGGTTCCAGATAGGTCAAGGTCTGTGTGTGGCCAACCTCCACCGCTGCGGTCTTCACAACAACCCAGACTGTAGCTGTGGCAAAACACACACAATGTTGCATATTGTCAATGACTGCCCACTGGCTAAGTGCAGTGGTGGATTACAGGAACTGTACATGGCCACTGAGGATGCTACTGCATGGCGATTACATGCACACTGACTGAGTGTGTACACCATGTGTATGTGTGCACACATTGTGTGTTCGTGCATGACTATATACATAGTGTATGTGAACGTGTGTGAGCAAGGAAGGGGAAACGGATATGTATCTGTGTCGCAAGACCCTAGTGCCCTAGTGTATCACTCTTGCCCAAAGATCTGAGAGATGGTAACACTAAGCTAGTTATAGGTGTTATGGATGTTGTCAACTATCCCAGCCCTGCCCTGCCTGAGACTTTGAACCTGCAGGCCCAGTCCCATTGCTTCTGGTAACTTGCAGCTACTGGAGAACAGCCCAGCTGGAAATGAAGACTGGGGATCCTGAGATCTTTGGCTTACTCTTTGCAGAGGGGTTTGGAAATATGACTGCCTCTGCTGTGTGCATATTCACAAGTATGCATCTGTGAGTGACTGTCAGTACTGGAGCTGATGCCATGTATGCAGTGTGCATTGAAGGGCTCAGTGTGCAACACAGTTGATGAAGCATGAGCATATCAGTGGGACTCACTGTGTTGGGAGTAAGTGATGCTGTGGGTCTGGGTATGGGATGTAATGGGGCTGATGCGGTGTGTGAGTGTAGCAGTAGGTTGTGTAGTGGGAGCAGGTGGTGCCAATGGGTTTGTTCTTTCCCCAGCTCCAACAGTCGCTCTAATGAGTTCAGTTTCTGTCCACCAGTGTCCTCAGTAGGGTCAAACCCCGCTTGTTCAATCACAAGATGGAGTCTCTGACTTGCACAACTCTGCTGGGTGGAGTGGACCTGTGCTGCTCTGCTTATCCCACTGTTCCAAGAACCAGTCGCTCCAGGCAGAAAGCATGGCTGGACCACCCGTGGGGGTGAGTGTGCTTCCCCAGTGACACCTGGATCTCATTTTTACAGCAGTGCCTGGTGCCAGGTGTCACGATGAAAGGCTCCCCGGTGCAATAAGAACAAGGAAGTGAGTCCAAACCTATGCTCAATTAGGGCAATTACAGGAACTTCTTAAGCTGAAAGTTGATCTCCTTGTTCAGGCCTAAATCATTAACCATTGTTAATGATTTCTTCGAAGAATTAGAAAGTGGTTGGCAGCTCTGGTTTCAGTGCTTGTAACCCAGGGAGGGTGTAATTTACAAGTGGGTAATCCAGCTCTAGTGTTGTCATCTTTGCCTGGAAGGGGTGCTGACATCACGCTGCTTGGATCCATCACAGGTTCAGTTCCCTTTGATCGCACCTATTAAACAAACCTGTTCCCCAGTTTGGCTTTCACAATCATTATTGGCCTTTCTCTGGCAGCCCAGTGCAGGACCAGCTCCAAACCAGGGTTTCCACACACTGTGGGCTGGGAACCACTCTCTAAGGGCATGGTGTGAGGACAGTCAGCTTTGCTGATGGGCTGCGATGTGTTCGGTGTCACACAATGAAACCATGGCACTTTCACTATCCATTCTCCTGCAGCTCTTGGGTTGTCTGGGGCACACTGGGGTAATGTCTGGGACATTCTGTCATGGCCCCTGCAGACACTGTTCTCACACAACAGAACATACAGCAGGCTCTACAGAAGATTGTGTTTGTATTGTCATTGGTTCTTGATGGGCAGTTTATGGAGAGAGTCATTAGGCTGCATTCCCCATTTCTTGACAGCCCTTGGGTCAGATCCTCAATTCATGAAAGCCAGCACTTACTTCAATGAAGCAATGCCCATTTTCACCCTCTGGAGAGCTGGCCCATGAATGGAGCTACCTTGCATATATACCAGATGGGGATTTGATGCTGAGCACTCATTTCCACCAGTGCAACAAGAGAGTAAAACACTGAGATTAGAATACTAATGCTTTACTTCTGCTCTGTGCACAAACCAGGGTACAGGGAAACTGTGCCCTTGGACAGGTTGGGTGAGCGGGGGGCGGGAACCCTCAGAAGAATCATGGACCACCCCCCCGAATTTAAAAAAAAAAGTGACAGGTTTTGCAAAGCAATTGGGGGTTCATGGAAGTCTTGGTGCTTAATCTAACACCAGGTTGTTCTGTGGGACATGATGTCCAGATGCAATGGGTAGAACACTGGAGAGGAGCCAGATGTGTGTTCCCAGCTCTGCTCCTGAGTGAGACCATAGGACTGTCACTATACCCTCTTTGTGCCTCTCTTTCCCATCCCACTTACTAAGATGAGCTCCTCTGGGCAAGAACTGCCTCTGTCAGTGGGCCCATACTGTTCTTTGCTCAATGGGGCTCTGTTCTCCTTTGAGGCCTCTAGGTGTTACTTTATTATCTATAATTATATAGAATTTCTGACTCAAGGGTAGCTTGTACTTTGCAAACATTATAAAGGTTCCAAGGGTGAGATCCCAAATTGCCTTTTGCCCTGTGAAGCCCCAAGGAACTTAAATAGTTTCCTTGGTGTTTTTCCAAAGTGCTCTAAATTTGGCAAAGCGAGTTCTCCTGTCCCCTCCCTGGCTGGCAGCCAGGCATGATGGACACAGATAGGGAGATTAAACAGGCATAATTAAAAATTGGGCTTGAATTATTTAAAACCATCAACTCGCTTTAGAAAATGTTAGGAGAGACTGTTGATATTGGAAAGGTCAGAACCTGAAAGAGAGTCATGCTTCTGGTGATAAATGCTACCTTGAGGCACAGCATGGATTATGATGAACTGATGAGAACTCAACTGAGAGGGAAGAGCAGATATCCCAGGGGATGTTCCAGAGATCTGTGGGTTTAGTTAGAAAACAGAAATCCCCTCGTGGACAGAAGGGGTCTCTTGCAATTTTCTCTTCAGAAGCCATCTGCTGAGGCCATCCATTCAGGCTGGGAGAAGAATGAACAGAAGAATATTTTGCTGTGGGGTGAGCTGGGCTGTAAACTAGGACTGGAGATCCTTCTCAGAGAACTGCTGGGGGGGAAGGTGGGATGCAGTGCAGCCTGAACCTTTCTCAAGGCCTTGCCATCACTGCTCAGTATGTTTGGTGAAGACTGCCCATCAGCTGGGGCCAAATTGCTGTAAATCAGGATGCTTAGCTCTTCCTTTCAGGAGCTCCACATCCAGCAGGATGGGGCAAGGTGGGATGGAGGCAACAGAGGCCATTCCCCACCTCTCAGGATTTAGGAAACTGCTGGGAATGTGGGTAAGGTCAAGGTCCTGCTCCATTCAGAGGCACCAGACATAGTTCTTACTGCCCCCTGGCTTGGGACTGTAGCACCAGGTTGAGAACCAAGAGCATGTTGAATGCTATGTAGACTCAGTCTCTGCCACCAAGACCTCCCACACCCATTGAGGAGGCATAGCGACATACAGAAGTCAAATTAGGCCTGCAGTTCTGCAAAGCAAGGCCTATATGGGTACAAGGACCAGAACACTGAACCTCCCTTTCCCTTTTCTTGTTCTTCACTTCTTAGATGTAGTAGGAGACAATCCCAGCCCAAAGACCAAAGAGCAAAAAAAGAGGGAACAATGATAGGGATTTACTCAAAGTCATGTTACAGATCAGTGGACAGGACCTTGGTCTCCCAAGACCCATGCCAGGGCTCCAGGCCAAAGTTGAAGACTACTAACTGCTTTCAGACTTCTCACTGGAATGTACCTTAGACTTTGGGACTGGGGGTAAGGAATGGAGGTGGAACTTGAGGCCAAGTCCAGGTCCCTCAGAATCTGAACCCCAAATGATCCAGAAAGTGCCTTGAGCTTTATCCCATCTATTACCCAACACAACCACGATGAAAGTTAGGGTAGGGCTAGGATTCAGAGTGACCCAGACAAATTGGAGGATTGAGCCAAAATAAATCTTGAGGTTCAACACGGACAAGTACAAAGTCCTGCACTTAGGAAGGAAGAGATCCATGCACCACTACAGGCTTGGGACCAACTGGCTAAGCAGTAGCTCTGCAGAAAAGGACCTGAGGGTTACAGTGGACAATAAGCTGGATATGAGTCAACAGTGTGCCCTTGTTGCCAAGAAGGCTAATGACATACTGGGCTGCATTAGTAGAAACATTGCCAGCAGATCGAGGGAAGTAATTATTCCCCTCTATTCTGCAATGTTGAGGCCACATCCGGAGTACTGTGTCTAGTTTTGGGTCCCCCACTATAGAAAGGATGTGGAAAAGTTGGAGAGAGTCCAGAAGAGGGCAACGAAAATGGTAGGGAGCTGGGGCACATGACTTATGAGGAGAGTCTGAGGGAACTGGGCTTATTTAGCGTACAGAAGAGAAGACTGAAGGGGGATTTGATAGTGGCCTTCAACTACCAGAAGGGGGGTTCCAAAGAAGATGGAGCTGGACTGTTCTCAGTGGTGGCAGATGATAGAACAAGGAGCAATGGTTTCAAGTTGCACTAAGGGAAGTTTAAGTTGGATATTAGGAAAAACTTTCTGACTAGGAGGGTGGTGAAACACTGGAACAGGTTACCTAGAGAGGTGGTGGAATCTCCATCCATGCATATTTTTAAATCCCGGCTTGACAGAGCCCCGGCTGGAATTATCTAGTTGGGGATGGTCTTGCTTTGAGCAGGGGGTTGCACTAGATGTGGCCTCCTGAGTTCCTTTCCAATCCTTATGTTCTATGATACTATGATTGTATAAAGAGATCCAGAGGTTTGGCTTGAACAAGCCAGGGAATGACTGCAGAGGAAACCATCATGGTCTATGACTGGGGCTGGGAAGAAAGACTGTATATAGGTGTCACAATGGATCCCAGCGGGGAAGGGGGTGAGGTGGAGTAGTTCAGTGCCCCCTATGCCACTTTGGCTGGATTTGGTGGAAAGCAGCAGGGGCACAGGCTGTGGGACATTCTTCTTGGTGAAGGATGGGTTTCTCCACCCCTGTAACTGCTTTCCCAGCTCCCTCCATGCCATGCCCTAGACCCACCCTTCTCTTAAGGCCAAGATGTCCTTGGGTGTGCCTTGACTTTTCCCTCCCTGCCTATGGCCAAGTAGCTGGGCTAGGCTGGGCTGGGCTGGGCTGGAGCTGCTGTGGTAGATGGAACCTGGCCTATCAGACCGGTTTGTGGAGGCACATAGGGTGGGGTGGGATCTGAAAGGGGAAGGGCGCATGGTTGTGGGGGGAAGGGGAGACAGACATGGAGAAGGGGGCAATGAGTGAGTGGGTGTGGGAGAGAGGAAGAGAAAGGAGGATGGGTTGCTGGGTACAGTTGTGGGGTGGGGGCAGGAGGGGACAATGAAGAGAGATCAGGGAGGGAGAAGGAAGGAATATGGGTCAGTGCGGGCATGGAGAGGAGCAGGAGGATGGGCTGGCAGAGATGAACAGAGATAAGCCTCTGTCTATATATAATAGGACCCCTCATGCACACCTCTTCTCACCTTCACGGGACTCTCATGGTCACCACCCCCTGAACCAGTGAGAACGGGAATTGCTCCACCATGGCCAGCAAGGACCATCCTGCCCAGGTTAGCAGTAACAAGGGGCCAGCTGAACCTCAGGGTGGAGATGTGGGGAGTGGAGTGGGGGTACTGATCTCTGCAGATCACCCTCTCTCCATCTGACACACATGTGTGTATGTTCCCCAGATGCTGTAAAGTGATGCAGCATTGCAGTCAATGGGGCTAAAGGATTCAAACCAGCCCTTCTCCTCACATTCCCTTACAGCTTTCATCCCTGGCCTGTGCTGGGAACAGCTCCCCATTGCTACCCCTTGGAAGGGATTCAGTGGCTGGCAGTGAAATATCCAGGCACGTCCCTCCCCCCGATCATGGGACCCCCTCTATACTGAGTCACCTCCTGTCCCTCCTGGCTGCTTCCACCCAGCTGCTCACTGGGGAGCTTCTCCCAAACAATAATTAAAGGTGTGTTTTTTGGAAGGGGGGGCGGGGAGGGAATTTAAGGAAGAAGAGAGGTCCCTCCCCTTGCTGGAGGGCAGATCACTTCAAAAGGACTCCTGGCTCTTATGAAACTGAAGGCAATTTCCTCTTCTGTCATAAAACAAATTGTTGTTTGTCAGGATAGCTGGGTTTGCCGGCACTGTGGATGCCGTGTGGGTGCATGTCCCACAGGCCAAGAGTGTGGGGCAGGCAGTCTGGTGTATGACTGTGTGGGCATACATATATATGTGTACATATACATTGGGGGCGGGGGGTGTGAGACAGATCAATGCAGTGATCAGAAGCAATGCAGATGCTGTGTATGTACTTATGTGGATGAACCACAAGAGCAGGGATGCTGCACAGGGCAGCAGCAAAGACAGCTTGAAGAGGGGGGTGCATGTGTGTGTGTGTGTTTGTAGGATGCAGAAAACACCCCAATGCCCAGGCTCTGTATGTGTGTGTGTGTGTGTGTGTGTGTATGTACATGCATAGTATAGGTGTAGCTGGCTTTCAGTTAGTCGCCTTGGGCCTTGCTAGCAATGTCGTGGCAGGAGCTGGAGCTCGACATGGGCCAACCAGCCCATATTCACTTAGCTTCTCAGGCAGGCTCTGCAGCCTGCCTGAGGTCTGCACTGCTGCAGCTAAACTGCTACTGGTTCCTCAGCTAAACTCATTTAAAGCTAGCATGGGCATGGCTGCTGGTGTGGCCCCTATTCACCACAACTGCTGCAGCACAGGGTCCCTAGCCTTCAGCTTTGTCTGCCCCCTAGTAGCTTGGCAGGTTCTCTCTCTCTGTCTCCCCCTCGCCATTCTACCCCCTTGTCCTCAGCTGCAAGGTCATTACTCCCAGGCGCCCCTTCCTGTGTGCCACCCAAGTGACTGGGAGCGATGTTTCTGTGACTGGCCTAGCAGGATGGGAGGCCCAGGTAAGGAGCAGGGTGTGTCAGTAGAGCTGTGTATGTGGGGAGTGGCAGAACAGGGAAGGCTATGGGCCAGGAGTAAGGGACACTGGCACAGCTCTGCTTATGGGGGGAGCCCAGGACTGGAACAGACAGGGTTGTGAGCCAGGCTTGCCGGGTTGCAGCAAGGCTGTGGATGAGGAAGTGCCCTGAACTGGAATAGAAGGGGGGTGTGGGTTGGGATGGAGGGACATCAACAGAGCTGGGGGAGGGATTTCAGGTCTGGTATAATGTGGTGGGGGCTGTAGGTAGGGATCAAGGTGCATTTGGCAAAAGTTGTTCCCGAGAAAGGAAACAGAGAACAAATTACAGATCCCAAGAAGGAAGCAAAGTCTTAAAGTGACAGAGAGGAGGAGGAGGAAGGGATTTGAGGAAAGGATGGGAGACCTGGCGGGTGCTGCAGACAAGAGTCTGGGAGTCTGAGCCACAGAGCTGCTTCCGAGCCACCTGGAAGGGCTCTGAACTGCAGACTTCAAAACCTGCCCGCCTGCAACCGACAAGGCGCCGTCTCCTGGGGAGGGAGCTGGAGACGGGTGCTGAGCACAGGATTTTGCTACCACCAGACAAAAGGGACCTTGGGGGGGGAGAAGAACAAGTACCTAGCTGCTGCTAGAGGGCCAGGAGGCAGGAGGGCAACAGTGTGGGTTTGCCGACTGCTGGGGTAATTGATGTGAAGAGATAGGTTCTGCTAAGGCTGTGATGGTTTGTAACTAACCAGTGTCAGGTCAATACTTTGGCAAAGATTGGGAGGGTTCATGGAAATTCAAGGACATAGAACCCCCCAACAAAGCAGCTGTGGTCTGCTCCCAAACCCAACTTCTTTACCCCCAGTCTATCAGCATTTATCACTTTCTGGCTTGGAGAGAGACTGGAGCGGAAACACTGCTGGAAGCTGCATCTAAATGGGGGACAGCAACAGGTCCATATCCCTTCCGGAAGCAGGGTTGAGAGGGCAGCAGGGGCAAAGCCCCTTCCATCCCTACAGTGGAGCTGTCCAAAAGCAGTTTAGAATAAGAAGGCATTGCTGTATGAGTGTGGCTACAACTGGGTGGGACATGACTGCCTGGGTCCAGGTTGAGGGGTGAAGGCTGCTCCTGACAGTGCTGAGATTCTCCATTGTCCAAACTGCAGATCTGGTCCATCGTGCAGATCTGGTCTGGGATGGCTCCATGGCCTTGAGCTCCCTCCCTGAAAACAGCTCATCTTTTCAACCTAGAAGCAGGGACTTTAACATTTGCATCTCATTCTCTAGCCTGGATGTGCTGAAATCGGCTCAGGAACGTGGGGTAAATTGGGTTTCAGCCACCCTCCTGCTTTACGTTCTGCCCAGTTCCCAGGACCAGCCAGAGCAGGCCTGAAGCTTGATGTTAGGTACAGCAATCTGAAGGCTGATCTAATGTATGCACACCTGCGCAAGGGGCAGTTTTGGATGCCGGGATGGCAAGAGGGTAGGGTACTTCTGTGCTACTAAGACTGCTCCCTGCTCAGGATTAAATTGGCTTTCTGAGGCTGTGTACAGCAGCCAGAGCTGACCAGAAAATTTGAGGCCTTGATTCTGAAAGGGTTGAGGGAGTCTTTGAATTGAGAAGGCCTGGAAAGAGAATACAGTTGAGAGGCCCTGGAGCAGAGAATGCAGGGACCAGAGATACCATTGCAAGGAGCCATTTTAGCCGCTCGATGACACCTATGCTATTGTTTGGTAGCTCCATGAACTTTCTTTCCCCCACTCCCCTCCTTCTGGTCCCTTGACCCCTCTCTGCCCCCACCCCATCACCAGCAGCTCTTGCTTCTGTCTCTGCACAGTGAACGGCTGGAGCAGAACCTGCTGCCTAAGCAACACGGGAGGGATTGAAGGAATTTGCCTCTCGCCTTGTAATTTATGCAAATGGGCTCTGTAATTAGCTGTAATTTCAAGGCACGGCTTGGTGTTTCAGACGCTGCTTGGTGAGGAAATGCCCCCACGGTAATTCTCTGGCATTAACATTATTTACACCACCTGTGTGGTCTCGGCAGGCACTGAGCCTCTAGTGCTAGGGATGGGAGAGCAGCCCTGAGCTTGTCTCTTCTGGGAGACTTGTACAAAAGTTCCTGAGAGGGGAACAGGTCTCACTCCAGCCCTGCCCATCCTGGTGGCCTCAGTGCCTTTATGTGGGTTCACAGACATTGGGCTGCATTAGTACAGCTCCACCGATTACATGAGTCTGCAGCATGGAGCAATAATAAAGGCAAAAGACACTGGTCCTGCACTCCTGCATCCACCCCTGGCCCAAGCACTGCCAAGGGAGGTTCAGCCACACTTCTGTCTGAGCTGGGAGGATGGAATCACCAGATCCATTATGCTGGGTACTGGTTGCTTGTCTTCTCTCCTCCCCAGAGGTGGCTGCACTTCAGCAGTACTGCCTGCATCTAATTTATGAAGGGCCATGTGACCCTCCATAAGCTACATGGCAGGTATCAGCCCTTCAAAGGGTGGAGTGATGGCAGTGCCATTAAGGAGTCTTGAGATAGCTCGGAGGTGAGAGTTTGAACCTTGTTTTGGATCATATCAGAGGCTGCCCCATCCCCCATCCCAGATGACCTGGCTGTAAATTGCTATTTGGCTGTTGGGGAGCCAAAAGCAGTCAGATGTGACACCAACCACAGCTCTTTTATATGTCATTGGCTACAGAAATTGGTGTGCCTTAGCCACACTAGCCATATGGGGCAGTAGGAAGGGGAGACCTCAGACCCTGAGCAGATCTTTGTTTTCTTGCCTAGGCATTTAGCTATCACATGGAGTTGGTACATTAAACTCCTGACCCTAGGGAGACAGTTAGTTGAGTCCATCCAATTGGGTGTTAGGGGCCTCAGGTCTTTTCCCCAGTTCTGATAAGGAGAGGTGGAATGAAGGAGTCAGGATGCCTAGGTTCCCTTCCCAGCTCTGGAAGGGAGAGTGCAATTTCATAGGTAAAAGCAGGGGACAGGAGCATAGGACTCCAGTGTCCTGTTGCTCACTTTGACATATGTTGTGTGACTGAGCAAATCCCCTCCCTGCTCCGTGCCTCAGTTTCCCCACCTGGAGAATGGGTATCATCATCATCACCACTACCCATGTGGTGAGGCCCTTTGAAATTGGTGGATGATGTATGCTAATGCCAGCTTTTTTTGGTGCCTTACTGGGGCCTGTGACCTCACCCAGACCTGCCGGTAAACTACTATCCAAAGTCAGAGCTCTCCAACTAATTGTTGTTTCCATTCTCTGCACTGGTGTTTGGGAGGTTTGGACTTTGATGCCTCTCAAAATGAGTATGTAATGGAAGGGTTTCAACCTCGGGGTAAAGCTATAAGCACTTTTTATAGCCCTTCTTGATTGCAAACTGGAATTACAGGGGGGCTAGCTTCCTCCGGGCAGTGCCCTGACCTGTTAGCTGGGTCTGCAGCTGTGTAAGCTTCCTCTCAGCCCTGCCCTGGCCCTTGCCAAGTGTGATATGATTTCTGGCATGGAAAGACCCATCTGCAGACTCACAATAAGGGCCAGGCCCTGCCAGTTCACAGTCCACTCTGGTAACAGGAGAGAAAATCTCATGGATCTTCCCCCTCCCCAGCGCTCCCCTTTCCAAGGAGAGGAAGCCCCCAGGGCAGCCCCTTGGAGATTAAATCACTCTTTCTTGTGGGATCACAGGAACTCTGATCCCTTCAGAGCTTTTCCCAGCCATGCCAGCACTTCCAAGATTATACAAAAAGCTCCCAGTTCAGAAAGGATTTGGCAAGCCTGCTGGCCTCTCCACTTCCCTGGACAGTGTCTGGGTTCCCCTCCTGGCCTGTGACACTCTTCCCTGCACTGCTGCTTTTGGAAGTGCAATACCAGCTCCCCAGTGCACATCGTGTGTATGTGCTGCTCCACAGAGCAGCAAGTCCTTGGTAGATAGAGTAACTCCTTAGAGTTTGTGCAGGATTAAGTTCTGGGTATGCACATTCATGGGGGCAAGGAAGGGGCTCATAGAGGGAATGCCTGTTACCATCCCACTTCATGGGCTGTCATAGGCAGAGCAGGTTTCAGGCAAGGTCCGTGTTTGGAGGGACAGTATCTGGAAGGAACCAAGGCATTCAGGGAATGATGTCAATGTGTCAGTAGATAGCACTTTTCCCACAGCTATGGAATGCAAAGAGCTGGTTTAGCACTAGGGTGCGTTCTGCTGCTTGAGGTGCCATGCGCTGGAGGAGACTGAAAACTGAGATCTGGAATTGCTTATGAGCAGCGAATGTGCCCTAACACTTTTTGCCAGTGGTAAATCTCCATGTGGGCAACTGCTTTCTGCCTTGGCATGTTCCGTTTGCAGGCTCCATTGGTTTTGGCAGTCTTCTGAGCTTCTTGTCCTAACTTGCTGCGTTGTGCGAGGCTGTGAAACAGTTGCTGTGCTCTACCCCAGCAGTGGCTGCATTTCAGAGGCTGGGGAAGTGATTCTTGTATATTTTTTAGGGTGAAGGTTACATTCGAAAGGCAAGAGGATATGAAAATGAGGAGAGTTCTTTTTTTTTTCTAGGCACAAACTAATCCCTTATGCAAGCCATATAATTCAGAGGGTAAAATTCAACCTTGATATATGCAACTTAGTTACCATGTACATATGTTTATGAAAGATGCAAACATGTGTCCCATCTCCTATTTTTCAGAGCCTGGCAACCTAGATGGTAAACTGGAGATTGTAAAATATATATCCAGCTCTATTCTGGGCTTAATTGGACCAATGCAAATCAGGAGACACTCTAATGGGTTTAACATGACATAAGAGCAAAATCACCCTGAATTTTGCTACTTGTACTTATCTGATGGGCCTAAAGGTTCCAACCACGATTGGGGCCTGGTGTGGTAGGCACTGTGCAAGCACCCAGTAGAAGATGTCTTCTTGCCCCAGTCTAAATAGATAAGACTGAAAGAAGTACAGGGAAGTGACTTGCTCAGGGGCAGATCCAGCAGCAGAACCATGAAGAAAACTCAAGCAACCTGAGGCCCATATACTAATGTTTCAGCCTCTGGGGCCATAGTTATATTGGAGTAGCCCCCAGCTAGGTGTAGTAAACACGTCTCACAAATTCATGTGGGAAGAGAGCAGTAAAAGGGTTAATTCTGAAACTCCCTTCTACTAGCTGCATTGCCAGCTCCTGCTGCAGTCCCTACTTCCAGTCTCAGTCTGGTGTATGCAGTGTGACGGTGGGGGGGTGGGCTCAGCCCCTCACCTGTTGCCTGTCCGTCCTAGTTCCCATCGTATATCAGAGGGGGTCCAGGGTGTGCCTGGGCTGTCTGGCTACAGATCTGACGTGGGTTCATTGGGATCAACAGCCTTTCATCTCCTCATGGGGTTTTCTATCAACCATCTTTTTCAAGTTAGAAGCATGCACCAGGTTATGTACATGGGAGGAGAACACCTCAGTCTGGTGCTTCTGGGACAAATCCAGACCAGAACCACCTCAGACACGGTAGTGGGGGGAATTCCAGAACAGCAGACATTATTGCTATCATTTGTGATTGATTACACTCCAAGGTGTTTTGGGCAGGGCCTGTGTCTGCATATGCCTGTATGTAACAGTGTCCAGCATAATAAACCCCAAATCCTGCTAAAAGGATTGGGTCTTTTGGGTATTATCTCATATAAATATTAAATATGAAAGGTCTCAGTACTGCCTGTCTGTCTGTCCCGGGCACTTTACAGTACAAACAGAAAGACACAGGCTGTGCTATAAAGAGCTTATAGTTGAGTGACAGATGCATAAAAGGCAGGAAGCTCTGGAAAATGCAAGAGGCATTAATAACTTAGCTTTACTGTTGCAGATTGATGGTGTTTGTTTGCTCACAGACTTTAGCAGTCGAGATGACTTAATTGTAAGAGGGATATTGCTCTTGCCTTAAAACCTTCTTCCATTAGAGCCAGTGATGTGCTCAGAGGTCTTCTCCACCAGAACTGCCACTATTTGACATCCTTCTGTTAGGAACATTTAGGGATGAAAACAGGGGCACAACTATTTATTCTACTGAAATACACTGCGCTTTGGGCTGAATTTCATAACTTCATTGTTTCCTAGATCATAAGGTGAGAAGGGACTGTTTAGTGGTCTAATCTGACTTCCACTGCCACTCAGGCCATCAATTTCCACTCTACATTGAGCCCAATAATGTGCTTGCTCAAGAGCCACAGGAGTCAACAGAAAGTTTCCTATTGGCTTCTGTAGGCTTTGAAGCAGAGTCTACAAGAGGTCGTCTAGAGGGGATGGGATGGGGAATGTTCCATATTTCTAAGCTTGAGGGACTTGGACACTGAGG
This sequence comes from Alligator sinensis, assembly GCF_000455745.1. NCBI lineage: Eukaryota > Metazoa > Chordata > Crocodylia > Alligatoridae > Alligator > Alligator sinensis. The sequence goes on along the minus strand of NW_005842064.1, from coordinate 179,773 downwards.
ACACTAGCATTGCCTTTGTCCCCCCAACCCTAGCTCTTACCTGTGCCATATTAGAGAGTGTTCTTGGTGTTTTCACTGTTGTTGAAGTGGTGATTTGCGGGATTCGCTCAGTTAACAATTGCATGTTAACACAGGAGACTGGACTTTATGCTTGGGGAGGGGAGGGCTTTTAGTCCTTTGTTCCTATTCCTCCTAGGAGAGGTGCCTCTCATGTTTAGTGATTCTCACTGCCATAACTCTTTAAGCAGCTGCTATGACCCCTCACTGAGGTGCATTCCAGATAGTACAACAGGTCCCTCCTTTCACCTCATCCAGCGGAGTCTGCTGGAGCTGGGTGAAGTGCAGCAGACCTGTGCCTTTGTATTCAGATGGGAATGCCCCATTTGTTCACAAAGGCCAGATAACAAAGAGGTCATTCTGGTTTGATGTGAACTCATGTGACCTCTCAGAGACCCAGTGCAGGGGTTGGAATGGGGTCACTTGTGTTTTCCTGGGGGCTTTCTCTGGGAATACCAGGTGCTCTAGGGGATGTTCTCATTATCTCTACAGCTGGGCAGATTTTTGTTGACAAACAGTAAGTTCACAGAAGACTGGAGTTTTGGAAAGACCCCAAATTATAGGGAATTTAGACTGAATTCAGTGACCATTCTTGAGCTGAAGAAGTGGTGCAATTGTTTGCAAAGGCAGTAAGACACGTTGTGTGGGCATTTGCAAAATGAAACAGTACCTTTCAGAAGGCTTCATTTTAACATTTTCATGTAGAAACTCTTTTGGCTCCTCATTCCAAAAGGCATTTTTTGCTGAAAACCTAACCCACATTTCAAAAATAAGAGGTGAAGCAAAAAGAATAAATAAGCTTGAGACAAAGAGAAATCATTTAATTTTGGGGTGAATGAAATTGTCTAGTTCTATCTATCTATCTATCTATCTATCTATCTATCTATCTTTCACAGCATCCAAACATGTACTGAGCATGTTATAGTACAAACAGGAAGTTCTGGCCCTGCTACAAAAAACCTGCAAGCAAAAAGCTGATGTGTAAAAGACAGGCAAGAAAGTACTTTGAGGTCTTGAATGGACATCACTGTAGAAGTAAATACAATTAATTGTTGCTGTACTATAATTGTATATGCTTTACAGTAGGCAGGTTCTGGCCTGTTGCTGGGTCTGGATGGTGTATTTCTCAGGCATGGGTCATGACATTCTCTAAGCCTTCCTGTCCTGGATCCAAACAGCGGCTGTGCACTGATCTTGCACCCTGCCCAAAGCTCCCTTATTGCTACTTGTGTATTTGCAGCTGTCAATAAGCCCAGGTTTGGAGGAGGTGGAGGAGGGAGAAAAAAAGAGACAGAAAAGGAAGCTGTTGTTTCTTTCTTCTTTAATTACCCTCTGTTTGTGGTGTCTGCTGCAAGCTTCCCGTCCCCTCCCTGCTCTTTCAAGGGAGAGATCCCAGAAGGGCAAAGGCTTCTATCAGCCACTTTGGCCTTGCCTGGAAGGGTTAAAATCATCTGGGGCAGGTAGGAGGGCGGAGCTGGGAAGGTGGGGAAGGAGTGAAGGGGAGAGGGTGAGAGCTTAGCAGTGAGTCACTGAGTGTTTGCTCCACTCACCTGGACTAGTTCTGCCTGACACGGCGCTCAACCAGACGATCATTTTGGGGACCGGCTCCGTTCATCAGACTGGCTGCCCTGGGGATTTTCCTTTGCGGAAGGCAAAAGGATTCGCCTAACAAGCCAATGAGGAAGGACCTGCAGGGTGATCGCAACACCTACCAGCCTTTTTAAATCCGTACGTAGCCGAACTTTAGCCCAGTTCTTTGGAGATCTCCCCCCGAGGGATGCTAATGCATATGGGTTCAGGCTCACCAGCCACAGCTGGATTTAGTGGCTCTGCTCCTGGAAGCAGGTGATCTGAGCTCCTCCAGGAGCATGGTTCAGACAGTCCTTGGGAAGAGGCACTTCCCTGCCCTTCTTAGGACACCTGCTGCTGTATCTTCACTCCCTGGCCCAATCCTGGTGATTGCAAGTTGCTGCTTCCAAGAGCCATGTCAGAGTCAACTGGCTCCTGATCTGAAATGGCCTACAAGCCTGGATATCAGAGAGCCTGGTTCTGCTTCTATTCACACTGGTGTCAGTCTATTGATTTTACCAGGTTCCCCCCATTCTAGGCTTGGGTGAGTGATGGCAGAATCCATTCCTCACCCTTGCCAAGAGCTCCTTGATGGTTGGTGCCAGCATGGTGACATTAATTTAACTATCTTAGGGCAAGCTCCTGGTGAAATAGTGCACAAGCAGACTCAGATGAGAGTAAGTCACATGAGTGCAACCTCTGCTTCTTGCCGATGCAGTGGTGTCTGCACTGGACCCTTGGTCTGTGCAACTGTATCCCTCCGGGACAGGCAGGGCCTGTTGAATTTCTTTTTCCCCTGTGGATATTAATGGGGAAGCAATGCTGTGGGCTCGGCAATAGTGTAATACAGAGGAGGGTGCAGTCTGCCACTGGGTTCCTTAGATAGTGTAAGAGTGATGTTGTAGCCATTATGGTCCAGAAATGATGTGAGAGGCAAGGATTTCTTAGGAAGATATCTTTTATTGGACAACTATGTAGTTGGGATAAAGTTAGACAGGCTTTTGAATGTGTTCTTTAGCTATTTCAGCTTCAAGTCTAAGCTGAAAGGATCAGGCCCTGAACAACCCTCTCTGAAGTTACCATGGCTGCATGGACCCCTGGCATACAGAGATTTGGGGGAAGGAAGCGGTAAATAATGAGTGATCTCTGCCTCCTTCCCCCCTACCCAAGAGCAGGTCACCCCTCATGCTCAGAGCAGGGAGCTAGGAACTGCCGCCTTCTCTTTTCGGCGCTGTTCCCAACTCTGTCCATGACTTTGGACAAATCATTTCTCTTTCTGCGTCATTGTTCCTACCAGTAACATAGTGATCAAGCTTTTAATCCATGCTTCAGAGGGTGCAGGGGAAGGAGTTTAGGAGGATTTATTAGTATTTATTAATTTTCAAGGACCCATTTGTTCAATGATTTATTGAAAGTGAAACTTCACAGGGGCGTGTCAGCTTGACAAAATCCAGTACAAAAAAATTGTCAGAAAAAAAGCATTTTGAGATGTCCAAAGTGTTCCCTTTCAACATTTTCTTTTTGTTTAAATGATCAAGTTCCATTTCCTAGTTGAAAATATTTGGGTTAGAAGCCTAAGTTAATGTATACTAAAAGGAAATGTGAAAATAAAGGGGTGGGGACATTAAACATTGAAAATAAAGCATTTTGGCATTATTGGCACATTTCAATTGACCCAGTGTTTGTGGTGTTAAGGCTTGTGAGTGGTTTTGAGATTTCAGGGGAGGTTTGTCCTGATTTGAGTAGGGAAGTATGTTTGTCATCTCAAACATTCTTGCTGGATGGGGAAGTTTTGTGGATTGGTCTGTACAGTGCTTGGCAAATGCTGAGCCCGAGTCTGAGGTAGCATGTGAGGGACATGTCCATCAGTGACTTTGATAGGGTGTCACTTGGCTGAATTGGTGTTCTGTTGCCCAGGCGTAAATCTCTATCTCATCTGCAGAGTGACTCCTCTAAGAGGGACAATTCTGGATCTGTCACAGAGGTTAGACAAATGCTTGGGAGGGCTGGTTTAATCAGGGCTGATCCTGCCTTTAACAAAGGGTTGATGTAGAACTAGATGACCTCCTGCAGGCCCTGGCAGCCCTATTTTTCTATGATTTCTATGATCACAGCTTGCCCCTCTTCCTGCCCTGCTCCCCCCAAGTCTGGATCTGGTGCAACTGTGGGGCTTGGAGAAAGGGGTAGTAGGAAAAGTGACTGCTTTGCCTTGTGCCTCCCTTGCCACCTGGACATTGGAGTTGACATAGATTCCCTTGCAGCCACATACCCAAGCGTCACCTACACCCTTTGAAACTGAACTCAGCCCCTAGGGCAGCCCTTGGTGGGATCTTTCCCTGTGTTTTAAAGCTGTGCCAGGGAGTGCATCACCTTTAGGGGTGGGTTGGCCTCTTAGGATAGATGCAGTATCCAGGAAGAACAGTCTCCTGGTCAGCAATGCTTGCCTTTGGCTGACAGTGGCTGTGAGTAAGTTTGAAGCAGAGACTTCCCATGGAGTCCCATGGGAGGGACGGTTGCTGAAC
>NW_005842064.1:156374-175598 GCF_000455745.1 Alligator sinensis | reverse complement strand
TCTGTAGGCATCTCCTGCAGGGCTGGGCTCAAAGCCCCCTGGCAGCTGCAACCCTGGGTCTCTTCATGCCTTGCAGAGTGAATGGAGTTAGACATACCCTGTTTGCAGACCCAGCCCAATCCCTGGGAGTGAAGATCAGTTGAGACCATATCTTCTCATATCCCCACTGCTCCCCAGACAGCTGCAACAGGGATAAGTGGACCTAGTGAAGCTAGTAGTAGTTTGGGGGGTTCCTGGCTTCACTGAAAGCTGAGGATCTTCAACCCCACTCAGGATCAGGCCTTAGGCTGTGCACTAACTGAGGAAGGCCCTGGTTCTCAGTGCTAGGGGAATGACTGCTTTATCTCCCTAGCTGATTGGTTATTAATCCTTTCCTCACCCCTCCTCACCAGCAGCTGGATCTGCTAGGGAAGCCAGGAGTTAGCTCCCATCCCATCAGGGCCCCTGGATACCTTTCCAACTGGCTCCTTGATTAGCTCCCTGTGGCTTGTCCCAGGCATCGTTGTCTTCCCTGCCCAGGTCGCTGCTCCATGGAACTTCTTCTTCCAACAGATCTACTTCATTCAGCCCCTGCATCCCAGGGACCTGTCTGACCTAATTCTAGGTCCGTTCAGAAGCTGCTGTCAGCTGGGCCGGGGCCAGAGTGATTAAAGCTCAGCTCCCCTGCCTGCACTGGACAGAGGCTTACTCTCTAAATCCTTCTGGTAGCTGAGATAATACAGCTGATGATTCTGGCCACCCCCCACCCTCCCAACCCCAGTGCATGACATGGTTGCAACCTGGTTTGTGGCAGCACTGGGTGTGGAGTCAAAGTGGCTGCGGGAAGCTCAGACAAAACAGGCTGGGGGGGTGGCGGCATGAATTTAAAGTAGAAGAGCTATCCTATGCTAACTCCCTGTGTGGATACTCTGGTTCTGTGCGGGGAGTAGAATCATGTGCTTTCAAAGGGGGCACGACTCACAAGGGCATTTGGGAGTATGTCTGTACTACCACAACAGGGGTGAGCATGGCTGGGCTGGCTGGAATCTACCTCATCAGGGTAGACACAGGGGACGTGGATATCAGTGTCGGCTGGCTCAGGGTGTTGGTATAGCCTGTGAAGTGGTGCTAGTGCATCCTCACTGCTTTTTGGTGTCCTATATAGGGGAGTGTGTCTGTCCATCTGCAATCCCAGCCTCAGTGTAGATACACGTCTTGTGCTAGCCAACGGTGTCCACAACACGAGCTATCCTGCAATAGCTATTTTCCTGTGTACACAAGGCCTGAGGTGGTGAGGATGTTTCCCACACATTCAGGAACCTAAGCATAGTCATAACTTGGAGATGGAGAGGGAGGGAGGCCCTCTGGATACGAATTCAGCCCCCAACTTCCTTACATTATAGGGGATTCAGCATTCGCATTCAGCCAGTTTACACCCAAAACAGTCCCCAGGGAGGATGGGACTCAGCGCTGAACTCCTACTGGTGTTTGTGGGGTGGGAGGCTGCTGGTTCTAATGTGGTGTTCAGATTTCAGCACTTGCAAGGACCTCTTTGCTCGGCTGGGCAAGGGTCACCTTTCTCTGAAGGTGAAATAAAAATGTTTTCCAGCTTTGGGCCTGCCTGGGCCCTCTGCTAAGTCACATTTCTGCTGTAGAGAGGGAGGGTTTTCCCCCCTTCTGTTGCTGCACACAAACAGACAGGGGAAACCGGAGAACAGGTCACCGCATACACAGCATTAAACACACTGCTGCAAACAGACTGACTCCCTTCTGCTGCCTCTATCCCTTCTCTCTTTTCTGGTTATCACCCTTATGGCCAGGGTGCCTGATTCCCAAGCAGCCCACTTGGGCATCTGATATCACAACAACAGGCAGCAGCTTTTAGACAGGGTATGGATTTTGAGCTGATGATGTCCCCTTGCTCCTAGTCCAGGACTTTATTCCTCATCCCTGCTGTGAACTCCCTTTCTGCCCATATCCTGCCAGCACCACTGGTCTTTCCCAGCTCCCCATCTCAGTGCTGTCAGACCTCTCAGATATTTCATTAAAACCCGCTGGTCTTCCTCTCTGATGGGCTTTGTGGGTGACAACCTTTAATCATGGAACCAGGACCTCCCATTGGCTCTGTGGAGGTCCACGGTTTTAATGTCACTATGTCTTTTCTGGACTTGTTCACACCTGGGTCTCTGTTCTAGATGTTGGTCTACCTGGAGGTCAAGGCAAACTGACCCCTCCTTTGCATTCATCCTCTCCCTGAGACACCCTCTAATGCCAATTTCCCCCTGTTTCCCCCTGTTTCAGCACTGTCGGCTTCCTCTGCCTCCCATGCTCCTATTTTATGTCAAGAGTAGTGTTTATCTTTGATCACACACTTCTATCACAATGCAGGGCACAGTGGGGCTGGGGAAGAGGTTCCAGGCCAGGGCTGAGGAGCAAATAAAGTGGACAGAACTTGTTCTTTCCCTTGGTTGCTGACCTGTGTTACTTTGGGTGCTGGGGAAATGGTTTTGGTGTTGGGTCACTCTTGTACAGTGCGTGGTTGTGAGTGGTCATTAGCAGGATGGGAAAGATGGCCATCAGCTCAAAATCCATACCCTGTCTAAAAGCTGCTGCCTGCTGTTGTGATATCAGATGCTCAAGAGGGCTGCTTGGGGATCAGGCACCCTGACCATAATGGTGATAACCAGAAAAGAGAGAAGGGATAGAGGCAGCAGAAGGGAGTCACTCTGTTTGCAGCAGTGTGTTTAATGCTGTGTATGCGGTGACCTGTTCTTTGGTTTCCCCTGTCTGTGTGCAGCAACAGAAGGGGGAAAAACCCTCCCTCTCTACAGCAGAAATGTGACTTAGCAGAGGGCCCAGGGGTGGATGTGGAGGCAGCTGAACTGAGAGCTGCCAGGCTGGGTATGGGGCATCTAGATGCAGGCGGTATCCAGACACATGGGCTGGATGGAGATGGCCACTAAAGTGGTGCCAGAGCTGAACCCCAAAGAGGAGGGATGGGAAGTTGAGGGCAGGGGAGCCAGTCCTGGCAGGTGGATTTCAACATTGGGGTGGGGCGCCCTGCCAACAGGGTTTCCACAGCTCGGCAGCATGAGTCACAGGCTCCTGGGAAAGGAATGGGGATCCCATCATGTATAGCCGAGGCCCCGCACCCCAATCTCAGCCTCTGCAAAGCAAAGTAGAGCAGGGCTAGGGGCAGTAAAACTGAACCAAGGTGAGCTGCTGAAGGGAGCTGGCCTTGTATATGCTGGGGCGATGAGGGTGCTTTGGGGTGGCTAGAAATGGCCTCTGGGCTGCCTGGGATTTTTGCTTTGTCCCTGGTGGTTACTCTGGTCCTGGCACCCTAGGGCCTACAAAAAAAAGTAAAAATCCAGCAAGGCCTAGAGAAAAGATGCATCAAATGGCTGCACCAGATGTGCAGAGCATTCAATTAGCCCCCTAAGTTCCCCATGCCAGTATCTGCCTCATCTGTTACCCTGGAGTTGTTGTGAAGACCTCATGCTGCCCTGTTGGTCCAAGCCTAGCTGCTCAGAACCAGCTGTGTAATGGACAGTGTGTCTTTTGGGTTTGTTCATGCCATATTGTATTTCATAGTAATGCTGCTATAGCAGAGCAGGCCCCTATGCAGGAGCTGCTGCAGAGAGGGAAACAAGGAGGGTCACAGGGATCTGTGGGAAGGGAGCAGGGTTCATTGGTTCGTGATGGTGTTGAGTGCTGGCGTCAGACAATTCCAAACCTCTGCCCTGCCTCTACAGACCTCCCAAGGCAACCAGATGCCCAGTCCTGTGTCTCTGGGGTAGCAGCACAGACAAAGTGCACTATAGAACATCTCCTATGGGAGTGAAAGCCACCACTCTGCCTCATGCTCCTCTAGGAAGGGTCTGAGTGGAGACAATGGGAGGAAGGATGATCCAGGTATTAGCCTGGGGCTTGGGAGACCTGGGGTCAGTTCCTTTTTCTGCCACAAATTCCCCGTATGACCTTAGATGAGATACTTAGCCTCTCTGTGCCTCAGTTCCTGACCCGTAAAATGGGATAACAGCCCTTCCCTACCCCACTGGGTCTGAATGTATTAAAGATCTGAGGTGCTTGGATAGGAGTGTAATGAGAGCCAGCTCTTTGCTATTGGAGAGAGCTGCGCCCTTGCCCAAGGACCGGGTCCTTGTTCATGCCACTGGAATGCTGCTGATCTACACCTGCACTGGCAAGAGAAGAATAAGGTGCCACCATGCCACGGGCAACAGAGAAAAGTTGAACTACACATGGTGTCTCCTACCAGGAGGTGCTGTGTTTACACACTATGGCATTAGTTGTCACAAGGAAAAGGGGGGACAGGGAGGAGGCTGCACCCTAGGATCAGCATCCCGGCCCTGCATATTGTGTTGCAGGCTGCACCTAGATGTTGCATGTCTGTGGGCTTACAGCAGTTCTGGCAGAAAGTTGCATGGTGGTTTCCTTACAAGTGGTAGAGAAAGGTGAAATGCCATGATGGCTTCCAGGCCCAGCCTTAGGGAAAATGGAGCCCTAGGCAATCTTGTATTTTGGTGCCCTTTCTTTGAGTTTAAGAATGTAGTAGTATTAGTGAAATTTCAGAGATAAAAGTCTGAGAGGTGCTGCTGGGCTGGATCAGGAGTCTTGCTTCCCCAAGGCATGCCCTGGTGGTGGCCAAGTAAGGCAGGGGGAGAAGGGTGAGGGGAGACTCATTTTTCACCAGTCCTGAGGCAAAGAAGAAGGTGAGCAGTGCCAGGCAGATGCCCATGATAATGAGCAGCAGGAACATGAGATGCAGGTGCTGCTGGCCTGTAGAGCCATAGGACCTGTAGAGCCAGTCACGGTTGAGGGGTGGTGGGCACTGCTCACAGCCCACTTGCGTTGCCCAGTCCAGTGGGTAGTGGCGTTTCCTCATCATTGCCGAACCCCGCTGCTGGCCAGCTTCCACCACCACCTCCTCCAGTGCTGCAGGTAGGGGGAGAGGCAGAGGCAGGTGGGCAGGGGCATGGGGCACAGTCTGGCAAGGAGGCAGAGGTGGGGGGTGTGTGTGTGTGGCACCCCCTTGACCATGGCACCCTTGGGGGTTGCCCGTATCACTCACCCGTAAGGCTGGCCCTGCCTAAGACACTGGTGTCATATCCTCAAAGGCACTTGGGTATCTAATTCCTGTGTCAGTGCCCAACTCCCATGGCAATCAATGACCACAGATTTTACCACTGAAAGGATGCTGGCCTAGTTTATACCAGGAGATGCTAGAGGTACCAGCTGTTGTGTCCCAAGCAGTGGCTGTGCTTGCACACAGTCACCATAATGACAGTGTGAAGTGCCTTGCACCTCCCTTTCATTTACAGTGTTGTCTGACCAGCCAGGGGCCCAATGGAGTTGGGGATTGGAAACAAAGCTTGGCTTGCTTTGGTACATTGTGCATGGGCCAATCCCAGGGACAAAATGCTACCGTGGGCCATCTCCTAGGGTTGATCACCCTTGACCAGCCAATGCCTACATGCTGCTCCCATGGGGCTAGGCCTGAGGTGCTGCTAAATTTTTTTTCATAGATTTCATAGACATCAGGGCTGGAAGGGACCTCGGAAGATCATCGAGTCCAGCCCCCCGCCCAAAGGGCAGGAAGTCAGCTGGGGTCATAGGATCCCAGCAAGATAAGCATCCAGTTTCATCTTGAAGGTGTTCAATGAAGGCGCTTGAACCACCTCCGGTGGCAGGCTGTTCCAGACCTTGGGGCCTCGGACAGTAAAGAAGTTCTTCCTTATGTCCAGCCTGAAACGATCTTGAAGTAGTTTGTGACCATTCGACCTCGTCATCCCTTGGGGCGCTCTGGTGCACAAACGTTCCCCCAGATGCTGGTGGTCACCCCTGATAAACTTGTAGGTGGCCATCAGATCACCCCTGAGCCTGCGCTTTTTCAGGCTAAAGAGCCCCAGGGCTCTCAGCCTGTCATCGTATGATGATGCTGATCTGTTCCAGAGCCCTTTTCAGAGCCATGAGAACAAGGCTATAAATACCCAGCCAGGTCTCCCCACACTCCTGCCACCCCAGGCCCAGATCAGAGCAGCTCAAGTCACATCCAGCCACAGAGATGAGGAGACTGTAATTACTGTAATCTACTTCCCAGAAGCTGCCTATTAGAGGGGCCTGTCTCCAAACGCCTTTTAGGAAGGGAGAATAAACTATATTTAAATCCCCCTTCCACAGAACAGCCTACCCCTGACTTTGTAGGAGCCTCTAAAATACCTTCCGAGCCATCCTGGCTGCTTGGCTGGCCCATGAAACCAGTGACAACAGCTTATAGGTGCTACCCCAGGACAGCCAAGGCCTGAGACAGTAGTTCATGCTGTTAACAGGGAGAGAGGGTGATCTATTGGCATAAGTTGGTTCTCCTCTTTCAGGAGACCCCGCTATAGGAAGTAAACCCCATGTATATTAAGGGATTGAGAGCTGCATCCAACCAGTTAAGGGCAGCTGGTGGGGTGTCACCATGTTCTCCTGACCTGATGACATTGACTCCCCACAATTAGCCCAGCGGGGCAGGATAGCAAGGAAGGTGGGTGACCTAATGGGCTAGGACTTGGGAGACTTTGGGTAAGTCACATAAGTGCTCTGCTTCATTTTCCCCACCTGTAACATCGGGATAATGACCAGGAATTCCTTTTTGTAAAGTGCTTGGAGATTTATGGATGAAAAGAGCTGTGAGAGAGCTAAGTATTGTTACTGCAGCACAGTCTGTGCCTCTTCAGTGCAGTTGATGTAAGACAGGAGCACTTCCAGGCAAAATTTGTCCCTGGAATAGATCTGCTGAATTCACGAGAGCAAGGTTAGGCATGCATTTGACTCCTTGTGCCTTGGAAGGTGCTCTGGGCAGAGAGGGACTCCATAGTATCTCAGCCCTGTGATGAACAAGTGGTCTTGATGTGAACTCTGTGGCTCCAACTCATCTCTGGGACCCAGGGGGAAAGGGGAACTTTGGTCCGTTCCAAGGAAAGAAGGCACTGGTTTAATATTGAAGGAAGGGAAACGTGTGAGGTTCTCACAGTATTTGTCTCCTCCCTCCAGGTCTGTCTGGGCTGCCTTGCTGCTTTGGAGTCTGGCAATGCTAACAGCTGTCTGTGGCTCTCTTGGCAATCAGCACTCGGACACACCTTGTGCCTCCCCCACCCACCTGGACCTGCAGCCACTGCAGACTTACCAGCCTCACGCCAGCTCCGAGGCAGAAGGCGACTTTTCCTCTCTCCAGCCCCCAGAGCTCCCACACCTGCCCTTGGTGGTCCCTGACGTAGAGTTCTCAGCCACCCCTAGCTATGACCTGCATGGCTCTTCGCAGATAGACTTGGACAGTGACAACCCGCTGGCTCCCAGCTCTTACTCCAAGCTCCTGCAGACACCTCCTGAAATGGCTCACCACTACGAGCCCTGGTTCAGGCCCTCACACCCCAGCAATGCTGCTGAGGACAGCAGTGTGAACCCCTGGTGGGACCTTCATGCTGGATCCAGCTGGATGGACCTTCAACATGGTCAAGGTGGCCTCCAAGCGCCAGGCCACACGGGGGGACTCCAGCCAGCACTGGGGGGCTATGGCTCCACCGAGCACCAGCTCTGCGGCCCGCCTCACCACCTTTTGCCCTCTGCCCAGCACCTGATGGGCCAGGAAGGGGTCAAACAGCTTGAATCTCCGCAGGATCCCCATGTTCTCGAGCAGGCCATGGACAGCACTGCTAGGCCGAAGAGCTCAAGACGATCCATGCCACGGAGCTCTGGTCAGGCTGTGTGCCGCTGCCCAAACTGCCAGGAAGCTGAGAGGGTAGGACCGTGCCCAGACAGTGCCAAGAAGAAGCACCTTCACAACTGCCACATTCCTGGATGTGGCAAGGCTTATGCCAAGACGTCCCACCTGAAGGCCCACCTGAGGTGGCACAGTGGGGACCGCCCCTTTGTCTGCAACTGGCTCTTCTGCGGCAAGCGCTTCACCCGGTCTGATGAGCTCCAGAGACACCTCCAGACCCACACAGGCACCAAGAAGTTCACCTGCCCCGTGTGCAGCCGGGTCTTCATGAGGAGCGACCACCTCAGCAAACATATGAAGACACATGAAGGCACCAAGGAGGGGGCAGAAGGAGAGGGGAAGGGTGGGGCAGACCTTCCAGGGAAAGGGAAGCGAGAGCCCGATGCCGGAGGCTCCAGCACCCTCACCCAGCCCAACTGAGCCCCTGCCCTCACCAAGACGTCCCTGCCCTGCTCTGGTGCCATGTAAGGGGTGCTCCCTACCTGCTACCTTACCTTCCAGCTGGTTGTACATGGGACTGGTTGTACATGGCTGTCCCCTCCGAGAAAGTGGCTATTTATTCTATTGGGGAAAAAGGAACCTGTCACGATGCGGTAGGTGGGGTGGGTGGCCTCTCCCTCCCATGGGGGTGGTGGAGGGGGAATTTCAGGGAGGGTCCACCCTCTGATCCAATAGAGTGAAGCTTTGGGGCTGGTCTCCAGACTGGATCCTGGAGGGTGGGTAAGGGCGAGGCTGGATGGGAGGGCATCATTCTTACTTGAAGGATCTCAGTTGGGGGACTGTGCTGATGGGCAGCAAAAAGGGGCCCCAGCAAAGCAGTGGGTGGAGGGATGTCTCCTTCATACAAGTCCTTGGCCACAGGCTCCAGATCTTAATACATCCCTTCCCCTGCACATAGGAGAGGGGTCAGAATCCAAAGCTGGGGATTTGCGAGTCAGGCTTAGCTTGCAGAAAAGGCAGGTGTTCTCATCTCAGCCCTCCCCTACCATTCCCTTGTCACCCTCCTTCACCTATCACCTGTCCCCTATCACCTCTTTTCTTTCCCTCCCCAGGTACACATACAGATGAAATGACCCTGCTGATCCTTTCACAACTTCCCATTTGTTCCATGCCACCCTGCCTGGGCAGATCACAGAAGCTGGCTTCTGCCCTGAGGTGGTTTCACTCCTCTCTCTCTTTCTTTCTCTCTCTCTCCCTCTCTCGGGCCATGGAAGCTTCCACACTCCAGAAACCTTTTGGCCTCCCTGTATTTTGTGCTGCTACAACTTTTGGCACAAGGGAGGTTGTTTGGAAGGAACATCAATCAGGACCTGAAGCAGCTAATGCCCTTCCCTCTTGCAGGACCTGCCGTGACACGTCTGGGGCGAAAGGGGAGAATCAAACAACAATGGCTTGGGAACAGCTCGTTAAAAACAGCTTACCCTCAAGGGAGGCCCCTGGAGCTGGGGACTGGAGGGGACTTCCATGGCTTGATGGAAGCTTCCATAGGCTGTGCTATGCTATTTTTGCCCTCTACTGCTTGTGGCTATTTTGGGGGGACCCCAGGAACAACCATGGGGAGTGGTGGTAAGGGATTGATGACTTCAGTCAAGGTTGGTGTGAAGAAATCTTCTGCAGGCAGGGATGGGGGTGAAGCCAGAGAACTGGGCGGGTGGATCCAAACTCTCCCCCCACCTCCAAGCATCCAGGGACATCATAGGATTCAGCCAGAGGGGTGGAGGCCATCTTGTAGTGGAAAGACAGCCGTCTGAGTCTTCCTCAGGGACAGGGCAGAAGTGGTGACGAATCATCTGGGCATGGGGAGTGTCGCTGTGGGGCAGGGATGGGGGGAAGCCCCTGGGGTGAGTTGGGTGAATTGCACAATGGGCTGGTCTTTGAGCAATTGCCCAATGCACACACCTGCTCCTTTCCCACACCCTCCCCTCTCCAGGCTGTCACTCGCTCTCCCCTGGGGGAGCTCACGCGGGTGAGGGGGAGGTGAATGGTTGCACCAGGAAGCCCGTGGAGCAGGCAGCAGCAGGATTCCGATCCTATGGCCCAATCCTCTGGGGCCGGGGAGGGAGGGGAATGGCTGGGCACCATCTATCTCTCTCCCCAACCCAGGCAAGGAGTTTTTGTTTTGCACTGGAAGATGAATCCTGGTTTCTCTAAGCCTGTACCTTGCACTCCAGCTGTATTTATTGAATGCGTAGATTATTTCTGATGGGGAAGCTGATACCCTTGGGTTGGGAAACATCCCTTGACTTTCTTTTCCTTCCCCCTGGTCCTGTGTGGAAGGGTTAATCAAGCCAGGAGTTCACCACGAAGGAGACAAGGAGATGTTGTTTTCCCCCTCTCTCATCCTCTGACTTGACTTCTTATTTTTTAAATTAAGTCATGGGTGTTTCCTACCATGATCTTTGTTCTAGACATCCACACCACCTTCCAGCAAATGCACCTGCCTTTTCTGCCCATAGCAATGTAATGGGGGAAGGGCAGAATCCAGGGATGTGAGATGAGGGGGGAGGGTGGGCCTTTGGGGGTGAGATTTGGGGTGAAGTCTTAATAAAACACAGATGGGTCTAAATTCCAAATCTTGCAGGAAGGTCTGCAGCTGGTGTCAGTTGGTGCTACTCTGTGGATTGTGTTAGCTGGGAATCTGGCCCTGGAGATATACTTTGAGCCAGATATCATAGTTTGAACCATCGCATCACTGGGGGAATGTGATTCCATTGCAGACCTGAATTTGGAGACTGAACAGGTTTTAAATTCAGGAGTGACTGGATCTTAATAGAGTTGGGGAGAGATCTTCAGGACCATCAGAGTATGAGCTAACACTTTATTTTAGACTATTTTATTATTATTAATTATTAATTATTATTATTATTGTTATTATTAAGGTGAAGCCAGGCTTTGCCAGTCAGGAGGGTGAAAACAGAGCTGACGCTCATGCAGTGTGTACCTGGGGTGGGCTGACTGACCAGTTGTGCTTCGTAATGGTCCCAAGGACCAGTCGCTGTCTCCAGCCCTGCCTGAGCTGGGGTCTGAACACTGTTGTCTTGAGACTTGTTGACAACATAAGTTGGGGAAGGTTGGGCAATTTGCAAAGGGGTTGTGTGCTCTCTCTAGCAGTGGGAGGCAGCGAGGCTGAGCCAGAGGGGAGTCATTGTGTAAGGCTGTAAGAACGGTTCTCCACTCTCTAGCACAGTTTCCTTGACAAGCGAGCACAGGGGCTTCTCACCCCTCAGTCAAGTCTGACAGTTGTTTGAGCCAGATTCCCTGTGTATTCACTTAATAGCCCAAAGAATCATAAACACCTTAAGATTACTGTCCATTTAAGGTTTTTACCGGTGACTGAAGCAACCGAGGTACATAACAAATTCAGAGCAAACGCCACCAGTGCAGCAATAGATGCACCAACCAGAAATAAAATCCTCTTCTGGATTGCTGCAAGGCAGAGCAGGGACCAAAAGGAGATGAGAGATGCCTGCCTGTGCAAAACACTGGGGAACATATTCACCCCTGCTAATATTGGGAATCAGTGTGGGCCCCTTCGATTTTTAAATTTCCCTCCTTGTAAATTTCAGGAAGATGACTTTCTGGGTAGAAGATGAAATTGGTGACTATTCACAATCCCCAGTGAAAATCCAAACCCTTCCAAGCCTGGGTAAAGTCAGCATCATGCTCTGCCTCTCTCTAGGCTGGTCACACAGAGACTGTGCTACAGTCCTGCTAGTAATGGACCACAGTAGGGGTGGCCATTTATGTAGGTAGCAAAAGCTGTGTTGATTTAGATCTAGGTTCACTGTGTCCCATCCCCAGAATCATGCCTGGGGGAACAGGGTTTCTATCCAGGATACCAGATATAGTCTGTCTCTTTCAAACCCATAATCCTGTTGAATTTTGAGTGAGTTTATATCTGGATCCAAACATTTATACCCATGGTCTCTGGGTTTGATCCTGTGAACCCAATGGGAGTTGGACTGGGCATCTGCCATGCCTGTGGCTGCTGGCCTGGTTGCCATCCATTGTCTGTGCCCCAGCAGATGTTTTGGCCTAGGGCCGTGGCCTCCCTGTGGCATGATGCTGAGACAGAGTGAAGTGTCACTGATACCTTCCATTCACCTGAAGGGGACACTGTGGATCATCTGCTCAGGACATTCAAAGAGGAACCCCAGGAGTAGCATGGCCCAGCACAGTCTTCAGCATGGCCCCTAGTAGAGGCTTGTCCAAGGTCTGATAGTGTAGCACAGAAGTAGAACTAGAGGAAGCTATTCAATGTTGGGCAGCATCGGGGAAGTCCATAGAATTTTGTTGGAGAGCATGTGGCATGCTGATGGGTTCATGGGAGACAGCCATTTCTGTCTATGTGAGCCACTCAGGCAGGGTCTTTGAGACAGCAATGGCCTTTGAGTGTTGGGGTGGTTCTTGGCTGCTAGGTTGAGCTGATCAGAGCTTATTTGTCTCCCTCTACAACCCCTTATCTCCCCTAAAGGAGCTGTCCAGCCCATGTATGGCAGATGGAGGAGCAGATCCTGCTAGTCAATTAGACCCTGGTCCCAAAGGGGCAGATACAGTCATTTACTGGCCTTTGCTGTGCTAGGGACATTGAGCAGTTCAGATGGGAAAGCCACAGCAGGGCAATGGGAGAGGAGGATTTCAGCAGTAGCCTCCCTCCCACCTGCCTTCCCAGCAGTAAGAATGGCTCAGAGCCCAGCCCCCTCCCAGTCATGCCTTTAATTTATGGGACAGCGAAGGCAGTAAAACTGGGTGGGGAGGGACTGAGCCATGATGAGCTTGCTCCCTGGCCCCCACCCACCAAAACCAGTCCAGCCTGCTGCACTGTAGGGATTCTGGGAGGGGTTTGCCTAGGCTGATCCCCAGAACTGGCTTGTCCACGTATTTTCCAGCTCCATGGCCCCCCCGCAGCAGCAGTGGGTCTACCTATACGAGGGATGGTCAGGCCATGTATCAAACTGCTTGGAAGGGGACCATCAAGCTCTGGATTTCAGGGCATATGTCAGTCCCAGTCAGACGAAGGCAAAGGAATTTCTCTTTCCAAGGCAGAGTATGAGTTAGTTGATGTGTTATAGGGCAGCTGGCATCAGAAGCTAGTGGAGACAGGAGGCCTGGTTAGATGGGCCCATTGTGGCATGAAGGGGAGAATACTGGACTAGCTGAGCACACTGGTTTGATGTGGGAAGGGGAGGTGGTACTAGGTTAGAGAGGCATTGGTTTGAGCTGATGTGACATTGAGGTGGAGATACTGGATCGGAAGGGCCCACTGGCCAGATCTGACATGGCAGGGCAACAGAGATACAGAGCTAGAAGAGCTAATAGTCAGATCTGGTGTGGTAGGAAGGTAAGTATAGTTTAATAAGTGGACCTCTGCCAGATCCATTGTGATGGGCAGGCAGGGATACTGAGCTAGATGGGTGAAGTGGTCAACTCTGGTGGAGCAGGGAGGCAGAGATAGTGGGTTAGATGGGGCTGTTAGTTAGGTCTGATAGATCAGACAGACAAAGATACTGGGATAAAGGTGTGATAGGAGATGAGACACCAGAAAAGTGAGTTCCCCAGTCAGTTCCCATAGAGCAGTCCCCAAATATAGTATGAGTATGGGGTTTGTGATGAGCGACACTCCCTCCAGTCTGTTTACATGCTCCTGGGAGGGGAATGGGAGGCCTGGGTGACTTGGAAGGCCTGATGCTGGACATGGGAGGCAAAAAGAGGTTGCTCCCACAGTTCTCCTGGATTAGTTTGATTCCCTGGTGGGAATCACTGGCAAGAAACATGGAGTCCTGGGCTGCTTTTCTGTCTCTCAAGCTGTTCATGTAGGAGCCCCATAGATGAAACAATGTAGGATTCTTTATTGCTGTGAAGAGAATGGGACAATAGCTGGTGTTTTGTACCATAATAAAGTTGTGTGTTTTCCACCTGTGTGTGTGTGCCTCCCCTGCTGTGTGTATCTCCTTATTTGTGCCCTGGCCTGGTTTAATGAGGCAAGGGAACGATGAGATAGCCTCCCTGAAGCACTAGTTCATGAGGCAGGGAGTTGGCTCTGGTGGGGCCAACCTCCTTATCCCCCAGTCACCCCTTCCCCAGCACAGGGAATGGGTGAGTGTCCAGTGCCGGAGCCTGGGGATACTTCTGCTGCTGCAGAGAGAGATCAAGTCCATGTCACTCTTGAGGTAGTAACCCTCTGCCCATCTCCATCCAGACATCTCCAAGCCTTCTGCAGGCCTTCAGGGTTGAAGCCTCACAGAGCCCTTTTGAGAGGCCCAGGACAAGGTAACCCCATTTTGCAAGCAGACCAGCAACTGTGTAAAGTAGGAAATGTTTTTAAAAAAAAGGACACCAAAAATATGCAGTGTCCAAAGTTAAACCACATGCAAAAGAGGACTCGGGGGTCCTGGCTTTTAGGATCCTTCTGCCTACAACACAATTCCCTCCTAGAGCCCAACAGAGAATCCCAAAGTTCTGGGTCTCGGCCCCCTTCTCCACATGTGAGACCACCTTCCTCCGAGATTACAGCTGAGACCTCGGGACTCCTGATTCACAAGTCCCTTGCCCTAACCTTTAGACCTCCTCCCTCTCCCAGATCCAGACAGACCATCCAGAAATCTTGTCTCTAGGCCCTCTGTTCCAGCCCCAGCCAGGAAAAGGAGCCCTGGCTCTCAGTCCATTCTTCTAACTGTTGGGTCTAGAAACAGTCCTGATTCCCACTATTTCAGAATTATTTGGGTAGAGCAGCTGGTTTTCTTTTCCTGACTTCATCCTGTCCCAAGCATGCATACAGCACTTTGCACCATAGCCTCCAGGCTCAAGGTTCACCTAGTACTGGTGGTGCCTAATAAAAGTAATCACAGAGAAGGTGGGAGAAGCCTGCAACTTTAGGGCAGTGCTGAGCATTTTATTCTTTTCCTTATTCATTTTATTCTTACCTCCCCCCAGACCCTCCTGATCCCCTCCCCCTGCTGCATTTGCAGGTCCAGATCCAGGGGGATGGAATCAATACTATCCCAGGCCTCACAGAAGCACCATTGACTTCAATGCACTTCCCCACCATGGCACTGACTGCAGGATCTAAGTGTGTGTACAGCTGCCTCCCATGGGTGGAATATAGAAAAGAAGCCAACCAACCCCTGGAGAAGGGAGATGTGAGCAAGTCCTTGCTGTCTATTCTTCTGCTGTGTTCACAGCAGCAGGATCTGACCTTTCTGGAGTGGAGTCCACCCCTGATGCCACCCGCCCCTCCCCCCTGCACTGTTAGCACTAAGCAGTAGCCATAGGCTGCCTTAGGCCTTGGCTTCATACCTTTTCAGGCCCCAGCCTTCTCCCGTGGCTGCCCCGCATGGTTTGTCATCTGAGGGAAGGAGGCATTGCTCACTGATGTCTAACAGGTTGGACTTCATACCACAGATCAGGCATGATGAAATGGGACGCTGCTCCACAGCCCCATCACAGCCACTGCAACACTCCTTCCTGGCATTGCTGCTACCGTCAATCATGCTCAGTAAATGGATGCTGGCCTCAATCCTGGATCCCATGGCATGAGTGTCACAGGCTGGACAGGGTTATAATGATTTATTTTGAGTGAATAATCTTATAACAATGGTGCTCAACCCCCAGCCTGTGGGCCAGATTCAACCCCTGGTGCCAGGTTATCTGGCCTGTGGGGCTTCCCACAGGTATCATCGTTCACCTGCTGCCAAATTTCCAGACTCATGGCTGCCCTGCAGGCTGGATAGCATGGCCTTGCACGCTGCATTTGGCACACAAGGTGATGAGGGGTCCAATCCCAGTGCACAGGATCCTAGCAGAGTGGCTCAGGGCCCTGGGGCCCAATCCTGGCACATGAGGCTGGTGTGGGGTCTGATCTGGCCCATGGATCTGCCCCACACCACTCCTCTGGTCTCCAGGGGCAGAAGGCTGAACACTGCTGTCTTAGAACATGGAGGTACTGCCCACATTCCAGGGTGCTAGGTGCTGTACATACATAAACTAGGAGATACTCCCAGCACCAAAGAGCTAAGAGTTTGAAGCAGTAAGGCAGATAAAAGGTGGGTGAAACAAAGCCACACAGGGCAAGTGACTTGCCCGAGGTCACATAGCAGGTCAGTGGCAGAGCTGGGCATAGAATCTGGTCTCCTGAGTCCCAGTTCAGTGCCTTGTTCATTTTGCACCCTATTTAGCCAGAGAGACCTACCCAAACAGTTTCACTTTCGGACTGTATTTGGTCTAGCAAAACCAGCGTAAATAATCACCCAGAACAGCCATTTTGGATCTTGACCACAGTAAGAGGCTCCAGTACTGATATATCTGAGCTTAGCAAAATCAGGAATTAGCATGCTCTAGTGGAGAGTGCTAAGCAGGAAGCAGGACACCTGGAGTCTAGTCCCAATTTTCCCCTTGGCCAGCTGAGTGACCTTTGAGGATACCCCATCACCTCCTCATGGCTGTTTCCCCACCTGGACAGTGGGAACAATGCCACTGACTTTTGTTGTCTAGTGCTTCACAATTTTACTAACAAAATACGCAAAGGATGATTATTTACTATTCCTGACTCCTAGCTTTTGTCTGTATTATTTAGCCTATGGGCTCTGTGGTGCAAGGCCTCTCCTTCTGTGTGTGCTTAGACAGCACCTGGCGCAATGAAACGTCAATCCCCTTATCTCTATGGCAGGGGTGGAGCTGCTTTGTCCTGGGGGCTACATGGACATACAGCAGAAGGCAGCCCTGAGGAATCTCAGGAGCCCACAACCCTCATAGGAAGTGGGAGAAGGGAGGCATTCTCATCTGATGTTGGAGTTGAGAAACTGAGGCACAGAGTGATTAAGCGGAGGCCTCAAGGTCACACAGGTCCTCTGTGGCAGCTCTAGGAGCAGAACTCACCATCCATTGCCATAACCATGAGGCTGACCTTTCACTCAGCCAGCTGGATCAACTGTCTCTCTAATAAAACAGCTTTGCAGTGTTCAACTTATCAGGGGCAAGTGATGTCCTTTGATGTCCAATTAAAGTCTCCTCCCCCTGCCATTGCTGACATCCCCACGGTGAGTCAGTTTTATGCATGAGCTGAAAAATCCTGGCAGCAGTCACTGAATAATCATCATCACTGCAGATTCCTAGTACAGTAACAGCGGCCTAAAACTAGCAGATCTGGTCCAGAAGGATCCCAGTGTGCTCTGTTCACAGGGAGCACTTTACCCACTGCTAAAATGCAGCTTCCTCTGGGGTGGAGTATAGCAGTGGTTTGAAAAGTGTACAGCCACACCATGCCATACAGTGAAGGATAATGCAGCTGATTGCAATAGCAAGGGAGAATGCATAGGGATTGAATGGAATGACCTCAGGTGGTATTTGGTTTGGACTAAGCTCTTGGTAAATGAGCACCTTTGCTAGACATCCCACCAAAAAGAAACACACAGGCCTGTGAGCAGCCAGAGAGCAGCTCTGTTGCACAATGTGCTGTTGGAGGTGTTTTCCCCCACAGCCGAATATTTCCATTTGCAAGTGAAAAGGAAGGGGTGTCTGTGCTGGGAACAGCCTGTCTGGGCATGGCTCAGGCATTTCTTCTCTGCACCCTGCTCTCTCTACTGACCTGCATTCTTGCCCTGAGCTATTCAGATGGGGCACCTGCAAAACCAGCTGGTGGTCCCTTTCTAAGCCCTACATTCATCACAGTGAAGCCAAGCAAACCCCCTGGGCTGTCACTGCCTGGCACCTAGCAGGCAGAGACTGCTAGACCACTACAAAGCCAGCCAGGAGGGTTGGTGAGAGACCTCACCTGGGTGGCAACAGACCAATTGCTGCCTTTTAGTCCCTGGAGGCAGATCAGTCCTTCGGTCTGTCTGCCCATTGCAACATTAACTACTCTTTGGATGCAAGTCAAGACAGGCACATATGGTTGTGGCTATTCAGGGCAGAGTGGGAAGGGATTTGTCGAGACCAAGATCAGTGTAAGCCACTTTCCTTGGGGTTTGGGCCACAGTTATCCAAATCACAGGCACTGGGTATTGTGATTCCTGGGCATATGAGGCAGAACCATGGGTGTTGGTCCCAACACTCGGTGAGAACCCCTTTCTTGTAGAATGGGCCAAGAGGGTGCTAGCATTGAGCTCAACCTGTCAATCACCCCCTACCTTCTTGCCTACAGTGAAACCACCTTAATACATCCTTGTGAGAGGCCTGCCTTGGTGAGCTCCCAGGCCTGAAAAGGGGCCAGGAATTAGGGATCAGTCTTGCCTCCTGCCACAGCCCTGGAGTGGAGCCATCCAGTACCTGACACGGAGATCTGGAGCAGAGGGAGCCTGGGCCTGGCAGAACCGGCCTCAGGGAAGGGGAAGCAATGAGATGAAATAGCAACGAATGGGTTATGGGGCTTGAGGCAAGAAGCAGGCCACAGAGCCAGAGAGTCCGGTTCTCTGGCAAGCGTCTCTTCCTCACTTTCTCCACCCTCCTCCAGCTTCTCTCTCTCTCTCTCCCCTGCTGTTGTTTGCAGTCATCTGGATACTTTCCCGTGTTTCTCTGGCCCACTTCAAGGCTGGCATGAGAGGATGCGATACTTATCGCCCAGCCTGGAGGCCAAATCCACAGGGCTGAGAATGACAGTGTAATTCGCAAAGCAGGCCTACCCTGGTTGGCAAGCGGGTGTGACAAAGCCAGTGTAACTTGTACTGATCCGGGGCATGCTACACAGCCATGACACCCACTGCAGGGTGCACGGGTGAGGAAAGGATCAAAACTGGAGGAGTGACTCTAATGAGGGTGTGAGAGAAGGCAGCTGCCCCCACCCTGCCCTCCAGCCTCTGGCCAATGCAACCAGGCTGCACTGCAAATGAGAGCGGAGAAATGGGGTGAGTGAAAACCATGAGAGAATGTCATCCATCCCCTCCCAGGGCTTCCCACTGCACCTGTTCCCAAGGGTAACAAAGCCTCCACTTCTCCCTTGCCTGGGAAGACAGGCCAGGCTGAGATGTCCAAGGGGTGGGGGGAGCAAAAGAAGGTGAGAGGGAACAGCTGCCTTTACTGAGTCCCATCCCAAATGGGGACATCCAACCTGTGCCTAGAGGGGAGGGGAGGGGAGGGGAGATCCAAGGGTCTGGGGCATTCCGGTGGTGGGAGAGATCTCAGTTGGTCCCATGGGGATCTTAGAGGGACCCCGCTCATTCCCAATGGGGTATTGGTGAGGGACCGTCCCAATGACATCTCACTGGGGTGTTAGTGAGAACCCCCCACTCATTCCCTGTGTGTGTGTGACAGAGAGACCCCCACTAATTCCCTCTGTGTGTGAGACCCCCCTCATTCCGTGTGTGAGACCCCCACTCATTCCCAGTGTGTGTGGGTGTGTGTGACAGAGCCCCCCACTCATTCCGTGTGTGAGACCCCCCCATTCATTCTGTGTGTGTGTGACCCCTACTCATTCCGTGTGTGTGTGTGTGTGTGTGTGTGTGAGAGAGAGACCCCCCACTCATTCG
>NW_005842064.1:152223-155988 GCF_000455745.1 Alligator sinensis | reverse complement strand
CCGGGTGGGAGCCCCAGGCCGCCCCTTCCCGCGGCCCTCCCGGGGCGAGCTTGACTTGCGGGCAGCAGCGCCGGGGGCTAGGGGCTCCTGCAACCAGAACCGCAGTAGGGGTTGGGTGGGGATCGTGGGGGAGAGTGACCTTGGGGTCCTCTCCTTTAAAGGCCCCAGCTGAGTTGGCTGTGGACTTGCCCAGGCCCAGGAGCTTGCCCACCCCACTGTCCTGTCTTAGGGGGCCTGGCAAGTGAGTTTGTCAGGAGAAAAGGGCAGGGTACGTCCTGGACCTCGGTGGCAGAGGATGAAGGCCGCCCCCCCCCTGTTGCTGGCACAGGTGGCTCCCATAGTCAGGAAGCAGCTGGCTGGCTATGGCAGAGGGTGGGGGCACCAGCTGAGACGCACTTCCTGCAGGGACAAATTTTCTCTAACATAGCCTTGACTCATCTTGTCTCTTCCCCACTTGGCTAGGATGGCTGAGCACATCCCACCTAAACCTTCCTCCTGTGACTGCTTCGTGGCCCTCCCTCCAGCCACCGCTTCCCAGGCTGTGATCTTTGGCAAAAATTCAGACCGGCCCAGCGATGAGGTCCAGGAAGTCGTCTACTTCCCTGCTGCAGCCTACCCCAATGGGACCAAGGTGCAGGTGAGTGGTCCGCGTGCCAAGAACAGCAAGTGCTGGGGAAGAATGGAGGCCCCTGCATTGGGTGGATCTGGGCCCCTGGACCAAGAAAAGAGCATGTCCTGCAGTCCAGTTTGCTAACCGGCCTCTCCCCCATCCTTTCTCTAGTGTACGTACATTGAGGTTGACCAAGCAGAGAAGACCCACGCGGTCATCCTGAGCCGCCCAGCTTGGCTGTGGGGAGCAGAGATGGGAGCCAATGAGCATGGGGTCTGCATTGGGAATGAAGGTGTGTGGACCAAGGAGCCTGTTGGAGAGGAGGAGGCTCTGCTGGGAATGGACCTGGTCAGGTGAGATGGGGGGGAAAGGGAGGGATCAGGAGGCAGAGAGCCACCACAGCCATGGTTGCCAACCACAGTCCCTGATTTGTGCCTGGGCCACTCAGCGTTATCAGCCAGATGTTCTCTTTGCTGGGCTATAATCTGATCTGATCTGAGCTCTCAGTACCCATGCAGTGGCAGCTGCATGATGCCCATGCTTTGTCCACCTGCCCAGCTGGCAGCCAGACCATGGCATTCTCTGGATGTGTTACGAATCTCCTCTTCCTGCAGGAGTTTGTGTTTGGGTCTTGGGCAGGGAGGAAGGTGAGCAGAGCATGGACTCTTACCTCCATCCTACTGCAGTTCTTTCTTTCTCTGCTCCATGTGCTGCAGGCTAGGTTTGGAGAGGGGCCGTTCAGCCCATGAAGCTGTGCAGGTGATCACAACTCTGCTGGAGCGCTATGGCCAAGGAGGCAGCTGCAAGGAGGAGCCCACCCCTTTCATCTATCATAACACCTTCCTGCTGGCAGACCGGACCGAAGCTTGGGTGCTGGAGACGGCTGGCCGGTATTGGGCAGCTGAGAAAATCAGAGGTTAGCAGTATAAACATGAGGGAAATGCCAAAGGACTGGCAAGGCTGGAGGTGCCATTGAGGAAGCAGTGTGTTCTTCCAGTCGCAGCTGGACTGGGACACTGTTCTTTCCACCCCAGCAGGGAAATAGGGGAGGGTGAAAAAACAACAACAACAAAAAACAGCTCAGAAAGATGAGAGAGAACCAAGAGGTATGGTTGACTCAGATGAACATAGACCCTTTCATGTCGTGGTTACTGAGTCTCATCCAGAGGAGGCCAGATAATAGGTTTCTGTCCAGTGCCTCTGGTGGCCTTAGTGTTGAGGGTCTTGGCTCACTTTTGTAGCACAAATCCACCAACTGCCAGTCCTCCCTTGTGACAAAGAAGATGAGTATTTGCCCTTGGAACCCTCTAATTCCTTCAGAGTGGTCTCTGTGGGTCAGGAAGATGGGCAGGACAGCTCCCAAGAAACTGGCCTTGCTGTTACTTCTGCTCTGATGGTAAACATCAGCTTCCTGTCTCCAGGGCTGCTGACCTGGGCTCTTCCCAAGAACCCTCTCCTCAAACACAGTCTAACTTGACCAGTGATTCTTTTTTCAGAAGGGGCCCGAAATATCTCCAACCAGCTGAGCATTGGCACAGACATCGCTGCTGAGCACATGAAGCTGAGGCACCATGCCCAGAGCCAGGGCTGGTGGAGTGGGGATGGGGAGTTCAACTTTGCTGAAATCTTCTCACTCACCCATCAGCCTGTCCGCATGGACGCAGCCAAGGCTCGGTACTGTGCTGGCCGGGAGCTGCTGCAGCAGCATGCAGGTGCGGGCTTGGGACCTGGTGGGAGTTGGGAATGGCACTGTTGGCCTTTGCCAGGGCAGTGCCATGTCTGTTTACCAGGCACATGAGGACAAAGGCCTGTCTGGTGGTTGCTGTCATCTCTGCCAAAAACCCAGTCAGTCCCACCTCCTTTTGGGGGTGCAGTGACCTAACTTAATGCTAGCTGATGGGGAAGCCTGGTCCCCAGCGCTTATGGAGTTGCTTATTCTGTTTCTTTCCTCACATTGCTAGGCCACATCACGGTGGAGACCATCATGGGCATCCTTAGGGACAAGGCCAGCGGGATCTGTGTGGACTCGGAGGGCTTCTGCACCACGGGTAGCATGGTGTCCATCCTTCCCCAGGACCCAGCTTTGCCCTGTATCCATTTCTTTACAGCCACACCTGATCCTTCCAGGTCAGTGATGCAGCTGCCAATAGGGTCTTGGCTTCTAGGTTGCCAGATGAACCAGGAAGAGGATGGTTGTGATAGTTAAACAGACCTGTTGGGTCTAAGTCTCCACTCCCAGTGGCTTCCCTGAGAATGCTCAGCACCAGGCAGGATTGCACCTTTAGCCTGTATGTTAAAGCTATGGCTGGAAACAGATGTTTCCTCTGTGCCACATAAAAATGTTTATGACAGCATTAAAGCCAAGCAAACAGACATCCCTGCCCCTTGTTGCACCACAAATGCCCAGAATTTGTGGCTGTGACATAGGTGGTATGAATTTGTGCTGCTATTTTGTGGAGTATATTTGTTTGCTTTAAGGAAGGAGAGTGCAGGCAGCCTAGAGCTGCCTGTGCTGTCCAGCTGCTTTGGGCAGGGGCTCCTGGGATGTGAGGGGCCAGATCCTGAATGCCTCAGAAATACTCAAGCAGGATCAGGCCCTTCAAGCACCTGCTTCGTTTCCCCCATCTGCAGAGTTACTTCCTCTGGTGCCTGTATGCAAACGGGGAAACCACATGGAAACTCCTGGGAGTAGCAGGGCCTGACCCTGCAGGACAATGGACAATGGCTTTTTTACCCAATGAAGCAGATCAGCTATGTCCAGCACAGCTGATGTACTTCATTTCACTTTCCAAGTGTACTCCAAACACTTTCCAGCACAGCTGATGTACTTCATTTGGTGAAATCTGTTTATAGCCTATGAGTGATTTTGAACCACAAGCTTTTTCCTGGCCCTATTCAACCCTTTGCCAGGCATCAGCAGTCAGTCCGGGGATGACCTCACTGCAGGTTTCCAAGGTGGGAGTGTCCCTGGTAGATACTGATCTGCAGTTCATAAAGCAAGCATCCAGGCTCCTGTCCTGTGGGTTCTGAGTGCATGGGAAGCCCTTGAGAATGCAGAGACTGGGTCCTAAAACAGTGATGCCATCCCGGGTGTTACATTGTCACACTCATACCATCCCATTGCTGGATCAATACCTACAACTTTGGGTATTCAA
>NW_005842064.1:137300-152192 GCF_000455745.1 Alligator sinensis | reverse complement strand
GAGAGCCCCTAGGAAAGATGTGGCCAAAACATATTGACCTGAGAAGCTTTGGGAACAGCTTAGCATCCAAGGGGTTGGGTGAAGGCCCTGACAGTTTCTGCTTCTCTCCCCTTCCTGGCCTGCAGGTCTGTGTTTAAACCCTTTGTCTTCGTTGCCAATGTAACACCAGTGCCCCAGGTGAGGTCTCCAAGCTTTGGTGCTGAGGATCCTGTCAAGAAGGTCCCTCGATTCCAGAGCAGAGTCGATCGGAGGCATGAACTCTATCGGGAGCACCAAGCTGCAGTGAAGCTCATGCAGACAGGCCAGGTGACTCAGTGCTCATGCCCTAGCTACCCTGGGGTTCTGCTTGCTTCTTGAGTGCTGTGAATGGGGTTGGGTAGCTGGGCCTACTACTGTGGCACTGAGCTCTCCCTGCTTTCCATGGGTTCTGGCATCACAGTAAGAGGCAGTTTAGATGTGGAGCTCCTAGTGTGAGGTCAGGGTGTGGTTTCTGGGAGATGAAGGGGGAAGGATTGTGTTCGGCTCCTTATTCTCCTCCTGGCTTGATGTCACTCCATGGATATCAGTGGACTTGCTCCTAATCCATGCTATCATGAGGAGCAGCAGGCTCCCATGTGGTTCTGTTTTGAATTTCTCTCTCTCTCTCTCCCTCTCCTCTCTTCCTCCTACCTGGCAGGAGCGGGGCCAAAAGCTCCAGCAGACCATGCAAGATCTGGAGATGCAGGGCCTGGAGGCTGTAAAGGAAATGCTGGCAGGTGGTATCACCCTGGACCCAGAGGAGCTAGCAGACCTCTTCTTTGACTGTATAGACACGGAGATCAAATTCTACAAATAAGTCCCACAGCAGGTGCGTGGCTGGTTGGGGAAGGACTGACACACATGGCAGATTTTGTGGACTGGACTTGGAGACTACTCCCCTCCCTTTATCTCGTCTTTTTCTGTCAGGGGGCTCCTCGGTACTGCCCAGTGCTCCTCGTGGTGGTTTGCTCTGAGGTATTGTCAGCTCAGTGCACTGATTTTCTTTGCCTGCATGACCTGTTTCCCCCTTGCCTTTTTACAAGAGTAGATGGGCATAAATGTGGCCCTGGATAAACAGAGGCCTGGAATTGGTAGGAAACTTCTGACCTTCAGACACACAAGACTCTGCAGAAACCTTTCCAAGGATTTCTTGCTCCCACTGCTCTTTATTGTTTAGAAGATGGAGCTTGATAGGTTTGGGAATGGGACTGAATGGCATGGTTGCCTGAGGCAGCAGGGACCTGGAGTGTGACTCAGGAGGTCCCTTCAGAGCCGCATCCAAGATGCACCAGTCTGAGCAGGGGCCTCGGATGAATGGAGCAAAATCCCTTCTCAACTCAGCCTCTGGGAGATGTTGTGGAACTGACCCCTGTGGCCCAGTTTCCATGTGGCAGATACACTGTAGGGGTCTAGTGCCTGTCCCAAAAGGGAGAGTTTTCATCATGCTGTCTGAAGACTCATATTTCTAGCCACTTACGGGGTTGGGGAAGCATAGCACAGAGGGGCTGCACGAACTATATTCACTGATATCCTGTCCTTCTCTGGAAAACTTGAAGCCACTTTCATCCTTGGATTCTGGCTCAGATAGCCAGCAAGTCCCACTGGGCAAGGCAATGGTGACACGCGAGTCAAGGTAGAGCATTGCTTGCTGGGTACATATATTCAAGAGTGCATTTGAATTGGATCCCACCCCTAGCCCTTGAAACCATGCCTCCTGTATCAAAATTCTGCTCGCCCTAGTGGGTCTGGATGTTGCTTCTCTTTTGTTTTGCTTTTCTTGCAGCTTGGAATACTTCAGACAAATGCAAGCCCCTTGCCACTGTCCCAATCCTGACTCCTCACCTCACATCTGAACACTGCTTCTTTAATTGGACCAGAGCTGCCCACCACTGCACAGTAGCAGCTTCAAGCCATGTGGGTTGTCACTCTGCTGCCATGTTGGGGCTGATGCTGGACTGGAGGTAACACCTTTGGACTAGAATTTCCTGACCTGGCCATGCCCAGCCCTCCCCCACCAATGTGAGCCACCACCTCTTCTCTCTTACTACTTGTCATTCTCTTGGAGTCCAGAATTTCAATGGTGGCCTCCTCATTTTAATGGGCTGCTGGTACTGAGTATCCTGATATGGGATCAGGAGAACTGGAAAAAGGGAGAGCCTCAGCTAGGTGGGTGGGTCTGAATTTGGTGGCTGGGCTACCTGTACTCACGTTTGCTCTTTCCTTGGAGAAAGTGCTGCTAAGCTAGTAGCCTTCCATCCTCTATAGAATGGAGATGATCCCTACCTACCCATGGAGAATGAAGGAGCTGATGTCTGTACAAACTGTCTACTGAGCAGCACTTACCCCCCAACCTCCTCTTATCCCCTGAGAGATTGGGACACAAGGCCACAGGCAAATAAGCTAAAATAAAGGGGCTTTACATGTCAGCCATGCTCTTTGTGATGTTGTTTCTGTGGGTCTGGAGATGGTGTGGGCAGTGACAGGTCCCAGGTGCCTTTGCAGGAAAGGGAGCTGGCTGGGCTCCAGTCACTTCTTGGCTCTGCTGGCTGTTGTTTTAGTCACAGTGCAAGCCTTCTCTTTTGGGGGCTTGAACTGGGTCCTGGTCTTGTTTGGAGCCTTCTGGGGAGCATCTGCAGCACTGTGTTGCCTGGCAGGCTTTGGAGTAGATGACAGAGGTCCTGATCTGGGTTTGAGCTGGGGCTCAAGTGGCCTGGAGGCTGAGGATCTCACTTGTGTTCCTCCCTTCTTCATTGGGTTCACTGCCCTCCAGTCTTTCCATGTCACTGAGCTGGGGTGCCCAGTTGGTTGCATCAGGCTCTGACGTTCTGCAAGTTCCATCATGCAAACTTGGTGTTCTTTCAGCACCTCTTCTCTCCTCCTCTGTGACCGGCTGGTCAGCTCCCAGTGGAGATCTGCAAAGAAGTCTGCCGAGGAAGGGGAGTGAGAGAAGATAAAAAATACCCCTCTACATTTGAGACCAGCAAGGGGGTAGGAGGCAGACAGGTGGGTTAAACAAAGCCCTGTATATCATTCCAGTGCCCCCTGGTGGTGATGCAGGCATATGGGCTGAGTTTCTGGTGAGCAGAAGGGTTTTCCCCACCTTTGGAGCATGAGGAGAGGCTGTACAGGCCCTTTCATGAGTACTGACGCACACATATAGCCTCAAATAGTGTATAGAGTGCAAAACTGGAGGAGAAGGGGATGGAGTTGGTCTGGATTTACTCCCTTGTACCCAGAACAAAATTTGCCCTGGTTGCTTTCAGTGGCTGACAGCAGTAATCTAAGTACCTTTGCCTACAGTGAAAGGTCCAATCAGTTTAGAGATGTCATAATCCTCCTCAGAGTCGGTGTCAACAGCAGCTCCATCGTCTCCTTCCTTATCCTCCTCCTCTTCCTCTGCTGGAGCAGAATTCTTCCGGTTGGAGACAGTCTGGTTATCCAGCTCTAAAAGATGTGGCAAGGCCCCTAGTACCAGCTCCCTGGAAAGGCCAAAAGAATACAATGTGTTTCCTTCACGTCTCTCAAAGCACTTTACACAGAATGTGCACTCTGGGATCACTCTACCCATTACGGCTATTTCTAGGGTGGCATGTGACAGCTGCATGTCAAACTGAACAGTAGCAGCTCTGTACTATGGATCTGAGCAGAAAGTGAAAATTTCACTATACCTAGTTAAGATTTTCATAGATTTCATAGACATCAGGGCTGGAAGGGACCTCGGAAGATCATCGAGTCCAGCCCCCAGCCCAAAGGGCAGGAAGTCAGCTGGGGTCATAGGATCCCAGCAAGATAAGCATCCAGTTTCATCTTGAAGGTGTTCAATGAAGGCGCTTGAACCACCTCTGGTGGCAGGCTGTTCCAGACCTTGGGGGCTCGGACAGTAAAGAAGTTCTTCCTTATGTCCAGCCTGAAACGATCTTGAAGTAGTTTGTGACCATTCGACCTCGTCATCCCTCGGGGCGCTCTGGTGAACAAACGTTCCCCCAGATACTGGTGGTCACCCCTGATAAACTTGTAGGTGGCCATCAGATCACCCCTGAGCCTGCGCCTTTTCAGGCTAAAGAGCCCCAGGGCTCTCAGCCTGTCATCATAGGGTCTGCTTCCCTGACCTCTGATCATGGCTCTTCTCTCGACTCTCTCAAGCTTCTCCACATCCTTTTTGAATTGTGGAGCCCAAAACTGGACACAGTACTCCAGCTGCGGCCTCACTAAGGCCGAGTACAGGGGGAGAATGACGTCCCGGGATTTGCTTGAGAAGCATCTATGGATGCAAGCCAGCGTTTTGGTCGCTTTACTAGCCGCCGCATCGCCTTGCAGGCTCATGTTCATCTTGTGGCATTTCAGGCAGAAGGGAATGGCCCAAGCTGGAATCTGATGAGCTGCCAGTGTGAGAGGGAGCTCTTGCAAAATATTCCCTAGGGTAATAAGAATATAAGTATTGCCATTTACTGGATCAGATTGTAGGGGTCCATCTTGCCCAGTATCATGTGTGTCACAGTGGCAGAGTGGATGCTGAAAGGGAGAGGGAACTGGAGATAAAGCAGGGTTTTTTCCACTGTTCCTTTCTTACTTGCAGTTTCCAGTATTTAAGGTCTAGGACAGGGGTTCTCAATCCCTGGGCCATGGCCTGGTGCCAGGCTGTCGCAAGTTGGCTGCCGGATCGGAAGTGGGCACGGACCGGCAAACCATGGTCCTCCGGAGTCGGGCGGAGAGGCTGCGGCTCCTTCTGCAGGGCCTGTGGTAGTGCAGGGTTTGGCCCACCCCAGGGTGGGGGTAGGGGTATTCTTACTTGTCTGCTGGCTGGAAATTCTAGCCACAGTCGGCTGACTGCTGGGCCATGGTTTGCCGGGCCCCGGCATAGAAACTTTGGGAACCCCTAGTCTAGGAAGTTCTAATTCAAAGGCTTTATCACTAACTTCTGTACTCAATAGCTACTGATGCCTCTTTCCTCCAAGAATTTGTGCAATCCCTTTTTGAATCTGGCTAAACTGTCAGCTTCCACAGCATCTGATGGCAATGAGTTCTACACTTGAATGACACACTGGTCCTTAATGTGTAAGGGAGGGTATGAGGAAAACATGTTTGCTTCTAGGACCCCAAGTCAGAACTGACTGGTGAATCAGCAGTCCCTAAGAGCGCCTATACACATACATTGAGGTTGCTCTGACACGCTGTAATTACAATGCATTGGAGCAGATTTGGTTAATTGAGTTAGGGTAATTACCATGCTCCAGCAGACTCCAGCGTCACATATATCAGTGTTTCCACGCTGAAAAATGGTGGTGGGGGCACTTTAAATAAAGCTTGTTTAATGAGCTTTAAATAAAATTTATTTGACATGTAATGCTCTGGGCACTTCAATTAGAGTGGCTCTTGGAGCTACTCTAATTGAAGTGCCCCCTCCCCCTCCCCTGCCTCCCACAGCATGTGTATAAATGTCCAAAGTTCTCAGCTTGTGGGAGCTTCTTCATGGTACCAGATCTCAGCACCTGGCAACCATTAGGGGTCAGCCAGCTGGAAGATGGAGAAGCAGGCAGGACCTAGGGTGGTAGCAGCTGTTTCCAGCCCCAGGATGACAGTACTGTGATCAGTCATGGGCTTTCACCAATCCATAGTCTTCTGCAGAATGAACTTGACTGACAGAGGAGGGGATTATATTAGGAGGGAGCTGAGACAGGTGATAAACTTAGAAAAAGCAGAAAGGGGTAGAAGTCTATATGCTCTAGGTAAGCAGCCCACATATTTTTGCCTGTTCCTGATGGCTGATGCTTCAAGGAGATGGATGCATCTCTAGTAGTAGGTCTAGTGCCCTTTAGCACATGTAGTAAAGGCCTCAGCTTAGGGGACAAAGGTCCTGGCTGCTGTTCCAGCTAGGCAGTAGCTATAGTTAAATGACAGACTTCAGTGCAAACCATAGGGGGACGTCACTGCAGAAAAGCCTAACCAGCAGCAATGTTTAAAGACTCTGCTTTAAGTGCAGGGTAGAGTGAGGCAAGGCTTAAGTGACTTAAGATCCCCAGGCTGGAGGATCTTAAGGATTTGCATGTTGACAAAAACATAATCAGGAAAGTGAACAAAACAAATCAGGAAACTAGTGAATGGTGCACTGGCTGGCGCTGCTCAGTGTCCATTATGCCATGTTCCCTTTTGGGGCAGAGCCCTACCTTGTGACTAGCAACTGACTCACTTGGGGCACTGCATGAAGAAACCTGCTCCTTCTGCCTCTACTGTGTCTTTTTAAAGGGTCTCCCATCCACGTGCTAGACCTAAATAAGCCAGACCTTGCTTAGCACTCCAATTCATATATGAAACACAATGGGATCAGAGAAGATTGTAGCAAGATGAGGAACTTAATTCTTGTCCATGAAACTGGTGAGAGGGGCTTTCTCACTCACCGGTAGCCATCTTGGTTGGTGCATCCGTTTCCTGTTAAGTCGAGAATGAGGAGGCTCTGTGGCAGCTCATCTGCACAGAACAAGGGAAAGAAAAAATGTGAGTGGGGGCCATCTGAGTTCTCTGCTATCAATTAATTGGGTACTCTGTTAGACTGCAAGTCACTGAAAACCTTTGCCCCTCTTTGCTTTGGGATCTACTATCTGTAGCTCTTGAAGAGCTTCACAAGCTTTAAGCCTCAAACACCTGCTAAGGATAAAGGTGTATTATCCCTCTGTACCTGCAGAAACGGAAGCATGGAGGTGAAATGGTTTAACATCATATAGTGAGGGAGGCAGAGTCCATAATGGAGCACAGGCCTGATTCTCAGTCCCCTGCTATTGCCCTGTTGTATTTTAAAATCTCATTCCTTCCTTTGGCTCATTCAGCCACAGACTAAGGGCGCACTTGAGAACTCCAGGATTCCGGAGAAGGGAGATGAATAGCAAGACGGTCTTTTGCCTTGAAAGCATAACCTTCAAACTTTGGTTTTCTTGGGGAGTACCCAGCTAGATGAAGGGATATGTTGTTAATCTGTGCACCCTTTTGTTTTTTAGAAGCACAAAGTGTAGGCAGGGCCTGCTGTACCTGAGAGTGAGGTAAACATGGTGTCTGCCATGGTGATACCTTGTCATCTTTCTGCCCAAATGAAAATAAAAATCAGCTGGAGGCTGATTTAACAAAGTGTGTTTTAAGTCCCATTGACTTCAGTGGAGAAGCATGTGCTCAAGGGCTCAGATGAATCCAGACAAAATGTAAGAGAGGACATGGAATGTCATGGCAAGAGAAATGGCCTGCCGAGTTCTGGTTAAAAAATTTGTTGGGAGGCCCATCCTCTAGGACTCACTGGGCACATGTACGTGTTCATTAATGTGCAGTAGTTACTGTGCAGTAGCACCAGTGAACAGTTTTTTGTGACGCTTACTGTGCAGTAGCTTAATACTACTGCACAGTAGCATACTAGCATAGTTTTTGCCTGGCACACTACTACAGTGTTATTAGGCTACTGAGCATTAAGTGTCTCATGTAGATGTGTCCACTGTCTGTTAGGTCAGCAGTGAGCAACCTTTACAAGCCGCAGGCTGGAACAGCTCAGCTCCAAGCTGACATAGGCCAGGTGGCTTCAGCAGAGCATCAGGGACAGGGTGCTTTCCCTGTGGCCATGCAAGGCATCTGGGAGCTACACCCATGTTGTCACCACTTCTCCAAGCCCCTAGCTCCCTGCCTGTGGTGCAGGTTTCTGCTGGTGGAAAGCTGTACCAGGGCTAGGCAGATGCAAACTGCATCTGTGCTGCTATCACTTTCTGCATGGCCTTGGCATAGCTGGATGCAGTGTCCATATTTCAGTTGGGGACGTGGGAGGGGAGAAGGGACAGCAACACAGGCACAGGTGGAAACTGTGTAGCACAGGCATGGGCACAGCCAAAGCCTGCCAGCTCCATGGGCTGGATCTGGCCTACTGGCCATGTGTTGCCAACCCATGTTAGACGCTGAGACTGAATGGTAGCAGGATTCTAAGGATCTAAGATGTTCTCAACATTTTTAAGCCCAAGGCATGCCTCAACAAACTCAAGGTCCCCCTCAGAAAATGCCAGCTCTTAGTTTTTACTCCAGTTTTGACAATGGAAAAATAACAAAGCAATTCTTCTGTTGTAAAGAACTCAGGAAGACTACACCGGGTCAGAATGTTTTTAACATTACAGATTCTTATTTGACATCCCTGGGTTTATCTGGTGAATCACATCTGTGTAGCCAACACTGCATGGCACCACACTGCACTCTTGAAAGGATTTCAGGGCACCCCAGAATGCTGTGGTGCTCTGGTTAAGAATCACTGATCTAAGAAGAAATCTTTCACTGTGTGAGTTCCCCACGCAGGCCTGCATGTGTGTAACCCAGATCTGTGTGCATATAGTACTATACTACTGATATTATTGCCATTAGTGGGACACTCAAGAGGTACTTCATCGAAGACAAGACAAGAATAGCCTCTGCTTTCATAAAGGATGAAAAGTAGAATGGAAAAAAGAATCATTAGGGGAAGAAAGGGGTGGGTATCTAGGGGTTAAAATGGGGCACTGGTGAGCAGAAGTCCTGGGTTCTATTCCTAGCCGTGCCACTGACTTGCATGATCTTCAGCAAGCAGTGTAGTTTCTTGCTGTCTTGTAATGGCAATAATGGTACCAAGCACATGGTATAGGAGTCAGTTTATTCCTGCACTAGGATCCTTGGCTGGACCAGGCTAGGAAAGTGCATAATTGTCAAGAAGCAGCAGTATTAGCAATGATGGCTTCAACCTGAAAGTGTATTAAGAACAATGGCACTGGAAACTACAGAAGGGTTGACAAGAGGGCATGCCTGGCTCTGTCCCACAACAGTAGCTCTGTGCACCTCCCATACCAGCATCCAGCGTCTCAATTTGGTTCTGTGACAGGTCCAGGAACTGCAGTTGCTGGAGCTCATGGAGGTTCTCCACTGTGCGGATGCGGTTCCCAGCCAGTGAGAGGAATCTGCAGAGCATGGGGAGCAGGAGATAAGGGAGTTGCCTCAGTGAGTACAAAGAGGAATCACAAATACAAGGGACTTCCTGTGGGAAACATTCCTATACGGACCTGTGTTGTGCTAGATAAGATAAAACCTATGCTGATCTTCCAGAACCCGATCTAACTTCTACTGAAAGCTCCCTGTTTCCTTCTGTCAGAATGAGTCCAGGCCTAAAGACAGAGATCTGATCCAATGGCTCTAAAGAAAAAAACATTTAATTTGCATTTTTGCCTGAAAAAATGTAGAGCCCGAGGACAAAGTCCTACGTGCATTCATAGTTTCATAGTTTCATAGTTTCAGGGTTGGAAGGGACCTAATAGATCTTCTAGCCCGACCCCCCGCCAGGGCGGGAGAACAACCCAAAAAAAACCCCAAAAAACCACAACAAACCCTAAAAACAAAAACGGGACTCAAATGAGTCCAGCCAGGTAAGTATCCAGCCTCCTCTTAAAGATCCCCAGGGTAGGGGCCAGCACCACCTCCCTTGGAAGTTGGTTCCAGCTCCTAGCCGCCCTAACTGTGAAGTAGTTTTTTTGGATGTCCAATCTGTACCTCCTCTCCAACAACTTGTGCCCATTACTCCTTGTTATGCCAGCGGGGGCTAGGGGAAACAGCGTCTCCCCCAAACCCTTCTGGTTCCCCCTAGTGAGTTTATAGACGGTCACCAGGTCCCCCCTCAGCCTTCTCTTGTGGAGGCTGAATAGGTTCAGGTCCCGCAGTTTCTCACTGTAGGGTCTGCCCTGTTGTCCCCGGATCATGCGGGTGGCCCTCCTCTGGACCCTCTCCATGTTGTCCACATCCCTCCTGAAATGGGGCGCACAGAACTGGACACAATACTCCAGCTGCGGCCTGACCAGCGTCGCATAGAGGGGGAGGATCACCTCCCTGGCTCTACTCGAGATGCCCCTGTGGATGCACGACAAGGTCCGGTTAGCCCTGCCAACCATTCAAAGAACCAGGGCCAAGGTTTTAGGATTGAGCTAATTTGAGAACACTGAAGTCAGTGCACACATCAAATTTCACCCCCACCAAGGAAAAAAGTGTTATCTTCAGATCAGCACACCAGCACTGGCAAAAGTGCACAGCAGTTACAGCTGCACTGCAACAGTTGCCTCTTCTAGGTGCAATCTGTGAAGTTAATACTGCTGTTAGAAGCCCACGTACCGTAAATTGGGAAGGCAGCTGAGATTCTCAATTTTCTCAATTTGGTTCTGAAAAATGAAATAAGGAATAACAGTGGTTATTAACCGCATGCTTGCCACCCTGGGCAAACAGTCACGGAGGCAGAGGGCCAGGTATGCAACAGCTTGGAAAGCTAAGGCATGGCAGCTGCTCTGAAGTTATGCAGCAAAGAAGTGGCAAGACTGAGAACTTCCTGACTCCCAGTCCTATACAGATCCTTCCAAGGCAGGCTGCCTTTGCAGGGAAGGAAAAGGGTCAACGCTCCTAAAAGGATCCAAGATTATTGTTGTTGTCGTTGTT
Organism: Alligator sinensis; assembly: GCF_000455745.1. Taxonomy (NCBI): domain Eukaryota; kingdom Metazoa; phylum Chordata; order Crocodylia; family Alligatoridae; genus Alligator; species Alligator sinensis. The sequence goes on along the minus strand of NW_005842064.1, from coordinate 141,716 downwards.
ATAACTAGTGGGAGTAGAGGACAGTAAAAGAGAGAATAAATTGCCCAAACTCAAGACTTTGGGGAGCAGTCCCTTCAGTCATGGTAAAACATGTAAAGCATCTGTTTGTCAGAGTGAGACTCATGCACGCAGCTTCCAAAACATGGAAGCTTTAAGTAAGGAACGTGTGGATCTTTTCTCAGAGTTCTCTAATGTGTGTAAGCTTTGCAAACACGTGAAATCACCTGTATGTGCAAATATTTTCAGAAGCAGAATGGAAAGCCCAGAATCTGCAACCTGATTCCCACACAGACCCTGAAGTCGATGGGGCTCTGCATGGGACAGGGGGATTCCCATGAGCTGATCCAACTGCAGAATGGGATTTTAACAGGTAGATCACCCTCACCAGGTCTGCCAGATAGCTGAGGCCAGAGCAGTACTCAGATTTGTACCAATTATATTTTAAGGTGAACTAAGATGTTCTAATATTACTTTAAAAAGCAGATCATTTTTAAAACCTAAATGTCCTTAGTTGTGTCAATTAGATGATTAAACCCATAATGCTCTATTCAATAGCCGAAATCTTTGAAAGCAAAGAATTAAAAATCAAATATGCTTTTCTCCATTTTTCTGTCCTGTTTGTGTGTTTATTCGTGTCTCAGTCAAAGGCCATAAGTCTCTATCACGTTTGCTAATACTGCATTTAGTTTTATTCACTTTCAGGCTCTCAAGCATCTGCACAGGGTTGTGATATTTTAAGTGGCAGATGCTGCAGAGAAATATTGAAATCCAAACGCAAGGTTGTGTTCACAATTGTCACTTTCCTTGGATCTCTTGAGCATACTTCAACAAATTACTTCCCATCTTTGCAGTGGCAGGACATTGCCAGTGCCCTTATCCCCCTGCTTCATATGTGGCAAGGTAAATGTGTTTTTTGAGGTTTGGAGCATTATGTCTTGTAGCTGAGTAAAAGTTTGTTCCTGAAGTTTTAAAGAATAAGTTAGGCAAACATTTGTTTAGGATGTTGTAGACAGGGCTAGATGACTTTGTGAGAGCCCTTCCAGCCCTACTTCTCTATGATTTGAAAAACAAAATAAAAAACCCTTAAGATTTGGGCCTAAAATACCTGCCATTGCCCCTCTAATCCAGTGGTTCTCAATCTTCTTAGCTTCAAGGCAGTCCTCCACCACTTCTCTGAATTTTGTGGCACACTGGGGTGCAAGTTGAGATTCAGTGAACTAGAATATAAATTCAGAAAAGTGATGGAGGGCTGCTTTGAGACTAAAAAAATTGAGAATCACCCCTCTAGCTGGTGCCAGGGGAGGGTGGCAGGGGCAGGACCTTGCTCTGCTGTACCCTGCTTGTTCCACTCCCTGCCCCTAGTCCACACCTGAGGGGATAAAGGTGGTTGAGCCTGCACCTAAGGCTGCTCCCCTGGGGTTGTGCATGCCAGTGACCAGAGCCTCTGCCCCCTCAGTCCCTGCCACTGGCTCTGGGAGCACAGAAGAAGCCATGGGGGTGATCTGAGCTGAGAAGCATGGTTCTAGCCACATGTCCACCTGCCCGCAGCAGAGTATGCTGCTCAGAGTAGGGAGCACCCCAGATGTGCCAAAAGGCGAGTAAGGCAGCAGTCCCCAGGAGAGCAGCTGGGGACACCACTGGTCTGTGAGATGCTGCAGCGGGCGTGGGGAACCAGAAAGAGGAGAGTGCTTTGCTCCTTACAAGCTGGGTAGTGTAGCTCCCTGGTTGAGAATCACTGCTCTAATCTCTCACCCCTAGAGTCTCTCTCCCTCTCAAGAATGGACTCATTCATCCCAGCATACATGACAATCTTGCAAAATTGCTTAGTAGATAGAATTCAACCTTATTTCAGAGACAAACTTTCTTCTGGTTCTGACACTAACCTGCAGGGTGACTTAGAGCAAGTCACTTTGCCCTTCTGTGCTTTGGTTTCCCCAGGTGTAGCACAGCACCAATGATACTGGCTTTTCTTGTTAGTATAAGACCTACTATATATGAAAAGTACTAGAGGATGGCTAAGTAAGATGGACTCTTAACATCCACTAATAAAATCCATTCTTGCTTGCAGTGGGAGTTACTAAGTATAAGAATCTGGCTTATGTACCAGACCAGAGCTAATCTCCAGGGGGTGCCATCACCACACCTAAAAGAGTATGGTGAAGCATTTTACCTGTTGCAGGTAGAGGCTGTGGACTTCTCCCCCGCCTTGCAGGTTCTCAATGGCATGAATGTTCTTCCTGTCCAAGCGGATAGTTGTGGGGGTCATCAAGGCCATGGACCTGCAGAGAGACATGCAGAACAGTGTTACATGGTAGAAACAACAGCTGGAGTGCTGGAGTGCCAAGACAAAGCTGATCTTTGCAACGGAGGAGGCAGACAGTCAGGAAGGCAGTTTTCAGTACTCTTTAATGGGGTGCTCCCCATATCTGCTGGGAGTGGAATGATGCCATAAGCCAAGACTGATTTCTGTACTAACTTTGAACAGACTTACACGGAAGGAGCCTGTGAGAGTTAGCCTGGGTGAAGAGATCTGAGTCCACTCAGATCAGGTGACCCAATGCCCTGTCAGAACGCAGAGGAAAGCACAGGGCAGCAGCCCGTATTCCAGCCCATCAGCTGGGGCAGGGAGGCATGAATTCCAGCTGGCTGAGGTGGAATTTCCTGTGCTGCTGGAAGACGGCACACCTGGCTGGGACTCAGAACTGGGTTTGGTCCCTGGCTCTACCACCAGCCTGCACACGGAGTCAGGAAAGTCACTCCGCTTCTCTGTGGTTCACATTTCTCCTCTGTAATGTGGGGACAGAACCATGTTGTTGCGTTCCCTTTGTAACCCATAGCCACAGCTGCCTGTGAAAAGCACTGGGTCTCATTCCTATTTTTTTGGTATATATATTTCCGATGTCCAAATCAAATAGCTATGTCTATAAATATCCATGGGCCACAGAACTTCAGCTGGGTATCCTATGTGCAAAAGTCCCCTATCTTGAGTGTGCCAGGCTGCAGCCCCTTTACCACCTCCTCAAGAACTTTATGCTGAGACTCTGATTACACTATTCCCTGCCTGTTTTTGTTTATGCACTCTCCACCCATGGCCCCACCAAGTCCCAGGACCTCCTGGTCACCCTCCATCTAGCCCTAGGTAAGCTGACCCGACTATGTGACCAGGAAGGAGGCTCCGGCCAGGCGGGGGCCCTGGTGACTGTGGGGCCATCTTCCTGTGCCTTATCTGTTGGGGTCTCCAGGGAGAGTTTCACTGGGCACCGTCCACTGGCTCCTTGGACTCGTCTGAGCCAGTGGGCGCTGGCTGGTGTGCTCTGCTTGGCGTCCCCCTCCTTGGAGCACTGCTAGCCGACTCCAATGGTGCCACAACCTCGACCAAGTGGCAGCCCGTTTCGAGGTAAAGTGTCTTGCCCTCAAAACAGAAAAGAGAGCGGAGGAAGGAACAGGAGAGGAATCCCAGCCAACAGCCTACTCTTCCCTGTGGAAAGACTTGCAACGTTGGCAGACAGAGCCACGGTTCAAGGATTGGACTCAAGTCACCTGATGACCTGTCAATGCGCCATGCTACAGATCATCTTAAAATCAAGGGGTTGGTGCTACAACTACAGTAAAACCAGGGACCAAAGATTCATAGGAAGTCACTGGTCCCTGGTTTTACTGTAGTTGTCCCAACAACTCTTGCTGCAACTTAGTAACCTCCACCAACAACAGGGTGTCTATGGGCTCAGGCTGACCACTTCCCTGATGCGCCAAATAGGCCTACACGCAAGTGCTGGGCCCGGATGCCGGGTGCTCAGGTGCCCTCAGTCATGCTGGTCTTAGCAGAGAGGCTGAGGCGTGGGGCTGGGCACCGCGGTTCCCAACTGCTCCCACACGCCGGCCCCTCGGGAAGTGTCACCTCGTGGCTTTTACGGGGCAGGGTTTGAGTGGGAAAAAGGCACCAGTGCCCTTCTCTAGGGGGACGCTGCTCCCGGAGCCCGTGTCTGTTAGGGGGCTGCCTCCTAGCAGAGGGGTCCGCGGGGGGTATGGGAGAGGTGTCTGTGGGGGCGGCCCGTGGATGAGGCCGTGCGGGGCCAGCCCGGCACAGACGTCTCCCCCCAGCGCAGCTGCCGAGACCCTCCGGGGCGCCCCGCCCCCACTCACGCGGCCTGCGGTTCCTCCGCGCGCCGCGGCCGGGGCTCCTTCTCCTGAGGGGGGGGTTGCAGGCCTCGCGCGCCCATTGCTAGGAGACGGGCTCCCCCACGGGGAGACAGGTGACGTTAGCGGGGGCGGAGCCTCGGGAGGGGCGGGGCTTGCCTCTCAACAGGGCCCTGCCCCTGTCATGGGGAGGGAAGCACTTCTAATTACCCACAACTCCCCGCGGTTCTTGTCCCAGCTAAGATGTCGGTGGCTGCGGCGCTGTGCGGCAGGGGGGCG
>NW_005842064.1:126756-137242 GCF_000455745.1 Alligator sinensis | reverse complement strand
CGGCCGCAGCCCGCGCGGGCCGCCTCCAAGGCCGTCACGCGGCACTGGAAGGCGATGCACTTCGAGCGCCAGAAGCTGATGGCCGTCACCGAGTACATCGCCCCCCGACCGCTCGTCCCGCCGCGCTGCATCGTCCCGCCCGTCGTGCCCTTCCAGGAGGTAAAGGCGAGGGGGCGCCAGGGCCGGGGCCCTTAGCACGCCCTGCCGCCCCCCTCCGCCCGGCTCTGGTGTGTGGACTTCTCGTGCTCCATGCCCGCAGCTTGTTCCTGCATCTGTCTTGGTTGAGGAGCTGTGCTAAGACCCCATCTCTAGCCGTCTTTCATGTTTGGACCTCCTTTTTGCTTTGCAGACTCTGGCTGGTTGGCTTGCTTTGGGCCTGGCTTCTTGGGGACACCTGGTATCGGTCCAGCCTTCCTGGGGCTGACATGGGCGCTGGGCGTTGGGGCCAGCTTTCCTGGCGCTGGATGGGAGCTACTTGCATTTGGTGCCCTTCTGACCTTCCTTTTGCTTTGCAGCCTCTTTGGCTGGTCTGTTCGCTATGGGCCTGGCTTCTCGGAGGTGCTTCATGCACAACCAACGTCCTGAAGCTGATAAGAGGTGCTGCGACTCTTGGCTGGCCTTCTGGCCAGCCATGGCACTGAAGCTGATGGGATGATGGGAGCTACATGTACTTGGTGCCCTTCAGACCTTCCTTGTCTTTTTACAGCCCATTTGGCTGGTCAATTTGCTGTGGGCCTGGCTTCTTGGTGTCATTTAAACCAAGCCTTAGGATCATGCAGATTCCTTACTCCCCGCTCAAACTGGCCTTTGCAGATGTTGTTCTATTTTGCATTCTTTTGGGTTTGGCCCTGTGTTTTGAAAGGGCCCCAAAGTCAGTGGTACAGTTTGTGTTGACATCTGTTGATTGTCACATCAGGTTCCTTGTTCTTCTCATGGTGTCCAACTTCTGCATGGCCAAGGGCTGCAGAGCCCCTAGCCACACACTACATGGGTCACCCCCCCACCCCCCCCCCGCAAGCTGCGTGTTATGTGTATCATATGCTGTACCAAGGCTGGGGGTGGGGTGTGCCCTGCATGCAGTCACCATATGGGTCTCTGCTGCTGTGCCAAATAGCAGGTTCCCTAGTGTACCATATTTACACCCCACAGTGCACCACACAGGGTCCCTGGGTCTCCCTCCAGCCATGTGCCTGTGCAGTTAGCCAGTAGAAGCTGGAGAATGGATAGTGTGTTTGGGGAGGCGTGTCTTGTAGAGTCTAATGGCAACAGCTGCCAAGGTGGGGGTGCCCAAACTGGAACCCGGGGCCACCTGCTGTCCTCCAGTTGGACAGCCCTGGTCTAGTGATTACAATAGGTGGTTGGGATTCAGGATTCCCATCATACTCTGACTGTGTCTCACTTTGGGCAGGTCGTACAACCTCTTTCTGTTTCCTCACCTGGAAAACAGAAATAACGACTGCCGTAAAGCACTGTGAGATACTGTGCAGACAAAGTTCTTATTTAGGTGATCCCTGCTGCCTTTGGTGTGCATCACTGTTTCTTCAGAGACCACACAGTTGTCAAAGTCAGGATGTAGTAAATACTAGCTCTTGGTCTTTCAGGAAGATGGCTATGAGAAACTGTTGCGTCGCCAAGTTGGGGAGATGTTTCGTGATAGCAAGATGATTGCTGTTTGTCAGTTCAACTCTCCTTCCAATGATGAAATGCAGCTCGTGAATTATCATCTCCTGAAGCATAACATTCGGGTTAAGAGGTTTCCAAATGAGGTAGGTTGGTGCTATGGGTGGCTAAACTGGGCACTGCAGGTGGCTTGTACTCGAATCATTGTACTCCAAACCTTGCCTAAGTTGCTGTGGTCATAGGTTGCAAGACAGACGAGAGGGTTACCATGACCTAGAGTACATGGTGTTTGACTTGAATGCATGTAATAAAAGCAGTGCTGTAACTCAAGAGATTTGAAGCTGGAGCTCTGTGTTCCACCACAGCAAATAGCCTAAAACAGGGCTGTCAAACTTTTAAGTGGCCAGGGGCTGCACCAATGGAGGCTACATGCCACATGGACTCCACAGCCTCTGCCACCTACTGCATTCTGCGTGTATAGGAACCTGCCTTCCTGCACAGCACCATGCAAGCTGCATCACATCACCCCATCCCATGACCTGGGGCGGGGGCAGGAAATGACAGCCAGAGGATCAGGGAGCCTAGAGACCCTTCGTGGGCTGCCAGTTTGGACAGCCTTAACCTAAGAATGGAGCTTGTTTCCAAAGCCAGCATACTTTGGCAAACCGCTAGAGGGAGCAGGCTGTACATGTGGGGACCCTCCACAGAGAATACCCTGCCTCTTACTCCACTCCAGCTTGCTATAAATGGTTTGGCTTTCCAGGTATTGCACAGGGAGCAAGGAGATCTGAGTCCCAAACCATACAGGACTTCAGATGGAAAATAGCTGCCTCCCAGAATATTAGGGAGCCAAGCACAGTATACTGCATGCAAGTGTATTTCACCCATTCTGGCTTGCTCTGCTGAGCAGGATTCTGTAGTCAGTCCTAGATGAGGCTGTTGAACATTCTTCAGCATACAGGATTTTCATTCAGCTACTGGTGGGTGTGAACACTGCTTCCTCTTTCTGGAGCATTGAATACATTGCTATAGAAAAGGCTGTTAATATTGAGGAGTGAATGATGGCAAAACATCTGACTGTTGGAGTTGATGTTATTGGCTACTTGGTCTAAATTGAAGCTAGTTCCAAGCTGATTGTGCTGAAAAGTGTAGTGGAAGGCTGATGTCCAATATTGGGGGTGTTCTTTAGGCAGATTCTATTTTCAGGTTAACGAAGGGGGCTGTCCCTGTGGTGCCTTTTGGGATGGGATCAATTTTATTATGGCAAATTCAGCATGATCTGTGCTTCCCCTTTGTATACTGAGACCTGCCTCCCTCTTTCAGATAATGAAAGCCTTCCTTTCAGAATCCAAGTACAAGAATCTCCTCCCTCTCTTCGTGGGAAACAATATATTGCTAGTGAGTCCGGAAACCAAAGCAAAGGAAATGCTGCGGATACTGAAAAGGGTGCCAGAAGTAGTTCTCCTAGGTAAGAGTTCTCTTGAGTGCGGCAGCTTTGCAGTATGGGAACTTTCCCCCACATTGGATCAGCCTGTGTGAAAAGCATGAGATGTTGTTACTGATGTTACAGGAGCCTTTAAAGGCAGCAGCTGAAATCGCAGCCTTTTTTGCACTAAGTTCTGCCCATCTGAAAGATGGTTACTGCCACAGAGCTTTTAATCAAGAAAGAAAAGATTAAAGGGTAGGTGAAGAGAAGAGACACGGGAAGGGATTTTGCATGGAGTTATGGCACTTCAGTAGAATGAGACCCCAGGTGTCTTGTCTTCTAGTTCAGTGCCTTGTCCACTGCTTCACATCACGCCAGCAGATGCAGCCCAAGATGGAGGTTGTGTCTTTGAGTATTAGATGTTCTCTTTAATGCTTCTGTAGAAAATAAAAAGATCTCTGACCTTTTTTTATTACCTAATTTCACCTTGTTGCCAGTATCTTGTACTCAGTAGTGCCTGTTCCTCTTGTTTGTCTTATAGGTGCCTGCATTGAAAATACCATCCTCAGCAGACAAGGGGTGTTAAACTACTCCAAGCTGCCCTCCCTGGAGCTCGCCCAAGGGCAAGTGGCGGGTGCTCTTGCTCTTGTGCCATCCCAGATGTGCACAGTCCTGCAGAGCAACTCTGTGCGCCTTACAGCTTTGCTGAATCAGTACATTAAGCAGCAGAATGATGGATCAGGGGACACTGGGAAGATGGAAGAGTGCCCAGCTGAGCCAAGTCCTGTCAAGAGTTCTGGAAGCCCTTGATGCTGGCTTCTGCCACCCCTGTCCACTGATAGCCACTTCCTGTACAAAAAGGCATGTTGCATAGGGTTTCGTCTGGGCTGGGTGAGGTTGGTGGGAGAAGCCAGTCAACTCTTAGTACAAACAGTAAGATTAAGAAAAAGATTGAGGGCCAGCCAGTCAGACGTATTCATGCTGCAGGCTACCGTGTTTGAAGTGGTCAGGTCCCATCCCTGTCTCTGAGTTTGGGAGTGCAAAGTTGTCTCTCTTTTCCCTTTCTCCCATTCTCTCTGTGTTTTTTAGTGCATATTTCATTAATGGCACAGCCAGAAGTAGCCATGCTTGGTCTTAGCCAGAAGGATTGTTACTGTCAGGCTGAAGAAGAGGAAAGCAGAAAGTAGATATTGCAATACTCTGCTTCCCAAGCACCCACCAGTTCAGCTATGTTTGAATTGTTGGGCCTGGCAAGATTGAGAGAGGATATAGAGAAATTGCATTCCTCTGTAAATAAGCAAGCTCCATTGCAGCCAGTGGAAGGCACCAGCTGTTAAACTGCACAATAACACTCCTCAGCAGATTAGGACAGGAAGTGAAAAAGATGCTGCATTCAGCTGAAACGGCAGGGGCATTCTAGAGAAGCAGAATTTTAATTATATGAATTGGGGTTAGTACCAGAGCTAATAGAGAAACTTGTTGGTGTTTTTATGGTGGAAAATACATTTTTTGGTGAAACAGAATTTGCATGTGAGGGAGGGATCCAGTCTCATTAAACTGAAAAGAGGTTGTGGTTTCATTGTAAACCAGCACTTTCAAGAGAGCTTGTTTTTCTTGAAATATTTCTAGGGTGGAGAAAAATCCCTGCCTCGGTTAATGTTCCTCCCCTTGAAAAGAGGGCTTGAAGATCGTTGGTGCCAAGCATAGTGAATATCCATGATAATCGTGAATACAGTGGAAAGCATAATTCCTTGAAGGGCAGCCCTTTTCCAGTGGAGGAAACCTCCTGCTTCTATCTCCATGATGCTGTTACTGAAGGGGCTGGGAATGGAAGTGGGTATAGCAGCTCTCCACCCTCCCAGCTGTACTGCAACCTGGCAACTTTCTTTACCTTCAAGTGCTACTAACTTGTGACCAGAGGAAATGAGCTTGCAGTGAAACCCAGCAGATCATGAGCAGGATGATGATTGGAGAATGGCAATCATAGAGTAACAAAGTGGTGTTGCTGATGTTTTTGGGCTGGCCAGCAAGAGGGAGTTAAATGTTTGGAAGCAGATCTTAGCCCCTGGGTTAAAGCCACCAGTATGAACAGAGTACTGTCTGTTTTGAGCAGGATTGTGCCCTTTTCTGTGTACAGGTCTCCCACATGAAACACTTTTTTGGCCTAAATCCTATATTAATCCACAGTTCAGCATTGACTAATCAACCTTCCCCCTCCTTGTGGCTTATTTCTGGAGATCACCCTGCAGTAGTAGTGAAAATATTGCTTAGGCCTCCTCTGAAAAGGAAAAAAATGTCTGTAAAACAGAGTTCCCAGCTGGTGCTTTCTTGTTCCTTTATAGTCATAATCTCTGTCTGTGCTTAGTTCCTCAGTCTTCTACTGAACTCTGCAAATTAGCATGTCACAACCCCATCACCCCTGGGATTGGGGAAGAATATGTATTAAATATTGTTTGATAGCTCTTCCTCGCTGGCTTTTTTTTCTGGTGGGGGAGCTGGGTTTGGGTGAGGCTTTGCTGCTTTTATTTTACCTGCAATTTCTGATGTAATTCCCATATGCATTGTGACTGGCATCCCCAAGCTTTATTCTGTAGCTTTCTTTAGCCAGAGCCAACATCAACCCAACTTTTAATAGAAACCATAAGCATTAAGGAGGAAGGTTTGGTCTTTGCCAACTGAGCCCAGACCAAGGGCTGAAACTTGTGACGTTTTTCTCCTGGGATAAGCTATAGTTTATGCTGGAGTATAATACAGATTTCCTGGGAGATTAGAGAGCTCTAGTTTGGGTTTGCCCAAGTTGCTTCTTTTCATCTTTGAGACATTAACTCTGTGGTTGCGGGGAGACTAGTGGATGTGGTATATCTTGATTTTTAGCAAGACTTTTAATATGGTCTTCCACAAAATTCTTGTAGGCAAGTTAAGGAAGTATGGGCTGGATGAGTGGACTGTAAGGTGGATAGAAAACTGGCTGGAGCATCAGGCTTAGAGGGTAGTAATCAATGGCTCAGTGTCTAGTTGGCTGCTGGTATCAAGTAGAGTGCCCCAGGGGTCGGTCCTGGGGTTGGTTTTGTTCAATATCTTCATCAATGACCTGGAAGACAGCATAGAGTATACACAGCAAGTTTTCAGATGGCACCAAGCTGGGGGGAGTAGTAAATGCACTTGAAGGTAGGGCTAGGATTCGGAATGACCTAGACAAATTGGAGGATTGGGCCAAAAGGAATCTCCTACAGTTCAACAAGGACAAGTGCAAAGTCCTGCACTTAGGATGGAACAATCCCATGTACTAGTATGGCCTGGAGGTGCAACTCTGCAGAAAAGGACCTGGGGGTTACAGTGAACAATAAGCTAAATATGAGCCAACAGTACACCCTTGTTGCCAAGAAGGCTAATGGCATACTGGGCTGCATTGGTAGTTGTGTTGCCAGAGAGGGGATGTAATAGCAGCCTTCACCTATGTGAAGGGGGTTTCAAAAGAGGATGGAGGTAAACTGTTCTCATTGGTGACAGATGACAAAACAAGGAGCAATGGTCTCAAGTTGCAGCAAGGGAAGTTTACGTTAGATATTAGGAAGCATTTTCTCCCTAGGAGGGTAGTAGAGCACTGGAGCAGGTTACCCAGAGAGGTTGTGGACTCTTCATCTTTGGAGGTTTTTAAGACATGGCTAGACAAAGCCTTGGCTGGGATGACTTAGTTGGAGATGGTTCTGCTTTGACCAGGGTGTTGGACTAGATGACCTCCTGAGGCTCCTTCCACCCCTAATTTTTGTATGATTCTAAATGTGGATCCTATCTCCAACTGCCTGCTGTGAATATCTCCAGGAAATGGGTTCCACCCAGCTGTGAAAAGGAGGGTAAATAAGCCTCACTTTTTTTTTTTCCAGTACTTTCCATAAAAGTATTTCCCAGTGCTTTACAAATACTAAAACTTCAGCACCTGCACCTGAGAGGAGGGGGTTAGAGTTCTCATTTAGCAAATGGGGAAACCCCAAGGAATGAAGGTGAAGTCATTGCTATCAGTCATATAAGATCTCTACACAACTGGGGGGGCGTGTTTTGCTTTTATCCTTCCTATCATTGGTAATATCAGCTACTCTTGGCTCATAGCAACAGGATGTGGTAGACCCTGGAACAGAAGTCTGTTGTCTGCTTCCTGCTTCTGACCCACCCAGCCATCTTTTTGCACTACATGGAGAACGCTACAGTCCCTTCTCAGTCTGGCCTTTTCTTGCAATTGCAGCTGCCTGTGTGATGATGTCTAAACCATGTGTTTTCTGCAGCCTGCTTCAGCCTCAAGCCTCTGTCTTCATGGGTAGTCCAAAACGTGATATTTCCACCCACTTGGCATTGCCTATAGGCTTTTGGTCCCACCTGTCTTGCTGCCCACAGCTTATTCCTCTGATATGCCATCTACATCAAAGTGGTTGTGATAACCTGATTAATAAGGGGGAGGCTGATTCTTCCCTCTGGCCTTGGAGGGCAGGGGGACTGCATTGTTAGGGATGGAAGCTTGAACAGGAAAAAGTCAAGACAGCTCTGTCCTAGGCACTGTAAGGATGCATTGTCAATCAGATCTTCCCAAGCTGGGAGTAGTTCTTCATGTCTTTGCTCTGTAGCAGCTCAGGAAGGAGTAGGATGTGTGGCTTGATTCCTTTTATGGTTGATGCGATTTGGTTTGTGCCCTGAAAACCATGTTTGTTTTTTTTCCCCCTCTGCACATCTGAGCTGACCACAACAGGCACCAGTCAACAGTGTGTGAGTTGCAAACATCAGTGGTGGCTTTGTGTGTTTGATTGCTCAATTGGTGCCTCACCACTACAACCTACAAACCATCCATGGGTTTTTGTGTTTAAACAGGAGGTGATTTATGTAGCCCAAATTCACATGATTGAAACTTCCCTCAGCCACTGATTGTAGCATGCATGGTGTAGTTTTTAGAGTTTTCTGTGGGTTCACTTTCAGTTCCTTCATGGCCAAGAGACTGGATTTCTGTCCTGGAGTTTTGGAGTCAAAAAGAAGACCCTGAAATCTGCCCTAATTTGGGGGGTGGGTGGGAAAGGCACAACAGTGAAAACCCTGTGAGAGGGATCTAGAGAAGGTATCTGAAAGACACAGTTACCCCATCTGGCACATGCTTCTGTGAAGACCTCCCCAGTAGTAGGACCCTTCAGTTACTTGACGCTAGGTGTAGAGAGCAGTGAATGGTGTTGAAGGGAGAGATTTAAACATCAAACTTTCTTTGCTGTTATCCTTTGTGGATGAGCCCATGTGGACAGGAGAACAAACACAGCAGGTTGCATTCAGTCACATGATTCCACCATTATTAAGGACATCAGATACTACAATGCCTGTGGTTTAAGAACCTGTATAGAAACCCTCTGTCTAAAAGGGGCTGAGATTTAGGAAAGTGCAAGAAGCAAAACCTTTAGTCCTGGCTGAAATGTCTCCATTGGCATTTTTCTTTTCATTTTTTATTGTTGAAACATTGTTTTTGGACTAAAACACTTGTGGGGAAAACTCATTTTTTTGTGATTAAAAAAAAGTGGGGAATCTTTAACCTAAAGACAAAAATCAATTTTATTTGGAACACGTTGGCAATTTTTTTGGTTTATTTGAAGGCGAACTCAAGGGGCCCATGAAGACTAATGGGGAAAATGGACAAAATGTAGGGAAGTTTTTTTGTAACAGTTTTCCCTTCTGGTTCTGGAGGAACTTGCTCAGCAGGTGAAGGAGAGAGCTCAGCCCAGTGGTTCTCAACCCCCTTAGACTTAAGGTACTTCTCGGAAAATGCCAGCTCTTCCCTTTCACTTATTTCTTGATCATGGGAAAAATATAGATCAATTCTTCTGTTGCAAAGAAGTCAGAAAGCCCACAGCAAGTCAGAATGGTTTGGCCGCTATAGATTCCTTTCAGAAACCTTTGGGCAGGGATGGATCCAGGGTGGGTGGTGCACTAGTGTAGTTGCATCCTTCTTTGATTCCTGGTTCCCCCCCAAAGTTTAAAGGCAACTGTCTGGCAATGGCAGCAGCATTTCTAGCCAGGCAGTGCAGAGGGAGCCAATTGACTTTATAGCGCCTTATAATCTACCTGAACCCTTCTAAACATCATTCCACAAGTGTTAACAACCTTCCCTCCTTTTTAATGGTCTCCATGTTCCACCAATCAAGCTAATCTGTCTTCTGCAGTTCTGGTGTCTGTTAGCTGCTCCTGATAGTATAGCTCCAACTTCATAGCCATGCAGGCTGTTTTTAACTCACCCCAATGAAGTCACATCATATCATATACCATATATCAGTGGTTCCCAACCGTTTTAGACCCTGGACCGGAAAACCACGGACCAGACATGACTGTGGACTTGCAAACCATGGACCGGCATGCTGCAGACCTGAAGTGACTGGCGTATTGCAGACTAGCAGCCAACCCTTTTTTATACTGAGTATAAAAAAGGGGTTGGCTGCCAATCCACAGTATAAAGCCAAGCCTTTTTTATACTCAGTGTAATAAAGCACTGTGGGTCACTTCTGGACTGGCTGTTAACCCTTTGTGGCCTGATACTGGACCATGGCCCAGGGGTTGGGAAACTTTGCCGTATATTGTATCAGTTTTTTCATCTGTCTTGAACTGAATACACTGGCCCTTAGCACATTTGTAAAGTTTCTAGTATCTCTTTACCTGGAGAAAAATAGGTGCTGTGTTACATGAGATAAGTGATGCACTTTATGTGCACTCCTCCTTTTTCAAACTCCTCTGTCCGCCCATGCCTCTGGGTTTAGATTATGAGTTGGTACTGGGTGGTTTGGACCCTCAGGGAGGGGATTGGACTAGATCCTTGTTTCTCTACCGGTGGGTCGCGACCCAAAAGTGGGCTGCAAGGATATACGAAAGGGTTGCAAACCAACTCTAAAAACAGATCAACAAACTTTAAAAAAGGATTCTCCTTTAAAGGCGAAAAATGTGGGGAACCTACAGGGGGCCGCTTGGGGCCCCCATGCCCCACACAGTGGGGGGTTGGGGATGGTGGGTCGGGAATGAGGGGCACTGTCGACCCTGAGACTGGCCACTGATGTTTACAAGTGGGGCTGGTACAAAACAGGTCGAGAAGCACTGGGCTAGACCTCTGGAGGTCCCTTTGGCCCCTGCTCCTCTGTCCTGAGAGTCATGTTTCGGCGTTGGCAGCCTCACGCTGGCAAAGGAGCTGGAGGCGCCACAGGGCTGGCCGAGAGCCCGGTCACACGGATGCTAGGCAGCCCCGTAGCGGGGGTCTCCCGGCCCACAGGGGTCCTGGGGGGCCGGTGCCACGGTCCCAGCCCCCGGCCCCGGGGGTTTCTCTCTGGCGCGGGGCCTTGGGCAGCTCGCGCCGTCGGGGAGTCCTCCACGGAGCAGGGGGCAGCGCCGAGCGCAGGCAGGATCCCGCGGGCCCGGCGCGGCCGCCCCCGGCTT
>NW_005842064.1:100945-126634 GCF_000455745.1 Alligator sinensis | reverse complement strand
CGGTAGCAGGTGGCGGCGGAGGGGCATCTGAGATGCTGGGGGCGGCCCCGGGCGAGTGCGGCTCAGCTGGTGCCGGGGCTTGTCCCTTCTCCCCGGCGGTGAAGCCCGCATCCTGGGTCCGGCCGGGGGCAGATGTGCCCTGCAGCCGCCACCAGCCTCCTCTGCGGCGTGCCCCGCTGTACCCTGAGCGCGTCCTGTAGCTAAGGTCGGCGAGGGTCAGTGGTCGGATGGGGACTTGTGTGGTAGTGGGAGCCCTGCCTGCGAGGTGAGGCTGTAGGGTAGGGAGGGAGGGCTCTCTTGGTCCTGATCTTGTGTTGAGACTAAGGGGGTGCGTGTACGGAAGCTCTCTTAGTCCTAATCTGGTGCTGGGGACCTGTGTCATGCCTGTTTCTTACCCAGCAGTGGGAATGGGGCTCTGGGGAGTGATACATATTGTTGCTTAATAAATCATTGGGTTGCAGAGAGCCCCCAGCCCCCTAGGTGCAGCACCAAACCTAAACTCTTGGCAGCCGCAGTTGAACTTTATAGATAATGGTAATAATAATTAAAGAATTACCATTTTTGGGGACCCTTTCTGTCTGGGCCCTGGGCAGCTGTCCAGTTCACCCATGTCTGTGTTCAGCCTTGCCCTAGTGCTGTACTTGGCAAGAAAGAAGGAGCCTGGCTCTGTCACCGGTTATGTTTATGGACTTAAACAGATCCCAGCTCCTCTCCAGGCTGCAGTTGTCCCCACCCATAAAGTGGGGGTAATGGTACTTGCTTAATTTCCAAAAAGCTAGTTCATTGCACTGTGTTTACAATCCTTTGAAAATGGAAAATGTATCATGTATGTTATCGTGTATATTATTATGTATGTTATCATATTTATAGTGGCCAGTCAGGGTCCCATATCACTACTTGCAGGAGCTGAAGGTGTTGCTTTGAAATCCTGGCTGCATTTCATTTCAGGGTAATTATTTTCTGCCTATTGAAATTCCTTCTGCAGTTTCACTCTGGCCCTTAAAGGTACTGCACTGTGTGGCTGAGGCAGGCCGTGTGCTGCACCCCAGAAGCATCCACATTCTGGAGCGGCTGGGCAAAGCAACTCTGTAATAGAAGCACACGCGTCATTTCGGTGCATTCACAAGGCCCTTTGGCATAAAAAAACACTGTATAAGTCTCGGGTATTTTTAGCAGCAGAGGCGGGTGACATCTGCGGGGGTGGGCAGAACTGACAGGTACCATCGAGGTGATAGGCATGGCAGAAACTTACAGGAGGAGAGGAAGATAACTCCAAAAGGGGCTTCCCCAGATGGTGAGGCTTGGGTAGCTTTGCTAAGGCCTGCGTTGTTGTTGTTTGGGTGACCATGGGACCCAGAAGCTCTGTTGTGTTGGGTGCTGCACAGACTGACTGAGAAGCAGGTCTTGTCCTGGAGAGCTTATACATCGGAGAGCAGGAGAGCACAGGAACAGCATTCAGCACTCCTAACCTAGCTAGATTTTCAAAATGGCTCAGTACCCACCGTGCCGCCTTGGTTTGCACCTGATGACAGAACCACAGACTTATCACTAGTCCAGTGTGGTCAAGCGAAGTCTCATTTTTGTGGACTGCTTCTGCAACAATGTGTGCAACTCTGTCATCTCTCTCTTCCCATCACACATTAGACCTTGTTCTGCTTCCAGATCCAGCCTTGCTGGAGCACCCACTGCAATACCACACTTCCTTCCTGTCTGCAACACAGCTGGCAGTTGCACGGGGCTGCAAGGCATTGGGTGACTCTGCTACATTGGCCACCAGGAAGTAGGAGCAACATGCCCCTTTTGCAGCGAGTCTGGGCTGAGGGGAGCCAGGCTGGCTGTCAGAACAGTTTCCGTGTGGAGAACCAGGTGATGCCACGAGTTGCCCAGGCCTTAAACGTCACACTGAGCCTTTGCTTATGCTGGAGCTGTGCCAGTTGGGTGAGGGAGGTTCATTCATAGCCCATGAGGCCCACTTGGCACAAAGCTGCAGCTGTGCTCGCAGCTGGGATGTCATTTCTAAGCTGGCGGTGGTGGGGCTTAGCAGGTTACCCCAAGTTTTGTGGGGAGGCAGGGAATCTTTCCTTATGAACAGCACCCACAGTTGCTGAGTCACAGCTACCTGCTGTGGGGTATCGGCAGTACAGCGAGACACGGGGTGGGTGGGGGTGGTTAATGCACTTTGAACTCCCTGCCACGGAGCTGCCAGGTAATTGACTGCCAGGGGAATAGCAGGTGTTGGAAAAGGTGGTGAGGTAACACTGTGTGGTTGGCTCCTCTGCACTCTGGCAGAAGGGTCTGGCCTCTTTGAATAACCCCTGCCAGTCTTCCTCCCGAAAGATCCCCGCAGACTTCTTCTGGGGGGCAGTGGGGTGTAAGTTCACAGTTGCACAGAGGGGGTCCCCATTTCAGATGGGAAAGCTATGGCACAGAGATGGGAAAAGAGCTTGTCTGAGGAGTAAGAGGTTGGACAGACATTGGTCAGGGATAATCTAGGACTAGCTCTATGCCTATGCTATGATATAGGTATTTCCCATGCATTTGGGCTTTGCTTTCCCGTGCCACATGGTGCCAGGAAGGAATCCTCCTCCCCCCCCCTTTTCCCTGTTGTACATGTCATAGAGGGGTTTTTTTTTTATTTGCCTTTCCCAGAAATATTGGTTGATTTTGACTGGGATGTGCCAGTGTTCCTGATGTGACTGAAATCCAGAGGTTCCTGGCTAGAGGGTCTTGCCCCACCACTCAGGGTCAGACTGATCACATTTAGGGTCAGGAAGGCATTGCAGAGTGGTATGGGCTGTGGTAGTTACTGCTTTTCTCTGTAATACAGAGCAGTGTGGGGTGGGGGGGCACGGACCCTCTTCTTTGGATCTCTTGAGTGTATTTAGCAACCCTTGCAGCAGCAGGACACTGACAGCCTTTGCCCTCCTGCTTTATCTATGGCATGTTAGGATGCTATTCCATGTAGTTATGTGACAGGGTTGATTATGTAGTTTTAGTAATAGATTAGGTGAGGATTTGTATAGGATGGTTTGGATAAGGATGATCCTGCCTCAGGCAGGCGGCTGGCCTTGATGACCTCTAGAGGTCCCTTCCAGCTCTACTTTTCTATGATTCAGTGGCAGAGCTTGGATGAGAACTCAGGAGTCCTGGCTGTCATAGCTTCCCCCCTCCTCCCCCCCAACCTCAGAGAGACTCCTGTGGTTTCTGAAGACTGACCTGAATTTACAAATGTGCACGTGTTGCCCTATCTGGATAAATCACATTAAAAAAAACAATAAGCCTTCCTGTCAACAGAGGCGTGCTCTGAAAATGTCACTTTTAAGCCAGCTTGAATTGCATCTGAGTCTGTGATCAGGTTTCGCTGGGATGTCGTGGCTGAGAAGTTAGTTGCTAGGGAGCATGGCTGAGAAGCTGTGACAGTCATCGGGAGATTTTGGGGTAGGGGAGAGATGGTGAACCTGCTAGCTCCTTTCCCTTCCAACTACAGAGCTTATGGTTGACTTCAGTGACAGCCTGATGGGGGAGTGTTTTGGGACTCAGGATGCCCGGGGTCCTGTTCCTGGCTTTGCCACTGAACAGCAGAGCACGGTTGGGTAGATCTCATCCCCTCCCATCCTTATCTGTCTGTTCAGCTGTGCAAGGCAGAGACTTCCTCTCTCTCATGTATGTACAGCACCTAGCACAGTGAATTCTGTAGGCTATAATGCAAATAATAAAGACCACAGCTTTCCTTGCCTTGAAAGGAAAGTGGAAAAAAGAGACTGGGCAAGAAAGAGAGAGAAGGAATGGAAGAGTCAAGTGTGAAGAGGAGGAACCAGGAGCTTGGACCAAGGTGGATTTGTGTCCTTCCTGGATCTCTGCCTGGTGTCCTGCCAAACTGACTGGGAGGGTGTGACAGCCCTGGGCTTTCTGCTGGGCAGAGGGGGAAGCCATGATGATTCCCTGGCTGAGAAGTGGTGGGGATAGGGGCATGCAGGTGTCAGGGCTGCAGCTGGGAGGCAGCTGACAAGTGTTGTCATTCAAGAGGGAGAGGGGGGAGTAGGAGGGGAGAAGCTGGAGCAGCCACAGAAGAAAGAACATGGGGGAATGAGGGCCTGGGGACTGTGACTGCTGGAGGGAGGATAAGGGCCTAGGTTAGACGGAGTGTTTGGCCTCTTCAGTCATAATTTGCCCCTGAGAAGCATCTGGCACAGGGAAAAGGCATCTCAAAGAGGCTTGTCTCTTGCCACCAGCAAATCCAGGGCTTTCCCTCTTTTCTCTCCTTTCTCCCTTCCCTGTTTCCTCCCCCTCCCCCCCTTTAACTTTGCCCATGCTTTGTGGTGGTAATAGACCCTGGCCCCTACACCCACACACTGGCTTGCTAGAGTAGTCAGAGCAGGAGCTTGAAGCAGGAGTCTCCTGAGCTCTGTGCCCTGCTCTGGGTGGGGAAGGTGGTTCAGGAGGAAGGTAGAGACTGTGTCGTATGTGCACATACAACACCTAGCCCAACGGGTTCTCTGGGAGCCAGACCTGGGATCTGTTTCTAGCTCTAAGAAGAAAGTGCTATGGGCAGCAGGCTGGGCACCAGGAGTCCTGGGTTCTTTTTTGGTTGCACCACTGATAGACTATACAGTCTTGGCTAGGATTGCTTCCTGTGTCCCTGTTGTGAATGTGATGCCTGCCTTTGTGGGCACCTGGAGGCCTTTACATGCAGCCTAGCATCAGCTCATAGCATTGCCAACTCTTGTGGGGAGGAGTGTCAAGTGCTGAAGGGGTTAAGCCTTCTGGAGCCTTGTGACTATGAATGACCTGGCTTAGCAGAGAGGTGGGGAAGAGCTGAGGAGCTCCAGCAGGCTGGTGACAGAGACAGCTTAGATTTGTTTGCCAAGGGAGGAGACAAAGGGATCATGCAAACAGAGGTGTGGAGCAGGGTAGTGCCCAGCAGCACCAGGCAGGGGGTGGGGGGGGCATGTTGAGTTGCAGCTGGAGGGGCTGTCAAATAGGGCAGGAGAGGGAAAGCCATGCCCCATTGCACACTGAGCACCCCCTGCTGACTGCCCCTGCCATGCACCCCCACAGGTACTGCTTGTCTGTCAGCAACAGTCCTGTTTGGCCTCTGCAGGGTTGTTAGCAGGGATCGACATGCACATGGTGCTGCTTTTCCTTAAGGTCCCCCCCATGGGGTGCAATCAGTGGCACTGGCTATTGAGACCACTGGCCACTGGGATCTGGAGGGGGGTGGAGATAAAGGGACAGGATATGCCCAGCCATCTAAGACATCCTTGCATCTGCCAGCTCTTCCCCCTGGCACGGGGAGGGGGGGGGGTGTTGGGGCAGGGCTCTGTACCCATAGAGAAGGAAAGCTCAGTAGAGGTGGGGAGAGGGGTGTTGCTGATGTCACATCTCTGGGCTGAGCAGGCTTTGTGTAGGCTTCACAGGCATCACACCTCATCCTGCACTGTGCAGGGCAGGGAGGGGGCAAAGCCCATCTTGGCTCATAAAAGGAAATAGCAAAGAGGATGCTCACACAGAGCTGAATGGCTACAAAACAGAAACCCCCAGGGCTTGGCTAGCAGAGAAGAAACATCTGCTTAGATATGGGGAAACACAGGCCAAAGGTAGATTGGCTGAACCTCCTGCCCAAAGGGGCATGACCCAGCCGGGCACCCTTCTACCTCCTGCCTTCTCCCCTTGTCCTCTGGTCACCTGAGCAGCCCCCTCCCCTAACGCAGGCTTGACACCATCGGAAGGAGGCTGCCAGGGGCTGGGACCATGGCGGGGGTTAATGTGGGAGCCCTTCAGACTTGGCAGAGGTGAGTCCTACCAAAGGAGGAGGGGGAGGAGTCTAATTCTGGTTTGGCAAGGTGGGCATATGACCTTATTCTGTGTTCCTGACTGTCTGCCAGCTGAGGGTGCCTCCTGGCTAGGTCTGAACAAAGGATGGAAGATGCTTTATAAGATGTGCAGAGCTCTGTTTTGGTGGGCATAGGAGAGAATCCAGATCTCTCGCCCACCTGGAGAATCTCCGTTCCTGGGCTGGTGGGCCAGATTCTGCAGGTGCTTAGCACCTCCAGTGATGTGCTGAGAACCCATAGCCCCTATAGAGTCATGCCCTTCAGGGGGGCTCAGGCTTCAGCCCTTTCTAGACTGTTGGGAAAGGGAGTTGCCCGTGATGGGGTTTCTAGTTTGGAAGCTCTTCTCCCAGCTCTAACTTCCCTCCTGTTCATCGACTGAGTCTCGTTCTCATCCATGATGCACATCACAGAGGGTCTCTGGACACCTGTGCTTGCTCTGGTTGCTGCTATCTTTGGGTGCTTGTACACATGACAGGGATTTTGTCTCCTAAATTGAAATGATGGGTTTTTAATTGTGATGATTTAAAAACCCACCGTTTCAATTTAGGGGCTTCCATCACTCATACAGTGAGGGGCCTGATCCTTTTTTTTTTTTTTTTTTCCGTGGAGACTGACCACCTCTCCTGTGGCCAGGGGGTGAGCTGCCAGTGGACTGAGTGGTCCCTGAGCTGCAGGGGCCCCCAGTCCTTCCTGGGTTCCTCCGCAGAGGGAAGGACCGGCCCTTCCCACATCTTGGGGCTCACCAGCAGCTTGTTTCCCACTGTGAGAGAGGTGGACAGGCTGGTGCGGGGGAAGGGAAGGGAAGGGATCAGGCCCTTTGCTGCTTTTTTTTTTTTTTTTCCTGGCAGGGCCTGCCCACAGTTGAGCTGGGTACACCACCCCTTCCCTCTCCAGCAGCAGCGCACTCTGGGGCTGCCCAGGCAGGGTGCTAGCAGGCCAGGGCTGCCCCATCTCAGAGGCAGCACCCCGTCAGATCCAACTCTTCCTCAAACCTGCCGGTGAGTGGGCAGGCTCAGGGAAGAGTTGGATCTGGTGGGGTGTTGCCTCCGAAGTGGGGCAGCCCCTGGTCCACTAGTAGCCCACCTGGGCAGCCCCAGGGGGCACTGCTGCCTTGGAGGGAAGGACTGGGGTCCCTGCAGCTCAGGGGCTGCTTGGCCTGCTGGCAGCTAGCCCCCCGGCTGTGGGAGACCGGTAGGCTCTGCGTTTTGGGGGTGGGGGAGAATCGGGCCACTTGCCACTTCTGCCTTCAGCCTGCCTTTCTTGCAGTGGGGAAGGGACCTATCAAAAGGCTGCAAGGTTACAAATAGCTATGGGTCCAAAGTAAACTACGTGCGAATGTGGTTTAGTTTGCAATGTAACACAAACTCATTTAAATCAGAAAAAAACCCCATACGCGTACAGCGTGAGGCAATTAAACTGCAAAAGCAGGCAATTTTCGTCATGTCTACAAGCACCCTTTTAGTCTAGTTCAAAAGTCTCTAGTGAGGGAACCTCCCTTCACATGGATGCTAATGGAGCTCAGGCAGCTTTCCCTTCCCACATCATCCTTCAGCCCAAGCAATCCTAGACAGAGAAGCTACTTCAGAGCTGCTACATTACTCAGCAGTGGGGGAGAGCTCTTAGGGGGTTGGAACAGGCCTTCTGGGGACATGAGAGAAACCCTATCACTAGGGAACATGTACTGCTGCACTGACCAAAGGGGCAGAGGGTGTGCTGTGAGGAGCAAGCCTCCCTTGGTAGAAAGGGCCCTTCTTTATCTCTCTTTTGTGATTCCAGTAGTGTAACTGAAGGGTGGAAGTGTGAGAAGTACCAGCCCTGGGGGCTAGCGTAGATGAGCCCCTGGAATGGTGCCTCCCCGAGTCTTTGTCATGGCAGGAGCATGCCCAACCTGCCTGGCATAGGAGTCCCCAGGGTACGTAAGACTGATCACTACCCTCCCCCTCTACACCCCTACTCCCTTGCACTCACCACTACCACCCCCAGGGCACAGGGGAGTATAGATGAGGGTACAAAACTGGTGTAGTTACACCTTGCATGCCCCTGTGGGATATGAAAGGCTCTGATGTTCTAGTGGAGAACGAGTTCTAGTGGAGAACGAATACAGCCCAGCTTGGAGTACGTTTATGGGGAAAAGAAAGATGCTTGTGGGTCTACTCCTCAATCCAGTTGGCCTCCGTGGGGAGACGCTGCTTAGCATCACTTGTGGATCTTTTCCACTGACTGAAACAGAGCGAGTCTGAGAGTAAAGGATGGTCCCAGGTGTTAACCACAGTGCAAGTCCCTGCATGGCCATGGGATTCTTATGTTACCCGGGAATTGTTCCTTAGGGCAGCAGTTTTCAACCAGGGATCTGCAGCTCCCTGGGGCAGGCTTCAGGGGGTCTGCCCAGCACAGGGAGAAGCTGCCTTGGCCCCCCCGGGGCTGAGGTGAGTCAAGGAAGGGGCAGGGGCGGGCCTGGCTCCACAGCCTCCATATGTGGTTGGCACTGCAGGGGGGCAGGTGAGGCGCCGCACTGCTGCTACTCAGGTGAGCAGGGCCCCAGAGCTAAGTGGGCAGGGCTGGGGAGCCAGGCAGTTGTTGTGGCACAGGTGGGCTGTGGAGTTTTTATAGCATGCTAGTGGGGAACAGGAAGAAAAAGATTGAGAACCCCTGCCCTAGGGTGTGTCTGTGTCAGTCCCTGCTTTGACTGCTTTGTGGTGTAGAAATGCCTGAGCCAGCATTAGCTCCGCTGGCTGGCATCCTATTAGCTGTCTAGCCATGGCAGCACAGAGCTTAGCAGACTAAAGCTGCCTAAGCAGCCACCCAGCTCCTTGGGTAGATTTGCAGCTGGTGTTCAGTGTCTGCAAGTACCCAAACTAGCTAATTTGCAGTGAGCTCAAACTGTATCATCTACAGGACACTGCAGTCACAGTCCGTCGTCGTCCCCCCCCCCCCCCCGTGGTGATCAGGACGTCCTGGCACCTATTGTGGTGACTCCCAGTACTACATCTACCCCAGCTGAGGCTCCAACCCAAGAAATACCAGTGTAGTATGTGCGCTGATGCATTAACCCAGCACTGGGTTAATGGAGGAGCTGTTTAGCCGAAGCCACCAAGATGCCCGTATCAAATGCTTTCTCAGAGTAGTGGTCTCCATGGGGACAAGCTGGCCTCCAGCCCAGAGGCTGGAGGAAAGGCTTCAGTCTAGCAGCCGTGAAGTCCCGGGTGATGATTATGCTTGTAGGATGTGAGGTAAAAGCTGGCACGTTCCCTGCCTCCTTGTAGAGGGATCCAGAGTTCTCCATTGGCAGAGGCAGAAGAGGCTCCCAGCTACTTAAACTCTGTTGAAAAGATCCCACCTCAGTTTTAACTTCCATCCCATGGAGCTGTAAGAGACCAGGAAGAGAAGTTTGCAAACAGCTGCTGTCAGGGACTGAGTGGCCCTGACTTCTGGTCAGCAACAGTCCCAGGCCTGTTCTTGGCAGGATCAGAGTGTTGGCTCTGATGTTCAGGCCAGGCTCCAGGACTGGATTGGAATCACAGGGGACTGCAGATTGGCACTGAGCAACATTGGCAGAGCACTGCATGGAGAGCTTGGGGCTGGGGTCAAGATTAAGGGGCCTCAACAGAGTTGGGGTAGGGGAATGGTCCAGGATTAGCATGCCACAACGACTGAGGAGGGCATGGGCTGAAATTGTGGAGCTGAGGATATGGAGATCTGCCCTCCCCCTGCCCCCAGTGTGGCAATGCTGGTGACATCTTGCCTCATTCTTGTGAGCACTGCAGTGTCACACAGCTTTGCTCAGGTGTCACAGTAGGCATGTGGGCTTCTCTCTCCGCAGGTGGTGTGGCTGAGCTGGGGATGAAGGCAGAAGCCTGACGCCTAGCATCATAGACAGCTTTACACCCACGGGCTCAGGCTGGGTCCCACTGACTGCAGCAGGAGAATCATTGGCGAGAGGAAGCCCCTAGCCATGGGCAGCCACGAGAGGGACCCAGCCTCCCCCAAGAGGGCACCAGCCCCATCCAGGTCCAACAGCACCGTGTCTTCTAAGCATGGCAGCGTTCACCAGGTCTGGTGCTTCCTTTCTGATGTGCCCCCATCACCCTGTTATCAGGCTCTGTCCTGAAAGTGGGGCTGAGAAGGGAACCTTTTTCCCTGAGATCCATGCCAACCTTGGGGTGGGGACAAGAGGAGGAGGAGGAGAAAGGCTGTAGATCTTCTCCCTCGGCAGCTGGGATGACAGCTCTGCCTTCCAAGAGGGATGGACAGTCACAGTGGCAAGGGCATGAGATGCATAAGGATCATTTTAATGCAGTCTAGTAGTGGCCTGGCTTATGTTGCTTGAGAATGGGGCTGGGGGAAAGCTAATGGGGAACAGGCCCCTCCCCTGCCCAAGTGACTGCTCCCCACAGCATTGCAAGGGCAGACCCTGTTGTGTGTCAACCACTGGCATCTCCTGCAGCGGAATAAAGGGAGAGGGGGACTGGGGGAGGAAGATCCTTTAACCCCTGCACTCCCAAACAGTTTCCTGCCCTCTTTGAAAGGTAGCCCATAGCTCCGAGGGTCCAGGGGGCACTTGCAATGAACATGTCTCCATAGAGATGTCCTCCCAGGAGTTGCAGTGCTGAGTGAATTAGGGGATCAACAAAGGGTTTAACAGCCAGGTGCTAGGCTCCTTCCTTTGTTGGCACTTGGGAGGAAAGCAAAGATGCTGGTAAGTGAGATCTGACAGAAGCTCATGCCAGCTAGTCTGTGGAAGGGGCCTGGCCCATTACAGGTGCTGACCCGCAGACTTGGACTCCTGTGTTCCAGGGCTCAGAGAGCTGGGAGATGGTGGACGAGCCACGGGGCAGAAGCGGGCCAGGGCAGGAGCTGGAGAGGCAGGAAGGCTACATGCTGAAGAAGAGGAAGTGGCCTCTGAAGGGTTGGCACAAGGTGAGAGGCTGAAGGGAGTGGGAGGGAATATCCCCCAGAGGTAGATTCTCTACTCTGTCCCCAGCCTCTTGCCCCTCTCAGCCATGTTGCTGCCTCCATGCGGGGCAGGCTAAACCAGTGAAGGCTAGGCCAGTACTTGGATGGGAAACCCCAGAGGGAAGTGGCTGCATGGTTCCAGCAGGGGCACTCTTCCGCCTACACTAGCCCTAAGCTGATGCCTCAGCACGGTCTGAAGGGGATCTGTGCTGCCCACTTTCAGGCTAGGAACCAAAGTGAAGCCCTGTACACAGTCACTTATGATCCCAGGGTTGGTGGATATCTTGCTAACCTTGGGCCATTGACCACCCCCCCCCCCCTTTCCTTGGCTAGATTCCCAGCTTGGGCTCTTACTCAGTCTGTCTCTGAGTCTCTTGCCCCTGCAGCTCCACAAGTATCTGTCACTTTCTGTCCTAAAGTATCATGGACTCTTAAATGGCTTCCATACTCCATCCCAGCCCTGGCTGTGTTTTGCTGCTTGGTGAGCCATCTGTATGCACTGTGGCTGTTAATGGGGTGCCAGTCTGCACCCCAGGGGTGATTGCATTTTGTTGTTCAGCGAGTGAGCCCTGTGCAGTGTGGCTGTTAGCTGTGCTGTCCCCAGAGGTACCTGTGTTCTGCTGCTTCGTGAGTGACCCCCATGCAGTGTGGCTGTTAACTGGGCACTGTGCTCCACTGCACTTTAGTTCTGGGGGAAGCAACTCTTATATGTAGTTCAAGTGCTTGGGGAGAGGGATCCCTTGAATTTGGGGCATGAGCTGGTTTCATGGGTGCAGAGAACCAACAACATGCCTTACTCTGTCAGCTGCATCCTCATGTCCTTCTCTCCTGTATCCCCCAGAGGTACTTTGTGCTGGAGGAGGGGATCCTGAAGTATGCCACCACATGCCAGGATGTGAGTACGGCCCTCATAGGTGTGAACTGATGCCATATTTCAGAGTAGTAGGGGCAGGGCAGGGCTAGGGCTAGTAGGCAGGGCAGGGCTAGTAGGGGCCTGGGTCAGTCTCTCTGGGAAGGTTGGGTTGGGTGGGAGGCCTAAGTGCCCAGAGTCCCGTCTCCTCTAATTGGATGAGTGTCCTGAACCTGTATAACCTCCCGCCCCAGGTCCTCAAGGGAAAGCTGCATGGTTCTATCGATGTCCGTCTGTCTGTCATGTCTGTCAACAAGAAGGCGCAGCGTGTGGACCTGGATACAGAGGAGAACATCTACCACCTCAAGGTGCTGGCCTGGGAGCACCTGCTCTGTCCCTGTGCCCCCTGCCTGGGGGTGCTGGAGAGGTGGGACTTAGGGTGGAGGGGAGTGGGACAGGGTGGGGGGGATCAGGTTTTTGATGGGGTTGGGATCTGGGGAGGAGGTTCATTTGTAAGACATATCTGACCTACGGCCTCCTTACCCCCCATCTCTCACATAGATCAAGTCCCAGGAGCTCTTTAACAGCTGGGTGGCCAAGCTCTGCTCTCATCGCCTGGCTGAGAAGCCAGAGGTGCCCAACTATTCTGCCCCCAAAGTGAGGCTCCCATCATCCCCCTCACAGGTGAGTGCTACTGATCTATGTAGGGAGAGCAAGGTGAGGGAGAGTTTCCCCCATGCACTGCCAGGGTGTGTGTGTGTAGGCAGAGGTGCAGGGGTCCTTCTGTCTTCTTAGGAGGTGGAACCCAGGTGTTCAGGCTTTGTCTTCCAGCCCAACCTGCTCCTGAGAACTCCCTAACCTCCTCGGGTCTTTCCACAGGGCTGTGGCTCCCGGGCCTGGGTCCTGCCATCAGGCAGCACCCCAGCCCTGTCCACCCTGACCAGCCCCAGGGACAAGGTGAGCACCTGGCTGAAGAACAGTGAATGCCTGGAGCGCTGCTCAGCAGGTGAGTGGGGAGTGGCAAGGTTAGGGTGGGGAGGGAGTATCTGATGCTGCCTGTGCTATGAGATGGGCAGCAGGAGGAAACATGGTTAGGTAGCAGGCTGCAGAGCTCCAGTGTGGCTGGGGTTCAGTGTGGATGTGGTGGTCATGCCATATCCCCCTGGCCCATGTGGTATGGGAAGACAGCCCGTGGCACCCATGTGCCCTACCTCATGTGTTCCCCTGCCTCCAAACCCCTTGCCCGGCAGCCCTCCTTCTACTTACCCATCTCTCTGTGACTCCCCACCCTGCCCCAAATCTCAGAGCTCTCTGAGTGCCAGGGGAAGCTGCAGGAGCTGAACAAGATGCTCCAGAGCCTGGAGACATTGCATCGCATCCCGTCTGCGCCTCTTATCTCCAACAGCCAGGTGAGCTGGGGAGCAGGGCCTGTGGGATCAGTTTGATCCCTTGGACAGCTCTGGTTTCATGGGGAGCTGGGCATTGAGGTCACTGTGATCCCTGGCAGCATGGTCAGGAATGGCACCTGGATTGATAATATGTCCCTGTATCACAGAGAGGAATCCTGGGTACCCCAGGTCCCCCGCTATGGGCCTCCTGGAGTGCCGTAGAGGTCAGCCCATTCATGTGGCTGGCATGAGCAGGTGGTCCTCCTAGGCTGCTGGCAGTGAGCGTGCCAGTGGGGACACATCTCTAGTGCCTGTTGATGGGCTGTTGTTAATTAGTGCCAGACTGTATCTAGAGGTGGCTGCGTTTTGCTGCTTGGCAAGCCATCCCTGTGCGCCAGTGGGCAACCCTGGCACTCCTCTGTCCCTCTCCTGCCTTGCCCCCAGCTCTCTTGCTTTTCCTGTCAGGAAGGTTCTCTCATGCTCACTTTATTACAGGGCTCAGTTGGTACAGAGAGGCCCAAGAAAGGAAAACGCACCACCAAGATCTGGTGCACCCAGAGCTTTGCCAAAGATGACACCATTGGCAGGGTGAGTGCAGCCACCAAACACTGCCCTCCCCACCCAGGCAGCTTTGAGAGGAGGGAGGGCACCAGGGCTTGCAGCTTTTCCCAACCCCGTGTGAGCCTCAGCAGCAGGGGAACATCACCAGGGTGCATTTCAGTTGCGTGGGAGGAACCTGTTGTGTGGTGGCACCTGCCTGCCTGCCCTGCAGGTACCCACCTTAAGAAAGGTGACAGGGTGTGCCCAAGAGAGCCTAGACCCCATGCAGGGCAGTGTCAGGATCCAGAGAGCCTCTGACGCTGGCACCATCCCATCAGTCCTGCTGGTCTGACTCAGGGGCAGAGGTCACAAGAACACCTGGCAAGTGCTGAGCTGCCCCCAATCGCCCCCCACTTTGCTCTCTGCCTAGGTGGGCCGCCTGCACGGCTCTGTTCCCAACCTCTCGCGGTACCTGGAGCCATCTCAGAGCCAGCCAGCCTTCAGCCTCCCAGCAGAGTACAACCAGCTGCAGAGGAACTTCTGGGTCCTGGCCCAGAAAGGTGGGTCAGGCTTGGGGTGGAGGGATGGATCGAATGATGAGAGAAGGGGGTCGGGGTGAGCAGGGTCTGGACTGGACCTGTGGCTCCAAGAGCAGCAACTGCCTCACCTGCCTGAGCTGAAGAAGCAGGTACCACTTGGAAGCTCTGGCTGCCTCTACCGTTGTGGCCACTACAAGGAGACAAAGCTCCAGAGTTGATTGGTTCTGGGTTGAGCCTGACCCCGTGCCCTGCTGCCGGTTCCAGTGCATGGGTCCCTCAGCAGCGTGGTGGCTGTGCTGACCACAGAGAGGGATCGCCTCCGGGAGATGCAGCGGGCACTGGACCTGCAACGCTCTGCCACACGCCTGGGCAGCGCCAGGAACTCTACCACACCTGGGGTAAGGGACTGGATGCAAAGAACACCCACTCTCTGATCTCCCTCTCCTACTGCAGGGAGTTCAGAGCTGGTCCTAGTGTGGCCTTTCAGTATAGGTCAGGGTCACTGTACCCTTCAATGTGCAGTGGCCCCCTGCATGGGTTGGGGATGGAGTTTGAAACCCAGGCATTGTGGATCTAATAATATATGGTGGGGAGTCACAGGACACGCGAGCATCCAGGGCCTGAAGGGAGTTGCTCTAGGCCCCGGGTTGGGTCTGTAGTGATTTCAGGCAGCTGCCATTGGATGGTCCTCTCCAAAGTGTTGTGAGTTGGGTGGGTATCAGCCTTGTCCTCTGGGAGCATTCCTCCTACCTCATGTTGGCAGCCCCAGGGGAAGGCAGGGGAGGGCTACCCTGCTCTGTGCTGCCCTGAACATAGCAGCTGCCAAGTTCCCCTCACCCCAGCCAGGATATGGGGCCACACTGCAAGAGTGGAGGCTGGGGTGGGGGGAATGTGTTTTCTCAGCCTCTTCCTTTCTGTGCAGAGCCTGGATCACCAGGAGTGCCTGCGGCGATTCCACTCCCTTTCTCTCTCCTCTGATGCCACCCTGGACTCCTTCACCTCACTTACCCCAGCTGAGGTGAGGCCCCTGGAGTGGGCAGGAGGCAAGCCATCTGATCAGTAGTAATCTGGATCAAATGAAGAGGGGAGCCCAGTGGTGGGACTGCCCTGCTGCTGCATGCTGGGCTGTGCTGACTGGGCATGTGGGTCCCTGGGGATAGAGAGGGTCTGATGTTGAATGAGCATGGAGCAGATCACTCCAGGCTGGGGTCAGGTCCCTGATGGAAGCCTGAAGGCCTGGGTGGTGCACCCGGTGGACGTGGAACTCTTCTTTCAGCCCAAGGGAAGGAACTCTCTGGGCTCCATTGGTCCCACCTAGGAGCAACACAGTTGCCCCTGCACCCATCCCCTAGCCCAGCCCCTACCCTTCTTATAGCCAACCTGGCTGCGCCTGCTTCCACCCCTGCTTCCTCTGGGGAAGAGGCCATGGTGAGGACATGGATCCTGCTCTGCCCCTGCTGCACTGTCAGCAAAGGCTGAAGATGACTATCCTATTTCCTCCCCGCCATATGCACAGCCAGACACCCTGCTGGTGAAGGGACGGGAGCAGCAGCTGTCCAACCGCAGCATTGTCTCGCTGTCCGACTCGCACACAGAGTTCTTCGATGCCTGCGAGGTCTTCCTGTCTGCCAGCTCCTCTGAGAATGAGGTTTGGAGGCTGGGGTATCTGGGGCTGTGGAAGGGACCCAGCTGCAGGGATGTTCAGCTGTAGCCTTGCAGTGCTCAATGCAGTTGCCCCCCTTTGAGCCACCACCCTCTGCTGGCTGGAGTGTGTCAGGCAGGCCCATTGCCTGTCAGCTCCTCTGCATGATGGGGTCTGGTGCTGTGATAGAGTCTGTATCTCATCTCTAACACTGCTGCTGTGTCTGTGGCATTGTGCTCCTGAATCTATTGTGGTCAAAGGCACAGATTATCTCCAGGTGCGAGTGTTGGCCTATGTATACATGCAAACATACAGATGTATGTATACCCAGCCACAGGTATGCACCTGGGTGTGCACACACATGTACTATTATGTCTGTGTGCATACCGCTGCCCTGCTGGTACATGTGTGCATGGGGCAGTGCATCTATGCACACTCAGCTGTGTACACCCCTGGGTATGTATGTACATGCAGCATGTATGTGCACATCAACTGTGCGTGTATGCCCAACAAGCACAACACAGGGTGTACACACATACATGCAAGCTGCCAACATGACTCTCAGAGCTACAGAATGGGGGTGCCCTGGCAGATCCCTCTTCATGGAGTGGGGGGAGGCTGGTTATATTTATTCCAGAATCCCGCTCATTCCTCTGTTTCATTTCTCTTTGTTTTCTCTCTCCTGACCTCCTCTCTGCCCTGGTGTCTTAGCTGGCAGAGAAGCTCCTGCCTCCCTTGTGGCCATTACCCCCAGATCCTCATAGTCACCCCATGGCCCAGTGCCTGTAGCCTTACTTGCTGCTCATCATGAACTGGAGGCCTGACCTTGGATGCTAACAATAACTGTGCTTTGTAACACCCTGACCCTCCTATTCACCACTTGCTGCCCCTACAGCCCCCTCTTCATACTCCCCCAGGACCTTTTCAATCCTCCTGGCCCTCCTGCTCCTGACCTTGGAGCCCCTTTGAATAACACCCACCACCCCTGCCGCAGGCCTGCTCCAGATGGGCTTGGTCCTGTCTTCTTGTGGTCAGTGGGCACCTA
Organism: Alligator sinensis; assembly: GCF_000455745.1. Taxonomy (NCBI): domain Eukaryota; kingdom Metazoa; phylum Chordata; order Crocodylia; family Alligatoridae; genus Alligator; species Alligator sinensis. Next base: position 109,843 of record NW_005842064.1, on the reverse strand, counting down.
ACACTGGTGAGACCCACAGAGATCATTGTGCTCACCAGCCTCCCTCAAGAGCATAGAGCTGGGCAATCCTGTGCTCCCCAGCCCTTCCTTCTGTTTTGTGTCTGGGCTTATCTACAGCCCCTCTGTCTGTCTGGGCCTTGACCTGGCCTTGCAGTGGCAGGAAGCTTGTGAGGTCCTGGCTTTGCCCACTTTCTTATGATTCTTCCCCAGTGCCCCCCTCTGCCTCATGGCTGCCCTCTCTCTGCCTCCCAAAACTCCCCCATGCCAGGCCCCTCCCATTCCAGCTCCAAAGGCTTTTGGGTGCTGTGGTAGTGATTCTTAGAGGAGTCCTGTGGGCCCCGGTCATCAGCTGACATCAGACCCAAAATGTTAGAATGGGGCAGTGGCCACATCCAACTTGGAGTCCGATGCAGGGCTCAGTGCCCCCCACTCCTTCCCAGCAGCCTGGGGGGGCCCTCACCAGCTGGCTGGGCCAATGAAACCAACCTGAGGCCACTGCCATGCTGCTGGAGATGAATTCCTCCCAACCCCACCTGTGCCAGGGGCAGGGACAGAGCAGTACTTTCCCACCCCGCACACAGCCTTAGGCCTTTCCCTCCTCTCCCCGCACCCCCAACCTGAGCAGTAGGTGCTATATGCCAGCACCAGCCCCTTGTTTGCCAACCTAGCCTCTGTGATGTTTGTGCCCTTCCAGGCATCAGATGATGAGTCTTGCCTCAGTGAAGCTACCAATAGCATCTCTGAAGACACGGTGGATGCAGGGGGGGCTGGGCGCTTCCATAAAGGTACCAGCCCTGGGGTGGGGTGGGGTGGGGTGGGGAAGAGGGGGGCAGTGCTTGGGGGTGGCATCGGTTGATGGGTGTAGTGAAGGGGCAGGTGGGTTGTGGAGAACTTATGGATGGGCTAGGATGGCCCCTGAGGGGGTGGTGGGCAGTAGCTAGAGCAGTGGGGAAGGGGGCTGGACAGGTGGGTTTGGTGGGTGGAAGGCCCCAGCTTGTGGCTGACTGCAAGTATCTGACCCCAGCAGGGCTGGTTGCTGTGGATGTGCCAGGCACGTCTGAGCCAGGTGGGGGGCCACTGGCATGCCAGCTCCTCTCCCTCCCTATGCTGGCATCTACGGGGGTCCCATGTCGAAGCTGCTTGCCAGCCCCCAACGTCCACTCAGGTGACGTCAGCCTGTGGAATATCCTGCGCAACAACATCGGCAAGGACCTGTCCAAGGTGTCAATGCCGGTGCAGCTCAACGAGCCCCTCAACACCCTGCAGCGCCTCTGTGAGGAGCTTGAATACAGCGCCCTGCTGGATGCCGCCAGCTGCAGCCCCGACCCCTGCGAGCGCCTGGTACCTGCTCTTTGCCGGGACCCCATGCCCCACCAGGGAGGAACTGCCAGTATCCCGCTTGTCCCCCCATGAGTACCTGGTGTCTGTCTCCTGGGACTGTACCCTGAAATGGACAGTCTGGAGGGCCTCGTACCTGCCCCCGTTACCAGGGCCCTGCACCCCACTGCAAAACACAGTACTACAGCCCCCTCCACTCTGAGAGCCTGGTACTTCTCCCATCCCCGGGACCCTAATGTATAAACAGAGCCCCTCTGCCCTGCTTTGGGAGGGCAGACCAGCTGTCTCCCCTGACCAGCTTCGCTCCCTGACAGGCCAGTGCTGGCTGTTCCACAGGAAGGATGCAGGAACCCCATTCTCCTCTGGACTGAGTGAGGATGTTCTTTCCTCACCCTCCCTGGCAGGGTGGTTTGCTCCAGACCTGAAGCATAAGTGTCCTGGGCCTGGCAGGTCCCACCACAGACACTGTCCCCATGACTGTTTCCCATTCCTCCTGGAACTGTGTGGCAGGGAGTTCCAACCATCCATAGCCCTTGCTTCTCAGCTATGCTATGTATACTGCCTGTGAAGGTGGAGCCAGTTCCACCCCCAGTGAGAAGGGCCTAAGGCTGCACCTGCATCCCCACCCTCCTCATGCCTCTTTCCCCATACCTGCCTCTCAGCCCTGCATGCCCTGGGGCCCAAGCCCTACTACTAGATATGAATCAGACCCTGGTGACTTATTCTGTCTTCCTCTAGGTGTATGTGGCTGCCTTTGCTGTGTCTGCCTATGCCTCCACGTACCATCGTGCTGGCAGCAAACCTTTCAACCCTGTCCTGGGTGAGACATACGAGTGTGTGCGGCCAGACAAAGGCTTCCGCTTCATCAGCGAGCAGGTACGCAGCAGTGTGGGAAGTCACCAGGGTGGGAGGCTACACTGCTGGGAAAGTGTGGGGGGTGACATTACTGTCCTTTCCTAGATGGTATTGGAACTGCCTGCTGTTTGCATGTGTTGTGAGCCCTATGCTGCATACAGCCAATGTGGATTTTCTGAGTGACATATTGTGTAGTACCCATTTATGCAGGGCTCTGAGGGGCATAGTGGGGAGGTGTCTGCCCATGATGAGGGGAGTTGGCAGGGGTGGGGTACAGAGCTCTGGCTTAGAGGGTGGAGGTCTCAGGGGAGAGCTGTGTGGGGCTGGTGTGGATGAAGCAAGGTCATACCCTCCTCTTCCTCCTCCCCACAGGTCTGTCACCACCCACCCATCTCTGCCTGTCATGCTGAGTCAGACAACTTCATCTTCTGGCAAGGTGAGACCCCGGAGGACAACAGGGCATCAGGTCAGGTTCAGAACCACCTTGGGAACAGTGACTGGTCCCTGGTGCCCTAGGACTTGGAACCAGGGAGAATCAGGCCTGAGAGAACCACTGGTCAGGCAGGCACCTGCCACACCTCTTTCCTGTCTGCCCAGGTGCTCAGGTTTGGGGCAGAATGGCTCCAGCAGCAACAGTGATTGTCACTTCTCTTTCTCCTCCAGACATGAAGTGGAAAAACAAATTCTGGGGCAAGTCCCTGGAGATCATTCCTGTGGGGACCGTGAATGTCCAGCTGCCCAAGTGAGTGACTCCTGCCAGCCCCACCCCCACCCCCACCATTCCAGTGTTTTGAGAGCACTTCATCCTGTGCCCCTGCCTTCCCTACCCCCAGCAGTGCCCAGCTCCTGCCCACCCTGGTGGTAACACTCTGTCTCTTGCCTGCCGGTGAAGGTTTGGGGATCACTTTGAGTGGAACAAGGTTACATCCTGCATCCACAACATCCTGAGTGGCCAGCGCTGGATCGAGCACTATGGTGAGGTCCTCATCCGCAACACAAAAGACAGCACCTACCACTGCAAGATCACCTTCTGCAAGGTAGGAGGGGTCCCTCCTCCTCCACCTACCCCTACCCCCCACCCCTCCTCTCCATCCCCCCTTCATCCCTGCCCAGGCCCCATCATGGGTCCACTCCTTCCTGGCTCCTTTTCCAGTCCTCCTTTCCTGTTCTCTTTTTTCCCTTCTTCCCATTTTCTTTTTTCATCCCTTGTTCGCTCATTTTTCCTTCCACGCCCCATGGAGTTGCATCTTCCTGCCCTAACCTGCCCTCACTCCCTCTCTGGCAGGCCAGATACTGGGGCTCCAATGTCAACGAGGTCCAGGGAGCTGTGTTCAGCCCCAGCGGAAAGGTGATCCACCGCCTCTTTGGCAAGTGGCATGAGGGGCTGTTCCGTGGCACACCCCCCACCGGCCAGTGCATCTGGAAACCCAGTAAGGATCAGGAGGGGGTGATTGCTCATAGGAAGACTTGGTGTTGTCTGCATGGGAGGGGCCTTCCTAGAGGGACTAATCTGCAGGGCCTGAGACAGGACCCCCACAGTCCCAACCTCGCTCAAGTTGGGGGATAAAGGGGTGCCAATCTCTGCACAAGTGATGCCCTCTCCGAGGAGACAGCAATAGCCTTCACCCTGTCTATTCTTCCTGCATGTGAGACTTTGAGGCCTCCCAGTGGGCGCTCCAGATTCTGCAGCTACTGACGTCCCAGCTTAGTGCCTCACATTGCCCTCCACTGTGGAGGACCATCCTCAGGGGAGCACTGCGGGGATTCGCTGCTTGCTACAAACCCCCTGGGGGACTGGCCAGTGGTGGGTGCTTGGAGATGCTGATCTGGCTTCATGTTGTCTTCACTCGCAGACCCCATGCCCCGGGAGTATGAGAAGAACTATGGCTTCACGCAGTTCGCCTTGGAGCTTAACGAGTTGACGCCAGAGCTCAAACGCTTCCTGCCTTCCACGGACACACGGCTGCGCCCTGACCAGCGGTGAGCGCAGGACTGCTGCATCCCATGCCTGAGACCTCCCAATTTACCCCCACCATAATCCTGCAGCAGTGTTGGGTCAGACTAGGCACATCCTCCAGAGACCTGCGGTGTGTGCATGTGTGAGAATGTAGCTGAGACCCTGAAGTTCATTATGAATGGAGGTGGGGAATGTAACCGAGCCCCTACAGCTCCTTACGATTGTGATTCACCTGTCTCTCAGGTACCTAGAAGAGGGGAATGTGCAAGCAGCAGAGTCCCAAAAGCGCCGAATTGAGCAGCTACAGAGAGACCGACGCAGGGTGATGGAGGAGAACAACATCATCCACCAGGCACGCTTCTTCAGGTACCAGCCTCTGCCCACTAGCCTCCTTCCTATTCCCAGGGATCTGGGGGCACCCCTGCCATCCCAGTCTTCTCTAAAGAGGCAGCACAAGGGACCAGGTGTGAGCAGGTCTGGGAATGGCTCTGAGGGCATCCTCTATCCTGGCTGCCCTGAAACTTGGGCCACTTGGTGGCTTTATGATGGGAAAGGGAGGGACCATGTAGGGCTTTGGCCTGGAAAGTGCAGAACACCTGCACATTGTTTGGGGTGAGTGGGAAGGAGAAGGGGAAGGCCTGGTGTGAATGATTTTGTCTGCTTTTGGGTTGCCCTCTGAGGAGAGTCCTGCCCTTTAGCAGCCAAGATCCCTGACTGCATCCTCCCCTCCCTTCTCACTGGCAGGCGGCAGACAGATTCCAGTGGCAAGGAGTTGTGGGTCAGCAACGGCTCCTACTGGAAGCTGCGGCTGGATCCTGGCTACACCAACTTGGACAGTGCTGTCCTGTGGTAGCCAGCGGTTTCCTGAGGAGCCACCGTGGTCTCTGTGTCCTCTTCTCCCAAACCTGGGTGTGCAGGGACCTGCTGGCAGGGCCTGAGGAACATCCCTGAGGAAAACGAAGCACCAGGTCCCAGCATCTCCCTGCCCTCCAACTGGGATTCCCTGGGATTTTACTGGGCCTCAGCAGCACTCGCCACTGGACGATGAAAGGTGTCCCAGCCCTTCCCAGGTCAACCCGCTGCCTGTACCATCATCACTGCTGTCTGCTGGCCAGGCAGTGCCCTCACTACTGTGGGCTGGCCTTTGACAGTGGACTGTCAAAAGTACTGACTAGTTGCACTTAGCACTGCCCTTCACACCCCCACCTACCTCCCCTCCAGCCAGGGGACACCAGGAGGGTGGGGTAAGGGCAGCTTTCCCTTTCCCCCATTATTTGTATTAATTTCAATCAGCCTCAAAAAAGGGGGTAGAATATGCCCCAACCCCTTGCCTTGGCACCTTGGGAGAACAGGGTCTGAGAGGTGTTTGCAAAGAAAAGGCACTATCCTGGGGGTAGCACTTGTATGACCACAAGGAGGAACCACTCACCAGCCCCCAGGATGGACCTGGTGCCCTGTCTTAATGCTGCGGTTCCCCAGGGAGATCAACGAGCAGAGTTGGCTATGCTACCTCTTTGCTGCTGCCTGGTCCCCACTCCCAAGGAAGGGAAGCATTGCGGTAGTTGGGAGAAGGCGGGGGATTCATGGCTGCTTTGGCCTCTCTTGGTGCTTGTCTTCACTACTGAGATTACTCAAGTCCTGTCTGCAGCTCCATGCCCGTCCCTCATGTCTGGGCAGGGGTGGAGGGTAACTTGAGCTTCCTCTGGGGGGACAGGGAGCAGGGTGGATGCACCACTGTGTAACCACACCCTGCATTCACTGACACTTGTGGGCAGCATCCTAGTACCAGGAGCCTGGCCCTGGCACTGCCTGGCTGCTGGGAGCAGGGCTGCTGGTGGATGGCAGTGTGGCTTCTGCAGCAGGCCCAAGCCTCTCACTCCTGTGGTGTCCCCTCAATGAGCCATGTCCAAGAGGGGACCAAGGTGGCTACCTAAGCGTGTGTGACTGGTCAGCTGCTGCTCTGGCCTGGTGGGCACTAGCTCTCCTGGAATCTGCCACCCACCCTGGAGCCAGGTTCCCATCAGCATCTTGTGGGGGGGGTGTCCCTTTGGTCCCACAGGGCCCAAGGACCTGTTGGTTTCCCAGTGCCTTCTGTCACTCCGTGTGAGGGAATGTGCCAGTGACCAGGATGCTGAGGGACTGCTGTTACAAGGGGAACAACCCCTTCATTCTCTCCCTTGGTGTAGGGCTGGCTCTGGTTCTCTCCTACCCTATGGAGCTCCTTCAACCCCCCACCTTGGGGAGGACCTGGCCCTGTTCCTGTACCCCTCCTGCACACTAACACTGCAGCCTGGCCACCCTTGAGTGAAGCAATAAAGTAGCCCTTTCTTCTCCCCCAACAGGCTTTTGGGGCTGGCTAGCATCAGGGTCGTTTTGTACCCACAGCACCAGGGCCCTGGGGAGTTGTGGGGAAATAAGGTAATGGCCTGCCAGAATGAGGGCTGCTTTGGTGATCACTCTGGGATCACCATGGGGCAGCTCAGGGGCTTGGAGAACCCAGGAGAGGAACGAAGCACTAGTGCTGGTGGGAGGACACGGGGAGATGGTGCCTGATAGAGCAGGAGAGCCTGGGATTCAGCACTTCTGAAGTCAGTGGCTAGTCCAGTGACTTCCCCAGCTGGGAGATGGGTAGTGCTTATGGCTTGCCCCCCATCTACATGCCTGGCTAATGACAGCCTTTAGGGTCAGGCAGTGTGGTGTCAGGGGCTGGCACATTCCCCACCACCTGGAGCATTTGTTTCTTTGGGTCCCTGAATGGGGTTTGGGGGTCCTGGTTCCCCAAGCTCCATTCTCTCCCTGGTGTTTGGGGCTAGAAGCAGGTGGCAAAGAACCCTTGTGGGATTTTTCCCTCAGCAGCAGCTCAGGCCAGTCCCTGTCTGTTAGCCACAGCCCTTAGAGCAGGGGTGAGCACTGGTTTCCCCATCTGCCTTCACGTGCACTCTGTCTCCTTTCATGCCCTCCCTAGCAGGAGAGAGAGGGCCATGCCTGTTGGTTTGGGCACTGGGGCTTTGTGGGGCTGGCCTGCAGGCAGGCAGACCCCTCTGCCCACCCCCAACATGCACCCCCAGGCCCATCTGTGTCGATGGATTTGGCCGTTGTCTGCGTGATGCGCCCCTCACGCTGTGATCAAACATTCCACGTTCTCCAATAAAGGACCCAGGAGAGTCTGGTGTGTCTGGAGAGTCTGCCTTTTTCATTCACAACCCCCTATCCTGCCTACCTTGCTGTGGTGCCTAGGAAATGATCCTTCTGGTCCCCTCAGTGGCTTGGGTCCACATGATCTTTCATGCCTTAGAGTGTGCCCTAGGCTTCACACAGCTGGGTGCAGGGGCTGGCACACAGGGGCCCTGGTTTGTGTCCTGAGGTCAAGGAGGGGAGTGGAAATAGGGGGAAGAGTGATGAGAGGGGGATAAGGCAGCAACGAGAGCCAAGAGGGCTGAAGGGTTACAGCATCTTCCTGCAGTGCCAGGAGCATGAGTGAAAGCCTTCTCCAGACTTGAACCAAAGACTACACCCTGCCATCAACCCTGTGGCCACCCCCAAGACAGCCAACTGCAAGTGGTACCTGCTTGTTCCAGCAGAGGTGTTGGAGATAGGCAGATGTGATGCTGGTCACTGCTCCCTTGCATGCTTTTGGTTATAGAACAGGGCCTGCCCGGATGGATTTTGAACCCGGCTTGGAGCCAGGACACTAGGTTTTGTGCCCTGCTTGGGGAGGGGGATGGGAATGAAGGTTAGTGATTAGAGGACTCACAGGGGAAGCTGGGGCCCATCTTAGCTTTCCTGGCCTATCCCTTCCCTGCTCTGTGCCTCAGTTCTCTTGGGGAGGGCCTTGTGAGCCTCAGTGGGGAAGGACTCCCAGGTCACACATGGCAAAGTTTTGTGCATCATGCACCACTGTGGGCATAAGCATACATGGTTGCAACACAGGTAAACTGCTGAGGCCAGGTGGGGACAGGCTTGTGTGAGGTGTGCTCCCTGCAACCCAACTATTGGCACAGCCTGAAACACTCTGACCAGAGGGGCTCCATGATGTCTGCCACCTCTGCCACACAGCCATGGCCGTGCTTTGCACCAGATATGTGCTTGTAAATGACTACTGATTGTGACACTCAGCACATGCTTTGCCTACAGGCCTGCATGCATGTGTTTGCACATGTCTCTGCCTACAGGTATACTCCAGCAGTAGTCACAAACAGTTTCCACCCCCAGCGCACACTCTGTCTCCCCCATACTCATCTATGCTAGGTATAAATAGGCATATGCACACACATGCATTTGTGCGTGCACACACATGCTGTCCTATACTAGCCCCCATACACACACGCACACTTCTACACTAGCCTCTCCTCCTCTCCCTCCCCCCCCCCCCCCCCCCCCCCCCCCCCCGCTGTTTTGTGCTGTTTCTGACACTGGCAGCATGTACTTGGCCCCCACCAATGCACTGAATTAGCCACAGCTTTACACTTTATTTAAAGAAATTAAGCAAAACGAAAACAACAAAAAAAACCCACATGGAACCTGTACATAATTTTCAATAAATATTTTCAAAAGTAAAATTTCCTTTCTTTAAAAAAAAAAAAAAAATCGACTAACCACCCAAACACTGAGGACCGTCACGGTTCTACACCTACACTTTTTTTTTTTCCTCCTTGGGTTTTTTTGTTGTTGTTGCTGTTTTTTATTTTTTGGAGTGTAAACAGTTTTGGCGATCGGGGTGGGGTGGGGGGGGGGGGGGGGGTGCGTTG
>NW_005842064.1:99421-100912 GCF_000455745.1 Alligator sinensis | reverse complement strand
ATGCCCTGCCTGCTGGCAGGGACAGGGCACCTGCCCCTGATTGTCTGCACAAAAGAAATCCAACTTCTTGAATACTAATCAAGTGTTCCCAGGATATGGGCTTTTAAATATTGCAGGGCTGGGGAAGGAGGGGGTGGGAGGCATCCCCCCTCTAGGAAGGAGAATCTGAGAGTTGAATACAGTTGCTGCAGGACTAAAATCCCCTTCCTCTTCCTCCCCAAACAGCTTCAGTAGAGAAACTGGGGGGGTTGAGGGGCATTTCCCCCACTCTTTAGATGCTTCATTTAGTTAGAAGGCACCACCCCCCTTGCTTCTTTTGGGCTGATTTTGGTGGGGTTGCGGAGGGACACCAAGGTGGATGCACCACTGTGTAACCACACCCTGCATTCACTGATACTTGTGGGCAGCATCCCAGTACCAGGAGCTTGGCCCTGGCACTGCCTGGCTGCTGGGAGCAGGGCTGCTGGTGGATGGCGGTGCGCCTTTCCCAAGCCTCTCACTCCTGTGGTGTCCCCTCAGTGAGCCATGGATAGGGTCTGCCTGCCTGGGAAGCCTGTCAGGACTCTGGGAAGGCCTTTCTGGCCAGGGCTGAAGTCAGCAAATGCTTTATGGAACAAGGGTTGAGCTGGTCATGCTGTGGCCAGCCTCTCGGTGCCTCCCAGCCTGACCTGACCTGCAGCAGTGGGGTGGGCGTGCAGGGGGGGGGGGGATGCCGCTATTGTCTCACCCATGGCAGCCGTGAGGTCTTGGGGAGGAGGCACAGCCTGGGCTCAAGCACTAGTTCCCGGCACTCTAGTTACAAGACAGGGACTGGAGCCCAGCCCATACTCGGCCAAACTGGGCCCCTGTGGTACACCTGTCCAAGAGGATATGAGCTTTAGGCCTGGCAGTTTTCTTTTGCTGGTACGGGCTCCATGGCACTCAGGAGAGGGAAGCCACCAGAGCCAGCCACATTCATCCCAAGGGGAACAGCCTGCTGGGCACACCTCTGCCCAACTGGGTCCTATGCCATTGATGGGGGAGAAAGGAGGAGGGAACTGGCCCCCAGCAGGGATCCTGCCTGCTCAATCCAACGAGCCTGGGGTGTAGGGAGCCCAGTGACCCATCCTGAGCCTCGGCCTCTTAGACACAGGGGAGATTGGGGCAAGGGAGGGAATCTTGAGGGTCTTGTCCCAAGGGTGGGATGGGGGGGGGTCTAAGAGGGAGAGGTGCAGGATAGAGCCAGCGAGACCTCCCCTTCCACCCCCAACTTTGCTTGAGATATGCTAGAGGACAGTTGACAGACCAGCCACCACATAGCCACACATAGTAGCTTGTGCGTGTGCCAGATAGGCCAAACCTGAGTAAGGTAGCAGAAGCAAACACCTCTTCTTAGTCACCAGAAGGCAGGTGCCTCAGGAAGCAACCTGCTGGGAACAACCTAAGCCACCCACAGGGTTTTGACTGTTGCTGTGGGAGGTCACCATGCATGGGGGATGCTGTTGTGATGAT
>NW_005842064.1:92893-99411 GCF_000455745.1 Alligator sinensis | reverse complement strand
CAAGAGCTGTTGCCTTGAGGAGTGGTGACACTTACAGTAGTTGAGGGCAATTTTTGCTCTGGATGAGCAGAGGCAGCAAGCCCAGCTTTATGGCAAGCACCTGGAAGGCGGCACATCTCGTAAATAAGGGAATCAGGCCACAAGCTGTCTCCTGCTAGGGTCCATGCCGATCATGCATCATTTCTTCTCCTGCTGCTGCCAGCAAGGAGTGATAGGGCTAGGGATGGCAGCTGCTTAATGGGGCCTACAGGCTTTGGCTCATGCCAACCTGACACAGTGCAGTGCCTCTTCCTTGCACTGTGGTTGGTGTGAGCACCCATATCAGGACATTTGTGCACCCATATCAGGACATTTGTGCACGAGAACATGCACTTGTACTGTGCAATTCTCTGCATCTGGGCACATGCCAGAGAGAGCCAGGGAGCACAAGCACAGGTGTGAGTGGGTGTGTGCAAAACTGCCTTCTTGTGCTTGACTGTGCAAATGCTCTTGGTCGTGAGCCCATTTATGAACACAGCCGAGCCCACTTGTGCTTATGCTGGTGTGCACACACCACTACTGGCACGCAAAAGTGTACCCATACACTGGGTGACTGGACTTATGCACTAAGATGGGGAAAGGAGTGTGTGCGTACTTGAGTGTACCCAGATTCATGTGCACACATGGTTCATGTATACACATGCACACATCAGTGCATTTGTGCATGAGCACACACTTACACTCATATCAGCACACTGGTAAAGGTGTTGACACACCCAGCAGTGACTGGTGTGCGCCTAGAGGTCTCTGAAGTGTGCAAGAGAGGATGGGGAGGGGTCTGATCAGCAACGGACCAGTGAGACTACAACCCAGCCTTCCAGCTGTATTGCTGCTCCTGCTTCCCTCCCCCCAACATCACCTTTTCCTGGGGCAACCTGATAGGACCTGGGGGCTGGGGAGGGTTTGTGAGAGGGAACTTATTTTAACATCACATAGAAATCGCTGAGTCCTCGCCTCTCTCACAAGCATGTGCCTGTCCTCAGTTGCCATAGAAACCATAGTAGCCGGCATCTCCACCCCCTTCTTTGTCGTAGAGGTCCCCATTTCGAGCCGGAGGGGAGCTCTCGGCACTGGAGACATAGGGTGAGAGGCGGCGGCGCTTACACTCTGCATCATACAGCCCAGAGTCCGACGAATCGGCTGACTTTACCGAGGCTGGCTCAGGCCACAGCTCTGCATCCTTCCCCTTCTCTTCCCCTGGGGGCAGCGGCCGCAAGTCCCGCATGGGCTGGAACCAGCTCAGTGCCCCTGGGCTGGGCTTGGGGTGATACTGACCAGGGGTCCAGGCAGAGGGTGAGCTGAAGGGGTGGTGATCCTGGTAGTAGGGCAGTGTCGGGTGGGCTGATGCCTGCAGGGTGAAGGGCTTGACGCCATAGGACATGTACTTGTTCCCAGAGTAGTTGCCCTCATAGGTACCGTAATCCAGGGAGGGGGTGGGGGGCTGCTGGGAGGTGAAGTACCAGCGGGGAGGGTCCTTGTGCTGTAGAGGCAGGGGTGGTGCCCGGTCTCCATTGTAGTAGCGGCTCTGGGGCAGCGGGTACTGGTCGTGCAGGAAGGACTGGAAGCGGCTGCCAGGAAGGAGCTGCTGGCAGCTGGCAGCTGCCGGTGGGGACGGGGTGACACGGTCACTCTCTGATGTCGTGTACATCCTGCGGGAGGGAAGGGTGCAATAGAGATGGGCCAGGGGTCAAATGGGACCTTGCAGTGGTGGTGGTGGTAAAGATGGACGTCTTAGGGGACAGTGGTGATGAGTGGAGGTGGGTGTCTCTTGCTCTGGGTTGAAATCTAGTCCTGGACTGTGGTGCTGCAGGCTGGGAGATGAAGTGAGGCAAGCTGAGGGGTGGAAAGGGATTCTAGCTCCACTCAGTGGAGAGATGGGAGGAGTTTGCTGGCAAGCACAAAGCACTGAGTGTGCCACAGAGGTTGAATAGACCTCCCTCTTCTGAAGCTAGCGGGAAGACCCCTGTGTCACTGGAGCCCTTGTTCCCAGCACTAGCCTGCATCTCTGCCCAGGGGTGAAGGGCAGAAGGGCCCACAGCTCCATCTCAGAGCCCAAATCTGAGATGCCCCAGGTGCCTGCCTGCCCTCTCGGTGAAAGCCCTCAGGGTTAACGCTAGGTCAAAGGCCAAACTTGAGCAACAGGGATATCCTTGTACAGGAAACCGAGGAGAGAAGCTGAGCCTGCCCAGGGGCACCTGCCTGGATGGCTGGCCCAACTTCTGAGACAGAGCCTGAGGCTGTGTTGAAGTGAGGCTCAAGAGTGATGCAGGGAGCAGGGGAGCAAGGAATTATGAGCCAGAAGCCAAGGGGCTGTACATTGGCATCTCTCCCACAAAGAAGGATTTATACCAGTGGAAGATCCAGCCCTGGGCCTCCAGCCATTTTTTAGAAGTGGGAGGAGAAAAAGGCTGGGAAATGGCAGGGGAAGTTCTTCCCTAGGGGATCTGAGGTATGGATGAAGTTGGAGTGAATATCAGGTGGACAGAAGGGAGATACTCACGAATCAAAGTTGTCCCTGAAGCCTTTAGCAAAGGGGTTGTGGTCGATCTTTAGCTGAGTGATCTGGAAAGGACAGAGCAGAGCCTGGGAGAGTGTCTATGTTGGGAGGCAAGGGAGGGGCAGAGAGTAGGAGCCAAGGCAACCTCCCACCTCCCTGCACCCTAAACCCTGGGTAACCCACCCATAAGCAGTAGAGCCCCTGCAGTGTCCTGGCCCACCCCCTTGCTCTCCCTCAGTGCCCACCCTGCCCATCCCAGCCTGACAGGGGGTCTGGGCTGTGGACAGTTCACACTGGAGAGGCTGAGTGTGTATGGGGTGTGGTCCGATGCTCCAGCCACCATCCCACCCATAGCTTCCAGCAGCCACAGTGCCCTTCTTGGCACAGTACCCTCTGGTGGCTGCTGTACCCCTGCCCCTCCCTCAAGGAGTTGCTACCACAACGGGGAGGCACTCTCTCCACCCCTCCTGCACTTACATCGGCATTCTGGTAGGCTGTGACGGCGATGAACTGAGTCTCGGGGAAGGTGAAGGTCTGGGTGCGGGCAGAGGGGTACGACTCATCTCCCTCACCATCCTTCACCTCAGTGACATGCAGCCGGGGCTGGTACTTGTGCAGAGACTGCAGCACAATCATCTGTGGAGGCAACGCACAACTGGGTGAGGGGTGTTGATAACAGGGGGCATCAGGGACTTGGACCCATGGGCCAACATCATCCCCATTGGGCAACTTTGGTGGGGGAGGAATAGAACAGTGACCTCATGGCCCACAGGGTGCGATATTCTCTCCACTGCTCTCATACAGCAGTGAGTTCCACAGGTAAACTGAGTAGCAAAAGTCAGCACCTGGCAGTGGAGGGAAGACACTGGGGAGAAGGCAGTTTGTAGCACTGAAAAGCCAGTGGAGAAAAGCAGGCAGCAGCTTGAGTCACCAGAAAGTTTTGAGGGCTGCTGAGGGCATGTGGGATTCTCTTCAGGATGTTCAAACAGTGCCCTGACAGATCACCTGGTGACACAGTTGGGGTCCTGGCTGGCACCAATGTTAGCATCCTACTGGGGAGTTCTGCATGGTGTTGTGGCAGGAGGTAGTGCCAGCCCCGGACCAGGTGGAGGAAGCTGTTACCTGGGTGACATTGTTGGATGCCCCTTTGTTATTGGTGAGCTTGAGCTTCCCGAACGAGACCTCCTGGCGCATCCAGTGGGCGCCGGTGTTGGGGGAGTCAGGATGGACGTACAGCCGGTTACCTGCAAGGCAACCCCTGGTTAACACTGCACCATCCCCTGGCCCGCCAGCTAACTCCTCTCCCTCCACCCAATACCCTTTAGCTCTGGGCTAGCCCCTCAGAGCCCCCTCCTACTAGCTAGAGCCCCTAGGCTGGGACCTTCCACTCAGAGCATGGATCCCAGTGGCAGAGCACCACTTGCGAGTTCGCAACCATCACATCTTCTCTGCCAAGGGAGGAAATTCCCCCTTGCTTCTACCCCAAACCAGGATGGGCTGAGCTGCACAGGCAGCCAGGGAACAACCTGGGCCCCTCACACCAGGGGGCACAAAGACAGGATACTGGGGCACTGCTGCACAACCTCCTCTGCCCATGAGAGGGAGCCCCAGCTCCTGGGAATGCCACAGAGGTCAAGGGCAGCCAGTTCCCTGCTGGGACCATGTAAGGACAGGAGAAAACAGAGGCAGGGGAAAGGGGCAGGTGAAGGGAGAAGCTCTATGTACCAAGCAGGTAAGGCAGAAGGGAGGGGTGTCCTCCTGCTTCTTATTACTTGGGTTATCACAAAAGGGCTAGCATGGTGCAGCCTGGACCAGAACAAGGGGAATTAATCAAAATCTGTCCCATTTTATGGATGGGAAGGGAGTGTTCCCCACCTGCCTGGCTCCCACTTGGGAATTATAACCCTGAGAGCCTGGCCATGGCTGTTCTGGTCACAGGGCCCTCTGTCCTCTGCCCAGCTTCTGTAGTGGGAGTCACTGGCCGGACTGGTAGAAGAGCACCTGGCTGCTCCAAGCCCAGCTTCTCCAAGCAGAGAGCGCTGCAGAGGATGCTACCCAGGCCCTGGCTGTGAGGAGCATCCAGCTACTTCAGTTCCAGCCTCAGCTGGTGGGAAGCACTGTGGAGGATGGTGTAGGAGCTCTTGCTGTGGGGGAGCTCCTAGCTCCCTCTTCTCCTGGCATCTCCCAGCACAATGTGCCATGTGTGAGTATAGGGAGGGCAGAAGCACCAACTTTGTGGGGGCCACCTAGCTTCTCTCGGGAGCCCTGATGGAGATGGCCCCAAGCCCTGCCCTTCCCTTTATAGCCAGTGGGTTCCCTCATGTTGGGACTTGGGCTCCTTCATCCCTTGAGTGAGACAGCTGGCTGGGGAAAGGAAAGGGATGGGAGTGGGTGGCTCTGGATTTGGGACTCCGTACCTGGCATGTTTCCCTCTGCCTTGCCGCACTGGACCCACTTTCCGCCTTGGTACCTCCAGTGGTGCTGGTCCACCAGGACGATGTCAACACAGACATTGTAATGAGCCACGGGGTCCAGCCCAGTGAGGTTGAAGCTGAGAAACGGGAACATGCGCCTGGAGAGGGGGAGCAAACACAGCCTGTTGCATTACACTGGGAGGACCCTTAAGCCTGGACACCGCCCCCCTCCCCCCAAGCCCCTCCCTGTCATCAGCGAACTCAGGGTGGAGGAGGGTTGGCCACTGACCCCCAGCATGCCCCACGCATTTGAGACAGGATACGAGGGGACAGAACAGGTGCTGAAGGAGATGTCACCAGGGTGGGGCAGGCTCCATGAAGAAAGGAGCTGCCCCGAAGATCTATCTAGCTGTAGTGAGTTGAAGGGGGAATGTGGTAGCAACCAGGAGGGGCAAATGGTTGTGGCCTAGTTTGCCCCAGCCTGTCATCTGCACGGAAGTGGTGGGCCCTGCTGTGCTAGGAGCTGTATAGACATGGACATGAATGCAGACACACACAGTCCCTGCCCGATGGAGCTCAAGACATGAGACCACCCAGCCAAGGGTTGGGAGGAGAAACTGAGGAATATCAAGAAACATCTTTGCCCAGGGCCTATGGCAGAGCTGGTTTGAACCCACATCTCCCAGCTCAGCACTGCAAGCAGGAGTCTTGGGTCAGACTGACCAGCTCTAGTACAACTCCTGTGCCTGCACTAGTCCCCATGTCTCCCTGGGGCTGCTTTACCAACGCAACGAGCTAGAGCCTGGGAAGCTAGAACATGCCAGTCATTGCCCAGCACTTCAGTGCATGGGGGAGGCAACAACAGCCCAGCATTAGCTGCCCAGCCCCTTTCAATAAGGCGCATTAACTGACCAGAACAGGTGGCAGCTCTATGCTGGACTCATCCCCACATCCGCTTCCCACCCCCACCCCTAAGCCACTCTTCCGGTTCAGAAACCAACACCATTTCTATTTTCAGCTTCATCTCTGGGCTTGGGAGAGGCATGCGAACCAGAAAGAGAGGAAGGGAGGGAGAGAAACAGGGAATGGGGAAGAGGAGAGAAGCATAGAAAGCAAAGGGAAAGCAGGGTCTGCCAGGCTGCAGGCTGAGAGCTTCATGTCAGTCCCATTAGAGTGACTCCTGAGCTCCTTAGTCACAGCAAGAGCAGATGCCCAGGCCAGGCAGCTGGGGAACAGCAGATACCAACTAAGCTTCCACTCAGCCTCCTACTGCATGTCACTCAAGGGCTGGGCCTGGCAGGGTGGGGAGGTCCAGCAGGTCAGAAGACTGGTCACTGCCACAAACCACATCACTCCAGTGAGCTGCAAGCAGGAAGGAAGCTTAAGGACCCCAAGCCCCATCGGCTTCAGGCCCTTACGCTGAAGGGGTAATTCTTTTAGCTGCCCCTATATACTGGGGTTGTCACAATGGTCAATGGGTAGTTGGCACCCTCTGGTGGCCAGTGGTGTCACTGCGCCTCACTGCTGAAAGCTTCGATGTTGCAGATAGAGGCAGGGGGCCCGCCGGG
>NW_005842064.1:74076-92872 GCF_000455745.1 Alligator sinensis | reverse complement strand
GGGGTTTTTTTTTTTTTTTTTAAACAAACCTTTTTTTAATGCTGACAAACACCAAATCACCCAAATAGAACATGTCCACAAAGCAACAGCCAGCTTCAACACATCACCTCACTTGAACACCACTTGAGGGAGGGGAATCTTCATAATTAAAAAAAAAATAAAAAATTAAATGGGACATTTTTGGCAAAGGAAAAAAATTGCTTATTTCTCAAACCCCCAACATTTTTTGTTTGCTTGATTGATTTCAAAATCTTAGTATTCAGACTAGTTATCCTCAGTCAGGGGGCCCATGCAACCCTGGGGTCCCTTAAGATCCCTTCAAGGGTGTTGTGGGGTGCCATGTAAAGTTAGCACTGTTAGGTGTGCAAATCAGAGATTTCAAATAGAAAGCCATAGTGGCAAAACTATGTCTGACCTGTTGTGGGCTTTCTGAGTTCTTTGCAATGAAAGGAAAATTCTGGGTTTTTTTTTTCCTGTAGTCAAACAATGAATGAAAAGGAAGAGCTGGCATTTTCTGATGGAGGCCTTGAGTTTAAAAAGATTGAGGACCACTGATTAAGACTAAAGGGGAGAAAAGAAAGGATACATGCAGGGAAAGGTCAAAAGTAAAAATGTTTGCACTGATTTGAATAAAAATAATATTCACTCTGTGTTGGTCAGGTTCTGGCATTTTTGCAAGAACTGAAGTTCTCTTCCCAGTTTGGGACAGGAGAACTTTTGGAAAACAAAAAATCTTGCAGCACAGGAAACCCATTTCCTGACAGGCCAAGATGCAAACTCCTCACCTAATGACAGTGTCATTGCTTGTGTGGACATGGCTTCTCAGGTTGGCCATGGCAGCCCTGGGCCTGTCACAAGAGCAGAACCATGAAAGTCTCCACTCCTGTTGCACTGCTCACACAACACACTGCACGCACATGCATGCATGCACACGGTCCTGTGTAGAAGAGGCACTGCCCACTGACTCCATGATTCGTAAGTATGCCGACAAGCCTGGTGGACAGGCAGGAAGCTGGGAAACAACCTGTCCTTCAACTCTCAATTGGATGACAAGGTTTGGTTTGGTGCTCACAGCCATTTCCCTGCACACTTCAGCAGGAAAGCAGCAGCAAAGGGAAACTAGGGGACACTGGGGTTTTTAAGGGCAAGATCCTCTGCTGGTACAAACTGGTGTCAAAGGTCAAGGTTTCCTTGGACCCAGTGGCCCATTGCTCCCCGCCACTGGCCTGCAGCTGGGGGGAGGGAGGGGCAAGGAGTACGGACAGGCAAGGTAGCCAGCATCCTATCCAGCTGTTTTGATTCCCTAGCCTGAAGGGCCAGGCTCCCATTTACAACTGGTCACATGGAGGCAGCCTTGGCCATGAGTGCAGAGCAGAGCTGAAACTCACTCCTCTGGCTGGGTAGGGAGACAGTGTGACCACTCGGCCACTGCACCCCTATTGACTGGAAAGGTGCCATATCACTGAAAGGAGTAAAACTTATGCAGGAGGAGAATTGAGGCCTAAGGTGCTATTGGCAACAAAGGCAGAGAATTTATTATTGTACTCTATGAGGCATGCACAAAGCCCAGTTTTATATGCTGGGGTCTAAGTCTCACATAAATCTATAGGACATGCTTATGCTGCTTTAAATGCGTCTATATCAGAACCTAGATGCATTGATAGCGGTCCACTGAAGACACCCAATGTTTTCCTTACTTATCCTGGTGGTATGCCGCTGGCTCCAGTAGGAAATCCAGTTTACATAGGAGTAAACTAGAAATCAATCAAGCCCAGTTATGCAGGTGTCAATCAGGAACACCAGCAAACCCTTCTGGCCTCCCACCAGAACCATTAGCTCCAAGCTTTCTAGAAGCTGGGAGTCAGCCATCCTCTCCCCCCACAACCCTAAAAGCCATCATGATTGGCTATAAAAAGGGCAGCTTTCCAGAGTCAGGATTGCAAGGTTCTTTCTGCTACCAGGAGGGCTAGCAGCTTTTTTTTTTGCCTTTTTTTCTATTTTTTTTTTTTTTAAATGAAAGCCAAGCTCAAGCTTCCCTCACAATCACTCAACTCCCAAAACCATGGCTTTCAGGTGAGTAACTTCCTGCACCCCCCCCCCCAGAGAGTTTCCATAAAATCATAAAAGTTGGCATCACTGGATTTTGGTTACCCTCACCCAGCTATAAATCAGGAGGGGGCTCCATGGAAGGACAATGGTATCATGCTAGTGGAAGTTACAGTACTGGAGATGGGCATCTTTCTAGCAGGGACACTGGCTTCTGTGGTTCCCCTGCTTCACTTGTGGCAGGTTAGGGTATTATGTCTAATGTTTGGCAAGAGTTGACAGTAGTTTTATGAAGAGTGTAGATTATGGATTGTATAGGACAGTTTGGATAGGAATGACCCTGCCTCAGGCACGGGGTTGAACTAGATGACCTCTGGAGGCCCCTTCCAGCACTACTTTTCTGATTTCTATGACCTTCTTATTGTGCAGTGTTTGTGCAGTACCTGGTGCCAGTGGGTCCCAGTCCAAGAGGGGGCACCTAGGGAGCTATATAAGAAGAATAGGTGTGAGAGGAAAATGTGAGCCCTCATGGTCTACTCACATTCCCACTGAAGACAGGATGGAAGACCCTAGGTGTCAGGCACACCACTGTAAAATCCACCCCCTCCAAGAGTACAAGACAAGGGTTTATAGAGAGGTCTCAGCTGGGCCAAGGTTGGTCCCAGCCCAACCTTTGTTGATCTCTGCTCAGCGCTCATCCTTCCCAGTGTCTAGGATCCCTTGGTGCTCAATAATAATCCATCAATCAAACAAGATGTCTCCATATGGAAAGGACAGTGAAGGAGGGAGCAGACAGGAGAGGGGGAGAACGGTGTGAATATTTTACTAGCTGGTGAATAAAAGATGTGCTGTGGGTGGGGAGGCATGAGGGTCTCGGACGCAGCCCTGGGCAAGATGCCTGCCTGCCTGCTGAACTGATTGCTAACTATGTGATGGGCCCCAGGGATGAGGTTAGGTAGAGGTCACCTGATCCCAGGGCAGCCTAGTAATGGCAGCTGGAAGTCATCCCTGGAGTCATGCCAGCTGCTTCTGGCTTTCTGCTGCAACTGGCAGTCTTGGTTGAGGCTAGGGTAACCCATCAGACACAAAGCACCTACAGTGTGTACACACAGCCACATATACATGCCACAGTACATGTGAAACACACTCAGGTCTGCACACCTATAACATGTGGCAGTCAGGCATGAGCACACATCTATGTACAGATTCACATAGCTGTGACAGGCAACACCTACATGCACAGATTCACATGCCATGTAAATGCAATTAAGTACACAGGCACACATGATTAGTAGATATCAGTCACACAAAAAAATTCTAGCCCAGGGTAACCAACTTGAGGCATGCATGCATGCCACAAGTGGCATGGGAAGTTTCTTGGTGTGGCACATGGCAGATCAGGGAGGGGATAGGCAGCACGGTGACAGATAGGGAAGGGAACAGAAAGCAGAGCAGCAGGTTAGGCAGGGGGCACAGGGAAGGGAGAGATGATCAGGGTGACACTTGTGGAAGGCATCAGGCTTAACTTGCAGTATACCCGCCAAAAAGGTTGGTCCCCACTGCTCTAGCAGACACATACACACACTATCAGTTGTACCCCCCCCCCCCCAGACCAATTCCCGTGTTGCATTGTACCTTGAATTAATCATTTTCACAAGCTCACACTGGTGATTTACATTCACTTTTTATCAGTCTAAATGACACTAGGAGTTGCAAATGGGGGTGGGGGGGAAAATCAAGACTATAAATGGAGCTTGTGAACCAGTGACCACATATGCACAGGTATCACCAATCACACTCAGCAAAACAGGAGAGATGTGTGCGACACCTTGGTGCTCCACTCCTACCCCCCACCACTTGCTCCCCACTTCCCCAGCTAAATGCACCAGCTCTGAGCAGTGTCGCTGTTTAAACTTTAAAGGCCTCGTTTAAATATTCATCTGGCTTCTCTCCTTTGGAAAGTGCCAGCATGAACTTGGAGGGGCCTGTGGACAGAGCCTGGCCTGAGGTGAAGGACTGGCTGGGCATGGGTGCCATTGTGTGTGGCAGGGGGCAAAAGGAAACACCAAAACCCAGAAGAAGACTTGACCTGGAAAGGGGCTATGCCAGCCCCAGACCCACTGGTACTGCCCAGAGTGTACCAGGCAGGACAGGTCTTCCCTCCTTCCCTTTCTTGGCTCCCTCATCCCCTTTTGCGTCCTTCTGCTTCGCGTTCTCTTTCCTCTCTCCACTTGTCTTTCTCGCTTCCTTCCTTCCTCTGCTTGTTTTCTCCCCTTCACCCTCTCCCCCGCCCGCTTGCCACAGCGCATGATGCTCAAAGCTGATGAGTGGAGGCACGGTTGGTGCGGTCCCCATGCGTGGTTGGGTGCGGTGCACGGCCTCCCCTGGCACTGTGTGGGAGGGCGTGCTGCGTGGAACCAGGATGGGCTTTGCCACCTCAGGCACTGGGTTTCCTTGAAGCGCCAGTGTTTCTCATAAAACAGGTGCTGGGGCTGAGTGATTTCAGGGCTCTGTGGGATGACCCAGCTCTTCAAAGCAGGAGCAGGGCTTGCTTCTCAGAAACATCTTTGGAAAGCCCAATGCCCAGGCCTCACCCCCACGGGCAGGCCAGGCTGGACAGAGGGCTGGAACCCTCCTTGCACCGAGGCTGGCAGACCCCTCCCTGCCACTCTCACAATGGCCCCAAAACCCCTATTCATGACACGAGAGGGTCACTGGGAACAGAAGCCCATCAGAAACCAAGCCTCCTTTCACATCCCTATGCTGCCGTCTCTGGTGACTGCCCCTCGGGCAGGGAGGACCCTTGCCAGGCTCCCTCCACTGCATCCCTGGTCAGCAGGGGTCACCTTTGGACAGACAGCCCCTGGCCTCTCGCTAGCTCCGTATCTCCAGCCTGTTCACCCCACCAACCTCAACATCCTCTGTGTCTATGCTCTGCCCTTGCCCATGCCCAAGGCCTGCCATACCCCCCAACTTAACCCCTGACCCTGCCCACATCCACAGCCTGCCCAGAGCACAGTCCGTCTCTGCAGAGCCAGCCCACATCTTCTGCCTCTGACCCAGACCCTGCTTTCATTCAGAAACAAGCCCCATGTTTGAGAGCACCCCCAAATACTTGAGCTTCTAGCAAAAACAGCTATTTTTAAAACCTGATACACAAGAAACCTCATTTTTTGAGCTGGAAAGGGGGAGGGGAGGGTAAGTGGGGGGCACTGTAAGGGGTCAGGACTGAGGAGAATTTGCAGAGATATGAAGAGAAGAGGGCATCGTCCCTGGCCCAGAGAGCCTCAAACCACTGCTTTCTTCAGAGACAAATGTAGTGGCTCTTGCCTGCATCAACTGTCCTGCCCATTCCACAGCCGAGACTGTTACCAGCCCAAGTTAAACTCATGGGTCCAAACTGTCCTGGAAACCCAGGACTACTCCAAACCCAATCCCTACCCCTGCAACGAGCCAGAACTGGAACCCCAGCCTTTGCAACCCAGATCCAAGACACACACCTCCACTGACACGGACAAACTGGTGACACTCCCAGTCTAGGTTTTCATCCACCCCTGGGTAGGGGGGGCGGTAAAGGAGCAGTTTCATCCTAAGAGCCTGGGTTTGCAGCTCCAAGGCATTGGAGGGTGAGGAGGCGGCTGGATCTGCTGATCCCCTCTCACATGGAGCTATTTATACCATACGATACAGGCTTTTTGCCACGGTGATTCACAGCAGATCCGGGTTGGGTAGGAGGGGGAACTGGCTGGCTGGACAGGGGGGCTCTTTCTATGCACATGCCTGAGCAGCTGAGGATCTAAGGATCCTCAGCAACCTCCACATTGCAAAGAACCAAGAGCCAGATCTTCAGCTGGTGGAAGCCTGCATGGCTTCTCCTTGCCTCAGCAGAGCCCAGGCCAGTTTTCATCTGGCCCAGACAGGCCTAGCACCTCAGGCACAAGGAGACACCATCCCTGTGCCACGAGAAGAGGCCCCCTCAGGTTTTAGCTCTGCACACTATCAGCTTCCCTGGAAGCACAGAGGAATGTGAAGGTGCCTTTTTCAGGCTGTATTGTCCACATTATTGCCTGATAAGCCCATGCAGTGGGTAGGACCAGATGAGTTCACTGAGCCTCTTCCAGGTCCCATCAAACAGGGGTATTGCCAATGACTTCCAACAGGAAAAGGATCAGGCCCTACACAGCATCTTCTGCAACTCGAAAAGCACCAGGTGCTCTCTGAAATGCAGCCACCTTTGAGGCAAGACATATGAGCAGCCAAACACAACAGCAATAGGAGGACACAAGTTATCCTGCCTTAGAGAAAGTACAGCCCAGAGCAGACAGAACCACTTTTGGGTCTGATCCAAATGGCACAGAACTCAAGACACCTGGCTCTCCTCAACTCACACGGATTGTATTTTGCCCTGTCCCTCTGCTGTGCCATAGGCTTTTGTACCTTTGTGCCTCTAGATGCAGCTGCCACTCTCCATCTCTGCTGTATCAGAGTTGCTGGTGGGGGGAAGGAGAGAATGCTCTCTCTCTCTTTTCCATCCACCACAGGGCCAGAAAGCCATTAACAAAGCGATGCAAACCTCAGGATGGGGGCTATCATTTTACACACAAGGAAAACCCAGGCCCAGAGAAAGTTGCAAAGCTGGAAACAGAACCCAGATGCCCTGCCCATCCCATCCCCACACCTGGGTCACTGGGTGACTAGGAGCTTTTAGAAGGTGACACTACCATGACAAAGGGTCAGCTGTGTAAGTCCAGAACTTGCTGCTATGACAATGTTTTGATCCCTCTCTTCAGCTGACAGGCATTTCCGCCGTCTCCAAAATCATGTTAGCAGCAGCCCCTGATATTGATCATCTGTGTCTCCTGTATCACCCTGGTCCACTTGGGATGCAAATAATCAGCTCTGCATGGGCTAGACCCTTGGACACAAGAGCAAAAGGGCGGTTACCTAGGCCTGAGCAAGGCAGCAGGGGCAGCCATCATACAGAGAGACCCTCTTAGAAAGTGGGGAGTTGGTGACTCACTGCTGAGAGGCAAGATTAAGTGTTTCAAGCAGGGCACTGGAAGGCAGGACTCCTGTGATATATTACTGCATGTAGGAGAACGACTGGGGAAGGGGTGCTGGTAGTTACAGTGGACAGGAGACTGGATGTCTGGGATTTGACAGCATCTATGACAAAAGAACCACCTGGGACTAGAACGGAGTCTTGTTACATTAACAAGTCCAGGTCCTGCTTCTGCAGGCACCATGTCACACTGAACCCTCCCCTCACAGAGTAAGCCCCATCCAAAAACCAGCTAGGACTTTTGTCCCTGCTGTTCTTATTAGGAGGCTGCTCCAAAACCTCCTCCTGCTCCTGGATAGGAATCTTCTTTGTAATGTCCAGCCTATAGCTGCTCTTAGCCTGCTTAAATCTGCTCTGGCTGCTGAGGCCTGTGGGCCAAAGGTCCCATCAAATTGAAATATCTTTTCTGCAGCTTTGCAGAGTTATCCCAAGCACTTGCTCAGGCTGGTGCCCACTGGAATCTACTTGGCTTTGGTATGGCAACTGCGCTTAAAAAAAAAACAACCTATCAGTATTTTGCTGGCCCAGAGAAGGGAAGAGAAATAGCCCCATATACCAGACAAAGCAAACAGCACCCAGCCCAGTGGCTCAGTTGTTTTTACAACACAGGAGCCCTGCTGCGTAGGTCCTCCATGGGGGAAACCAAAGGCAAAGGCATTGATGATACCATCCCAAATGGCCACAGCTGGGTATCAGGCCCCTCTCATCTTCATGCCATCCAATCAGTGGCCTTTCATACTATAATGTCCACATGCTAGGAACAGGAGCAACATTGATGAGGCAGTTCCCATTATCCCAGGGAAGGCATTCATTCACATTTATTTTGACTTCCAAATGGCAAAGTGGCCAGTGTTCAGCAGCGGCCCCCCACAACTGTGCTTGGCAAGCTTTTCTGTTCTGAAACTTATGGTTGTTTGCTGGGGGCCTAGCTATGATCTCTTTTTTCTCCGTGTCAAGCAGCGTAACTTTGCTCTGGGTTGGAATAGTGCCTCTCACAATTGGATCCTGCTTTTAATGGGTTGGTAGGCACTACCACAATATTAACAAACATGCACACGTGTGTGCCCCTTGATTATTGTCCCTCTCACACTAAGACTGATGCTAGAGTCACTTCCCGATTTACACCTGGTCTTTTGGGCACAGGGATCCAGCTCCACCAGGGGAAAACTGGTGTTTTCCAAACTGGATTTGCTTATGCTACTGCTTAGCTAGCGGGTGGACCTAGTGGAAACACATCTCAGATAGTGGCAGTTTCCATGGGTGTGTGGAACCACTTCACACACCCACTCCTCCTGCCCCTAGGTACCATGCGGCTCACCCACTCCACTGCATCTCTTTCCCCACACACCCAATACTCCCAAGTCTTGCTGCGGCAATGACAGGCCAGGAAGCTGGGGTCTTCAGAGCTGCCAACAGGACCCAAAGAACCTCAAAAACTTCCTCTGGGGCGGTTTGTTTTGGCATTTTTTCTGCTGAATTCTTCTCTGTCAATTGCATGTACGGGTTGTGGCTGAGCAAGAGGAACAAATCGCACACATGTGAACCCATTCTCGCTCCCCTGCCCTCCCCGCAGCTCTTCCCAATGCCTCCGTCTGCACTGAGGGGTGGAGATGCAAACCCAACCTGCTATGAGGCACACGGAGGTGCACCAAAATATTGTGTGAACCTGAACCGCAGCCGTGGGGGAAAGGAGAAGGGCTGTAACCCCACAGATGTCAGGGCAGCCTGGCTGTTTTGCAGCCCCAGGACCTGGAAGGCTGCAAATGAATTCAGAGCCTGACTCTGCACTGAATGACTTAGCTGAATGAATTGCTTTAGTTGGCTGCCCAAGGGCACCTGACTTTTAAGGATGCCAGGCTAAGAGTTCAGTTCTTTTATAAGACTGCAGGGAGGCTCCTTTTGGTTTCATATTCAAGGGGAATAGTCCCCTCCCTGCAGCTCTTCTGAGGATCTGAAAGTACTGGGCAAAGTCAGTGCCCAGAAACTCCCACTTCCATGCAGGAGACAGGCAATGCTGCCACCCCACTCTGAAGATGGAGGAAACAGAGGTAATGAATGGGCAAAGCAACTTGCTGTGATGTCACGCAGGAAGACTGCAACCGAGCCGGCAGCAGAACCCGGGAGTCCTGCCTCAGTCCTCTGCACTCTGCTCAAAGCCAGAAATAGCAGTCTGGGAATAGAAGGCAGGAGTCCCACCTCCCAGTCCCCTGATCTAACCATTGCACAACATGGGTATGTTTCTGCTTCAGCAAACAAATCATCTCCCCTAAACCTGGGCTACCTCTTGGCAGTCATCTCAGTGGAATCAAACTGAAACAAAGGATGGCATCACTGGTGGGGAGGGGAAGAGGAGCACAGTGCCCTGCCAGGCAGGGAAAGCTGGCTAAGTACAGATCCCCCAGCTGTGAGGAGAGTGGTGGCTTGAGGGTAGCATGCATGTGAAAACCACATGGCAGCCCCCAGTCTGGCGTGCAAGTCAAGTCATAGATTTAGATAGCAGAGAGGGCAGAAAAAAAATGCCCAGCTGCTTACCAGGTAAGGCAGCACTGCTGGGACTTTACTGGGGAAGAGACACTCACTCAGGGCTTCTTCCAGACTGCCTGGCTAGGCAGCAGAGACAGGTCTCTGGGTCTCATAGGCTTTCCTTGCCCATCTCACTGACACACAAGTAAAACAGTTCAAGCTGGCCTCAGGAAAAGAGGCCAAAACTTCTGCTAGTTTACACCAGCTGAGAATGCGGTCCCTTGAAACTGAAGGAGTCACAGCAAGATCTGCCTGGGACCTGCTCTGTGCTGCATATTACAGAGCCCACATCAAACACTGGCAATCCCCCTGCACCACAGGTTTCTATGAAAACTTATTGATAATAGTGTACGAGTGAGCTGTATAATATGGCTCCAGATCAGGATCCCAACATTTCCCAAGGGGATTGGAACAAAGGGGGAGAAATCGGGGTCTCTCATAACATGTGGAAGTTCTTCAGTTGAGCACTACAGAACCAAACCGAGAGACTTCAGTCAGAAATAGCTGTCCAACCTGCTTTGAAAACTTCCAGGGATGGAGATTCCACACCTTGACTACCCTCATAATGAGAAAGTTCCTCCTGTTCTCTAACCTAAATTTCCTGTGCTGCAGCTCGAGTACGTTGCTCCTAGTCCTGTCCCCTATGGCCACAGAGAAAAGGCCAGAGATTGTAAGGTGCTTTGGATACACATTTAAAGCCCTGTTACAGTCCCTCAGCTGAACAGAAATGCTAGAGGAAGTTTCTCTGCCCCTGCTTTGAAGTAGGCCCTCACAGTGAATAGCCATTTCTAAGTGTGCGTGTGCCTGATCTACAACCATCCAGCAGCTGATTTTTACTATTTCAGATCCTCAGCTAGGAAGCCAAGTGTAGGAGCCCTACTGATTTACACTCACTGGGCACGTCTACACATTCATTAATATGCCATAATTATGGTGCATTAAGTGTAACAGATACTAACTAACTTAATGTGCCGTAAATCGGCACTACTGTGCGTTAGTACAGATGAACACTTTTTGTGATACTAATGAGCATTAGACTAAGTCTACTGTGCATTAGTGGACTAACATGTTTTTTTGTCAGCTGCACTAATAGAATGAATCTAATGTGCATTAAGTGTCTCATGTAGACATATCCACTGAAGTTTGTCCCTGACTGGATAGTATTGCCATCCACTTTTTTCTGCTGTACAGTATATCACCACACAAGGTACAGAGCAATGGGGAACCAGGCCTCCACACCACAGAAATGCAAGAGCCACTAGAAATGGGAATTTCTAGGGACGCTGGTGTATACCCAGCGCAAAGGTGAACCAGGGGGACTATTTGAACCCAAATCTTTTCCCTTTAAATGCCTCCTCCTGCACATAGCTGTAGCTACCAGCTAGCCCTCCCTGTGTGAGCAGCAATGTCAGGGTGACACTGCCAGGGTGCTGGGCCAACACAGGGAAGCATGGTGTCAGAGGCTCCGAGACTTGATTGCCAGGCTCAGAGGCTGAACCTCAGGCAACAGCACTCCTGCCCAGTGGCAGGATCCCAGTACCAACCCTGGGGGACCAGGGTGGGCTAAAAGATCATCAACTGGAAAAAACCTTTGGCTTTATACCATTAAAAAGGCAGCAGCAAGTAGCTCTATATGAATGCAGTAGTTAAGTGGCTAGATCTGGAGACAAACGAGGACTTAGGTTCTAGCTCTGCCACTAAATCCCTTCTAGTCGCTAGTTAAATCCCTTCTTGTTTTGCCTGTTCACACTGCAAACTCTTTTGGATGCATAGTTCCCACAGCATGTTTGGATAGCACCTGGCACAGAGACCTGACTGGCATCCATAGACACTACTGTGATGTAAGTTAGCATGTGTGAAACTTCTTGATTATGGCTCACAGACCCTTCACTGCAAAGGGTGGTTCTCCTTTAGCTCATGAGCAGGGGATGAATCATAGTGGTGCCTATGAAATCATGCTTGCCATGCTATCTACTTGCCTTTATGACTGTAGCTTAGACCTCATCTACACTAAGGAGTTCTGCCACCAGAGCCCCGTCAGCAGCAGGGTGTGAAAATGTCACACCCCACTGCACAGGTAGCTCTGCCAGAAAATAAAACACCCAAGCAACAGCTTCTGCCAACTGGAGGAAGAAGGGGGCACTAAACTCCTGTCAGATCCCTGCTGCCCTAGTTAAAGTAGAAGCAGCCCCTGTAGTGCAGATGTAGCCCTAGCACTGCAGGAGTTGGCACAAGACAGCAGGGTCCAGGGGTCCCTAACGGACTTCATCTCCCTCCTCACTGAGGTTCACCACTTACGTATTTCCTCACATGCAACACACCTTTTTCCCCATAATACAGCTGCTGAAAATCTGTGTCCATGATACCCGAGAAATATGGTAAGAGCAGTTTCTGCTCTTTCCCAGGCAAAAGTAAAAGCAAAGTCCGCATATGATCCACAGTAAGCAGAACAATGAGCAGGCTCTGCTCCATAGCAGCTGCTACTCGGTTACTTACTACAAAGAAAGATCTCCCCCCCCACCCCCGCTTCATTCTGCCTTTCAAAAACAAGGTGCCCGTCTTATTCTGGGGTGTGATGTGCAATAATAATAATAATAATAATACTGTATTTACAAATAGCCCATGCTTGGAGCTAGGGTGACGACTGGCCTTGAGGAAGAGAGAGTCAAAGAAAATCTCCCAAGAACATCCTGCATGGCCTCCTGGTCTGAGCAGTAGGCTGGGAGAGGGAGCACCTAGGTCCAAGCCCAGCTCTGACCCCTGCTGCAGCACAGCTTTGGGGCTTGTCCTGACCTGACCTCTCGCAAAAAAACTCCCCCTTTCAGGCAGGCACTTGCTGAACAGGAAATATGAGAATCTGCCCCCAGTGCCAGCTACTTAAGGTCGGTTCTCCCAGATCAGAACTTGAGCACATGTCATGCCCATAGCCCCTGCCTCAGTTTCCCCAGATGAAGGAAAATGTTGCCAAGCTCCCTGGGAGAAAGTTACAGCCACAAACCCTTGTGATAAGGGAAACCCACAAGCACTTGGGAAACATCTAGACACATGTTAGCTAACTGCCCAGAGTGAAGTCATTTGAAGCAAAAACTACTGATGTTAAAACCCTGACCCAGTCTACTTCAGGAAACCAGCAGAGGTGCAACTGGGAAGTTTTACACCCTGGGTGGCAGTTGCCATTTTCTCTACCTCTCTTACATGGTCTCCTTTTCACCCAGCCCTAGCTACACTACTAGAAACCAGCATGTTTTACAAAACAATATTAAATTGGTGAGATCTGGCATGGGTGAAAACACACTTACTTCCCTGGTGTACCCAGGCCTGGCCCTTGTACTGGCTCTCACAAGCTCATCACATGCCCCATCACTTTCCATGAGTTTGATCCAAGCCCCTGCCTCTGAAGTCACATCATTTCTTGAAAAGTTCAGCTCTTAAAGCACAGTCAAGCCCAGCCTGTGCCCAACAGATTTAAGTTTGTGGTCAGGTGGCATCTGCAAGGTAGCTGGCTTGTGTAAAAATATGTTATCTTTTTTAGAGTGATATACTACAATTTACAAGGCAGGGAACCAGGAGTGTGGGGCGAGTTTTCAAGTTCTGAGGTATCATTTGGAGAGTCTACTGTTGTTTCTCATCTGTGGGCTGCTTGTCAGTCATTGCAAGTCATGCTGAGCCTTCCTTGATAGGTCAGAATATCAATTTAAATATCATATTTTCTCCCATATAACATACTCCAGGATATAATTCACCTCTTGTTTTTGAAAGGCAGAATGAAGTAGAATGAAGTACACACCTTGCTGTAAATAACCGAGTTGCAACATCTAAGGAATCAGAGCCTGCTCGTTGTTTTGTTCCCCAAGCTGCCTGAAGATTTTATTTTCATTTTTGCCCCTAACTGGCAGAAATGTTCTTATATTTCACGGTGTGATTTTTAACAGGTAGTTTTTGGGAGAAAGTGTGTGTTGTGTGCAAAAAAAGTAATAAAATAACAATAAAATAAAATGGTAACTATTATTATTATTATGGAGCTTTTTTACTCTGGTGGCTATAGACACAATCTTGATAAGACAGCTCCAGTGTCATCTAACAACCCAAAAACCAGATGACAAAGATAAAGAACACATTTTCTCTTCTCTTCCTTTTAATTTTTTTTTTTTTTTTTTTTAAATAAAATGCCTTCATTTTTAAGCCCATCTCATGATTCTTTGCGGGGGTGGGGGGAGGAGGAGGCACATCATTATGACTGGATGCTTTGGGATAGCAAAGTTAGGGCACACAAGGAACTGGTGATCTCCCACCTAGCCTTGGTTTCCCCAGAGGAGAACACATCCCATGAAGACAGCTTGGATCTTTGCACCAGCAAAGGCTTTTACAGAGGCTTGTTATCAGCTCGCATGAGTCTGCTAAGTAGCAAGGCTGACAAGTGCATGGCATCCACCTGGCAGAACTGGGCTCTGCACAAAATACCAAAAGGCGAGAGAAAAGAGCAGCATCAGTCCCTCGGTTTTAATAAAAGCATCTGGATGCTCAGCTTGGTACAGCACTGTCACTTCCAATGGAGTTACACCAATCAACAGCACCGGGTCCTCTGGCCACCTCTGTCTGACAGTGAGGAGGGAACAGAGGTAGAACTCTACTAGCAGCACCCACATCTGAAAAAAGACAGACAGGGCCAAAGGGTTTTGGGAGCCTGCAGTGGGGAGGGTACGTGACTGCAAGATGCCTCTTATTTTACGTCCCCACCCAGCAGCACTCTCCAAATGAACAAACAC
Source organism: Alligator sinensis (assembly GCF_000455745.1). Lineage (NCBI taxonomy): Eukaryota > Metazoa > Chordata > Crocodylia > Alligatoridae > Alligator > Alligator sinensis. The sequence goes on along the minus strand of NW_005842064.1, from coordinate 78,475 downwards.
ACTGAAGGAGTTGTGCCTATTCTTCAAGTCTCCGTCGGTTTCTGAGTTTATACTAGCATAAGCAAAAGCAGAATGAAGCCCACTGTCATCTGGCTGGGAAGCCAGAAGAAGAAACTGTAACCCACGTTGCCATGTAAAAGACAAGGCGGTTGTAGTTTAATTATGTGTTAGCTGAAAAAGCTAAATAGCAAATAAGGTCATCTAAGATTCACCATGACCATCTACTCTGGATTAAAACCACAGCTGTCTTGTCTACACTAGGGTTGCAATGTAGATTGAAAGCACCCTTTTTCCCTGCAGTGAAGGCATGGCTTTGGGGTCAGATTCCCAGCTGGTCTAAGTGACTGTATAACTATAGAAGCCACCCACCATCCCACTCCCTAGGCGTCTTCCCTTAGTGCAAGGTCACACCCCTATACCCAAACAAATGCAGGCAGTTTCCTGAATGGACTTTTGGCATTGATGGGGGTGGGGCGCGACATGATGCTGTACTGTCTTTTGTCTCTGCTTTGGCTCCTAAAGCCTTTTTGCTGAGGAGTGCTCAAAAAAGTCTCTCTCTGTTCTTTACCATCCCTTGCACCCACAGCCCTGCCTAGCATAGGTGCCTCCATTTCCTCCCAATAAACAAGCCACTGTCTTGCCCCATTACCTTCTACCCCTTGAGACAGCCAGGGGAGTGTCTGGGACTACCTGAGATGCCAAGCTGGAATCCAGACTCCAGAATCCACAGCAAACCCTGTCCCTCTCCAAAGCTTTTGACACCAGAGGTGATCAAAGAACAAGCCACTGCTAAACCCTCAGATCCAGGCATCCTGGCAGAGCAGAGGCATTCAGTCCTCATTAAAGATGTCTCACACCTGCTCCCATGGGGACTATATAGTCCCCACTCTCCCCCCACACCTACTTAAGCTTATTTGAAATGGATGCCCCCCTCAAAGCACCAGACACCAGACTTGTTCCTTGCTGATCGCAATGAGTGTCATGGAAAGCAGAAAGGGATCAGAGCCCCAGCTCAGTTACCCAGACATAAATCCAGAGCAGCCCCCCTGCCATCAGCAGCCTGGTGTTCCCCTTTCACTGATCCGGGGGACTATCCAAAGGGACCCCCCCTGACTCCAGATTTATGTTGGCACTGCCAAGATCTGCATCCATCCCCATCCCTTCAGTGCTTCAGTATGCTGGGGAAAAAAAAGGCTCCCTTCCTCCTCCTAACTGAGAAGCTGAGGAGGGTGAGTGGGGGTCATCCCTTGTCTGGTTTAATTTACCCAGGTGTGACCTGGGGTCTCCTCATAACTACACGGGGCAGATTGCTTCGTCGTTAACTCTGCCACACACCTCAAAGCACAGGGCCCCCAGCTGTCATAAACCAGAGTAGCCCCAGCAGGGTCAGTGAAGCTCTGCTTCCACCAGTTAAGAATTGGGCCCAATCCACCAGGGCCCAGCAGCTTCCACACAAGTTCCCCACCCCCAGTCCCCTCACTTCAGTTGAGCTAAGCACTGTGGAACCATTAGGACCGAGCAAGTCAGCAGCTGCCCTAGCAAATCCCAAGTCATTCAGGTGGAGGCGGTCAGATTTACACTGGGGCAGCTGGAATGGGGATCTGACCCAATTTAGATGGGCTTACACCTGTCCAGCTCCCACCTGCAGGCTTCACCCAGCTCTGCCCTCCCAGGATTTCCCACTTCCTGACCGTTTCTGGCTCTCAGCAACCCACACCTGCCCTGGCCCGTCAGTCACTGCTTCCTTCATGATGGTGCAAGGGAAGGTGACCTTCACTTGTCTTCCCTTTCCATGGTGTCCCTGGCTCACCCCATCACCTGTTCTTTCTGCACCTGTCCTCAGGCAACTCTGCACAACTGGTGGAAACCCTGCCTGGAATGGACATCCTGCACCCCTAGTCTATCCTCTCTTCCTTCAGTTCAGCCATCTTCCTAGTCACGCACTTGACTTCTCACTCAAGTGAATCTCAAGCCTTCAGGCCCAGCCATGTTCAATGTCCTCGACAAACCCCCCCTGCTCCATCCCTCATTTCTCCCACCTTACAGGATTGTACCAGTATCATTCTCATGGGCTTGAGCATCTCTGAGGCTGTGCCAGTCTTGCCAGGTCTTTGCATAGCATCTTTTCTATCTGTCTACACAGGTAGGGTCCTCTTCATTCCACATCTCAGCTATAGCAACACCCTTTTCTCCAGCCAGGATAAATGGGATCTTGCCCTGCTCAAATATAATCATGCTGTAAAGATCATTGCCTGTGCTCTTTAGCCTAAGGCAGGGCCAACATAAATGTGCTATCTCCACTAGCTGCCCTTTTCTCCATTACTCTTCACAATCAAAGTCCCTCATGGCCTACCCCACTGCCTCAGCACTTCTCCAGGCTGCTGAGGCCCCATTAATCAGCCCAGCAGACCAGTCTCCATCTATGTGAGCACCCACATCCTTCCTCCCAGACTGCGCCTTACATGGGAGAGAAGCTCCTGGCCACAAGGGCACCTCCTTGCTCTCTTCAACTCACTCCTTTGCCCTGATACCTACAAAGAACAGAAAAAAAGTGAAGCAACCAGTGACCTGAAAGAAGGGCCCATTACATTAAGAACAGTCTCGTTCCTCCCGCCTGCTGTCTCACCAGGCACTTAGGTCATGGGCTCTCAGGTGTGTTGACATGGCTTCAGAGTCAAGGGGAGGCACTAGGCAACCTCTCAAGGACCCTTTCAGCTTCCTTTTCTAGGATTTTTGAGGGGAAGACTGCTCGAGTCTTTGGTGTTTGTGTAACATCTAGCACCATGGGATCCTGGTCCATGGCTGTGGCCACAAAAAGCTCCCACAAGGCAAACTAATCATCATGGGACACCCAAGGCTGGTGACTGCAGCAGAGTACAACCATCTTTGCCACAACCTCACCTTCACCTTGCCCCGTCTGTTTGCCCTCTCCTTGTACATCAAGTGACTGTACAGGACCTAGCACACCAGAGCTGACAGTGCCCAGTTTGAGCCTGCCAATGTAATGGATGGAATATTGGGGCCTGGTGTCAGCTGGGGCACTACTGCCAACATAGAGGATCAGCACAGCTCCACTGATTTCAACAGAGCATGGATGATTTACACACGTGGGGAGCCTGGCTCCAAAGCAGCAAACAGCAAGCTTTGCATCCCTAGGGAGTCCCAGGTTTAGGAGAACACAGTGTCTTGACCCCTTGGTGGAAACCTGGGACACCGAGGTAGCAGGCTGCAAAGAAAAGATGCCAGATGCTGCCTGGATCACTGTAATGTTTCTGAGCATTTTAAGGCAGGGGAAGCACTGGAGATCCAAGTCCCACTGTGCTGTAGCCTTGCATTAGCATCAGCAAAGGCCATAGCTTGCAGGGCCCTACTTCTGGGTTGCAGCCTGTCCTGTTTATTCCTAAGGGGGATCAGAGCTGGTAGAGGCACAAGAAACCAAAATACATTCAAGCGGCACTGAGAACAGAGCCCTTTCTGGCAGCTGAGTCATACTTTCCAGGGAGGGCTGGTGTGTCACACCCTAGCCCTGCTCAGCCTGCCTGCCTGCCAGGAGCGGGGGCAGTTTGCGGGGGCAGCACCCACAAGATGCAAAGCTGGGGAGGCTCAGGGGGCAACTGCCCCATGGGGAGAACACCTCTCCCTACCCCCACTCCCATCACTATTAGTCATTCAAGTGCTTGGGAGGCTGATAAGACCACAAAAAGAGCCAGGCAGGGGTGGAGGTGTTGAGACAGGAAAGTAGAGAGACTTCTTAAACTGATAGGTCAGTGACTGCTGAGCCCAAACCACCACAAGGACCAATGGACTGAGCCCTTGAAGGTCCCAGCCCAAGGTCTTCTGTGCAGGGTTATTTCTTTCACCACCATCCATGCTGTTACATCAGTACCATGCATCTGTGCTGCAAGACAGGGAGAGGGCAAAGTCCAACTTCTTTCTACACACATACTGAGCTCCCCTTGTCCCACCAGACCCCTGTCCATCTGGCTGCACCATGGTGAATGCCTTGGCACAAGATAAGCTTGGGGAACTGACAGGTAGGGGAAAGGGACAGGGAGATTAGTCTTTATAGGTACCACTAAGAACAACCAGAAGCCCTTGCTGGACCCAGTTCATGGAAACATCCCCACCCATCAAATGGAAGTACACGCAGATACATGAAGCAGGGAGTAAGGTTCAAATCATGACCATATTTTCTGCGCAGACCCCAGTGTCACCACAGGAGAAGCACCAGATACAGGAGGGATGTCATAAGAAACATTCTCCGAGTACTTACCGGTAAATCCCCCCCTTGTTAGTTCCAAGGGCCAGCTTCTCAACAGGCACGAATCTACTGATCTCCTTCAGTGGTGCAACTGGGGATATGGCACTTCAGGGCTCAGAGCAAACACAGAGTTTTCCC